>NC_139219.1:115866830-116426830 GCF_055691185.1 Crinia signifera | reverse complement strand
CAATGGTGGTAGGTAGCTAGTGCTATGATGTGAGACTGATTGCATAAAGGGCAATTGTGTAAAGGACCAGGTATCTGTGATGTGCAATTTTTTAGTGAAGAATAAAAAATACTGCTGACAATTTGATGTACTACAATACTTTATTAGTGACCAGATTGTGTTCAAAACCTCTCTTAGAGACCGCATTAAATTATTGTTTATATAGAGACATTTGACCAAAGTTTTCATCGCATCAACTACAGCACTGAGTCTTCCCAGGAGGTCTCCCATCCCAGTACTAATCCAGCCCAGCACTGCTTAGCTTCCAAGATCGGACGGAGTTGGGCGTATGCCAGAATAGTGGTATGGCTGTAGATGCGTGAGTAGGTCAGGTCTGAAGGTGTCCAAATCCATGGTTCATAAGAGAGGCCATGCTAAAGTGCTTGTGCTTATTTGCATAATAATTTAATAAATTAGGTGGTGAAGGTGGTAGGGAAGATAAATACGACCTTATAAAAACGGGGCAATTTCATAACTTTCATTAAAACCATCTGGATGCATTGTTTTGAGCTCAAAGATCCAGAACATCTCTCTTTGTGAAAGTTTGTTCGCCAGGTCCCCTCCTCGTGGGCCCAGTTTGACGTGTTCTATCGCCTTAAACGTGAGTCCTTCAGGGTTGGCATCATGATGGGTTAGAAAATGTTTGTAAATCGCGTGACTGTCCAGTTTATTTTTTATGTTTCTGCTGTGTTCTTGTATGCGCAGTTTTAGCATTCGTTTAGTTTTCCCGACGTATTTAAGGTGACAAGGGCATTCCAACAGGTAGATCACTGAGGATGTGTTGCAATTTGTGAAGTCTTTGATTAGGTACTCTTTACTACTGTCTGAGTTGGTGAAATTTTTTCTGTTTGGGTGCACGTGCTTACAAATGTTGCATTTTCCACATTTGTAAGCTCCCTTGCATTTCGGTCCAATCGGATTGTGATTCTGTTTTGATGTAAGGAGACTGGGTGCTAGGATATCCTTTAGGTTTCTGGATTTTTTGAAGATGAGTTCAGGGCGCTGAGGGAGTATTTCTTTTAGTACTGGATCCATTAACAAGATGTTCCAGTGTTCATTCAGAGATTTCCTTATTATCGGCTCATGTTGGCTGAAGGTAGTAATGAAGGCTGTAGAGTTCTTCTTCTCCTCCTTAACTTTATACTGGAGAAGTTCTTCTCTATTGGTATTCTGGATCCTGTCTGTAGCTTGTTGTAGGATATTCGAGGGGTACTCTTTTTCTTCGAACCTTTTTCTGTAGACTTCTAGCTGTTTGTCACACTCCTCCTTTTTGCTGCAATTCCTCTTTATCCTGTGGAACTGCGAGTAGGGTATGTTTTCTTTCCATTTTCTTTGGTGGTTACTTTTGAAGTGTAGATAGCTGTTAGTGTCTACTGTTTTCACATAGTTCAGTGTGTTGATAGTCTTGTTGTCCCCTTGTAGTATGAGGTCCAAGAATTCTATCTGTTTCTGATTGATGTTAGATGTGAATTTGAGGTTCATCTGATTGTTTCCTATATGTCTCAGAAATTCATTGAACAGCTCTTCCGTGCCTTCCCAAATGATTAAAATGTCATCAATGTACCGCTTATAAAATTTAATATTATTTCTAAAAGCATGATCCGTGTAAATAAAACGTTTTTCCCAGCTTCCCATAAAAAGATTTGCAAAGCTTGGGGCAAAGGTGGTCCCCATAGCTGTCCCGCATTTTTGTAAAAAGAAGTTGTCTAAAAATTTAAAATAATTATGACTTAAAATAAATTTCATTGCATCACATATAAAGGTTTTATGACCCGGGTCCAGCATGGTATCATCTTCCAGAAATTCTTTGCATGCACTTATTCCCATCTCGTGTTCAATGCATGTGTAGAGGGATTGGACGTCAATAGTTGCCCAATAAAAGTTGTCGTCCCATTTAAAATCCTTTAAAAGATTTAAAACTGTAGTAGTGTCCTTTAAAAAAGCTGGTAGTTCTTTTACATATTTACTAAGGAAGATGTCCACGTATTCAGACAGTCCGGATGTGAGCGAGTCAATTCCTGCCACAATTGGGCGGCCCGGTGGGTTGATCAGAGTCTTATGGATCTTGGGCAGGAAATAAAAAATGGGGATGGTGGGGTTTGTTTTCATGAGGAACTGGTACTCTTCTTTGGAAATGACATTGTTCCGGAGGCCCTGCAACAGTAAGGTGCGTAGATCATCGGTGAACAGTTCCGTGGGGTCCTTTTTAAGTGCCTCGTAGGATAATCTATCCCCCAGCAGTCTGTTAGCTTCTTTTTCATAATTTACTCTGTCCATAATGACAAGCCCACCTCCCTTGTCAGCCTGTTTCAGGACCAACTCCTTGTTGTCCTTTAGGTTTTTCAATGCTTCCCTCTCCTTATTCGATAGATTCTTTTGTGTTATGGGTTGTGCTTCATTTTCACATAGGTCTTTCTTCACTAGATCAAAAAAGATGTTTAAATGATTGCCCTTTGATTCGATCGGGTAGTACTTAGAAGTGGGTTTTAGCCCTGACTTTGATCTGTTTTCGTAGTTACTTATTGCCGCATTTTCTTTTCTTGCGAAGTGTCTTTTGAGTGTCAGTTTCCTGACAAATTTATTCAAGTCAATATATGTCTCAAATTTATTCATTCCACCTGTTGGTGCAAAACTGAGCCCTTTGTTGAGTAGTGTGATTTCCGCCGTTGTCAGTTCATGTTCAGATAGGTTGAAGATGCCTTTGGGTGGTACGGTCACTGAAGATTTCTTTTCTTGTGGTCTCTTCCTCCTTCCGCTCCGTTTTCCTCTTCTTCTGTGTACCTTCTCTTGAGTGGTGATGCATGTTTGACGTTCTCTTTCAGGTTTGTTCTCAGATTTTCTTTGACTCTTGTGGCTGTGTCCGATGATAAAAAATTCTCCTGTTCACCTGTAGACTTCAGTCTTTGAAGGGGTGTATACCTGTTCTGCAGTCTGATGTTGGGTGTTTGTGGTGATCCATAGTTTCGGTTATGGAATCTTGATGGTTTGTTGTAGTTAGTCTGATTGTTTCTTCTTGTGTCGATTCTTGGTTGTCGGGTGTTGTCCGTGAATCTACTCCAGTTTTTTACTTTTCCCAGGTCATAGTCATTCTTGTCTCTTGCAAATTTTTTCTCTTTATTCCTTATTACCTCCTCCTCCATTCGTTCTATCTTTTTCTTAAGAACTACTTCATTCTCCTTAAAGTTCACCTTGTCCTTAAAGGTATTTAAATTCGTTTCTTTAGATTTGATCTCTTCCTCTAGTGTCTGTAGTGTTTTCCGTTTCTCCTCTACCAATAGCTTCATCAGGTTAAGTGAGCATGTGTGTAGAATGGCATCCCATTTCCCAATGAATGCAGTGTCCATATTCCCAAATGTGGGTTGTTTTGTGATCCTTAAACCTCTGGGTATCCTGTTAACAGAGATATATTGTTCCAATCCCTTGATATCCCACCAGGTTTTCATTTCTTTTGCTAATATTTTCTCCATATCCCAAAATTTGTCATCTAGGTCATTCGTATTTTCAGTTTCCACTATGGGTTTTGTTTCGTTGAATATTCTCTGGCACCAATCATTTCTTTTGTTGGTGCGTTCGTTTATTCCGAACATATTAAGTTAGTGAGTCCGTTCACCAGGCAGCCACGCAAAAAGATACCAGAAAGTTTATACAAAATGAATGTGTGGCGCCACCTGTGCGTCCCTAACTAACGTAAATTATGTAGGCAATGTCCCCCTACTTATTATATGGGGTGTCAGCCAATCCTCAAAGTCCAAGTAATGGTGAGTTACTTAAAAGAAGAAATGTGTTCAATAGATGAAGATGCGGCGACTATTGCTCTTAAAAGGTAAAATAAACAGTAATGTAGCCTGCCCTAATCAGAGCGTGGTATACCAATGTTTAAAAATAGACCTAGAACCTTTATGATTAAATTAATGGGTGTGATTAGTAATTAATTGAAGGTAATCACTAAATGTGAGTAAAAAATTTTTTTACATTTATTAATACAGTATAAAAAGAACAATGATGCAGTAAAAAAAAAAAAAAAAGGGGGGGGGGGGATCCGTAAAAACAAAGCAATTTCTATCCTAAATGGACTATTCAAGAATACAATGAAGAGACAAATCTAAAAAATATAAAAAATATCAAGGTGCAAAAAAAATAAGTAAGGTGCTTATCTTTTAAATGAGGCAGGAGGGCTAGAGTGTCCCAACGCGTTTCGTCCTTCTGACTTTATCAAGGGATGCAAGTAGACTGAGACCTGATCTGTATTTATACTAGTGTAGCTCCTGCTTCCATTATGACATCACTTCCTGTCATCTTAAATTAATTTATATCAATCACGGTTTCCAGACCTAGTATATAGGGGGAAGGCAGCTCATGCTGTAGAACGCTAATATCGCTACTTAATTATGCGTAAAACTGGTTAAAAAACATATTACAAACTCATATACAGTTAATAACATTATGTGTGCGGTACTTCCGCCACACATCCGGTGTCCGTTCCGGGCTATTGCGCATGCGTGCGCGTTTCTGTCCTTCTCTTCTAATAGCCGGTTTTCCAGGCTAGCAAGGAATCTTTCAAACACCCGATTTTGCGCTACTGCGCATGCGCCCGCTTCTTCGTGTATGTCAATTCAGACCCTCTAGTGCTCCGACTGCAGTCTGCATCAGGGAGTGGTGTAGTTCTTCCCCTTTGTTTTCTTATAGCGGCGGCCATTTTTCCGAAGACTGTGGTTCTTTTTAAGAGTTTATAAGTTGCGGTGGCCATTTTACATGGGATTTTCTCGTTTGGCAATATGAAATACAGAAAAAGAACACGTAAATAGACTTATAAATACAGACTATTAATTTTTACAATTTTTACAACGAAAGCTGCTGCACTTCGTTTTTTTAGGAGATGATTAGATATTTGGTGGCAGAGTTAGATTTACACATAACCAATGAATGAATCACCAAAACTGTATCAGTGTTGACATAATAGAGTGGTTCGTGCAATTAAGTGACAGGTGTAATAGTAACCAGTGTGTATTTATTTGAATAACCATATATTCTATAATTATTACAATGGTGGTAGGTAGCTAGTGCTATGATGTGAGACTGATTGCATAAAGGGCAATTGTGTAAAGGACCAGGTATCTGTGATGTGCAATTTTTTAGTGAAGAATAAAAAATACTGCTGACAATTTGATGTACTACAATACTTTATTAGTGACCAGATTGTGTTCAAAACCTCTCTTAGAGACCGCATTAAATTATTGTTTATATAGAGACATTTGACCAAAGTTTTCATCGCATCAACTACAGCACTGAGTCTTCCCAGGAGGTCTCCCATCCCAGTACTAATCCAGCCCAGCACTGCTTAGCTTCCAAGATCGGACGGAGTTGGGCGTATGCCAGAATAGTGGTATGGCTGTAGATGCGTGAGTAGGTCAGGTCTGAAGGTGTCCAAATCCATGGTTCATAAGAGAGGCCATGCTAAAGTGCTTGTGCTTATTTGCATAATAATTTAATAAATTAGGTGGTGAAGGTGGTAGGGAAGATAAATACGACCTTATAAAAACGGGGCAATTTCATAACTTTCATTAAAACCATCTGGATGCATTGTTTTGAGCTCAAAGATCCAGAACATCTCTCTTTGTGAAAGTTTGTTCGCCAGGTCCCCTCCTCGTGGGCCCAGTTTGACGTGTTCTATCGCCTTAAACGTGAGTCCTTCAGGGTTGGCATCATGATGGGTTAGAAAATGTTTGTAAATCGCGTGACTGTCCAGTTTATTTTTTATGTTTCTGCTGTGTTCTTGTATGCGCAGTTTTAGCATTCGTTTAGTTTTCCCGACGTATTTAAGGTGACAAGGGCATTCCAACAGGTAGATCACTGAGGATGTGTTGCAATTTGTGAAGTCTTTGATTAGGTACTCTTTACTACTGTCTGAGTTGGTGAAATTTTTTCTGTTTGGGTGCACGTGCTTACAAATGTTGCATTTTCCACATTTGTAAGCTCCCTTGCATTTCGGTCCAATCGGATTGTGATTCTGTTTTGATGTAAGGAGACTGGGTGCTAGGATATCCTTTAGGTTTCTGGATTTTTTGAAGATAACCCATCATGATGCCAACCCTGAAGGACTCACGTTTAAGGCGATAGAACACGTCAAACTGGGCCCACGAGGAGGGGACCTGGCGAACAAACTTTCACAAAGAGAGATGTTCTGGATCTTTGAGCTCAAAACAATGCATCCAGATGGTTTTAATGAAAGTTATGAAATTGCCCCGTTTTTATAAGGTCGTATTTATCTTCCCTACCACCTTCACCACCTAATTTATTAAATTATTATGCAAATAAGCACAAGCACTTTAGCATGGCCTCTCTTATGAACCATGGATTTGGACACCTTCAGACCTGACCTACTCACGCATCTACAGCCATACCACTATTCTGGCATACGCCCAACTCCGTCCGATCTTGGAAGCTAAGCAGTGCTGGGCTGGATTAGTACTGGGATGGGAGACCTCCTGGGAAGACTCAGTGCTGTAGTTGATGCGATGAAAACTTTGGTCAAATGTCTCTATATAAACAATAATTTAATGCGGTCTCTAAGAGAGGTTTTGAACACAATCTGGTCACTAATAAAGTATTGTAGTACATCAAATTGTCAGCAGTATTTTTTATTCTTCACTAAAAAATTGCACATCACAGATACCTGGTCCTTTACACAATTGCCCTTTATGCAATCAGTCTCACATCATAGCACTAGCTACCTACCACCATTGTAATAATTATAGAATATATGGTTATTCAAATAAATACACACTGGTTACTATTACACCTGTCACTTAATTGCACGAACCACTCTATTATGTCAACACTGATACAGTTTTGGTGATTCATTCATTGGTTATGTGTAAATCTAACTCTGCCACCAAATATCTAATCATCTCCTAAAAAAACAAAGTGCAGCAGCTTTCGTTGTAAAAATTGTAAAAATTAATAGTCTGTATTTATAAGTCTATTTACGTGTTCTTTTTCTGTATTTCATATTGCCAAACGAGAAAATCCCATGTAAAATGGCCACCGCAACTTATAAACTCTTAAAAAGAACCACAGTCTTCGGAAAAATGGCCGCCGCTATAAGAAAACAAAGGGGAAGAACTACACCACTCCCTGATGCAGACTGCAGTCGGAGCACTAGAGGGTCTGAATTGACATACACGAAGAAGCGGGCGCATGCGCAGTAGCGCAAAATCGGGTGTTTGAAAGATTCCTTGCTAGCCTGGAAAACCGGCTATTAGAAGAGAAGGACAGAAACGCGCACGCATGCGCAATAGCCCGGAACGGACACCGGATGTGTGGCGGAAGTACCGCACACATAATGTTATTAACTGTATATGAGTTTGTAATATGTTTTTTAACCAGTTTTACGCATAATTAAGTAGCGATATTAGCGTTCTACAGCATGAGCTGCCTTCCCCCTATATACTAGGTCTGGAAACCGTGATTGATATAAATTAATTTAAGATGACAGGAAGTGATGTCATAATGGAAGCAGGAGCTACACTAGTATAAATACAGATCAGGTCTCAGTCTACTTGCATCCCTTGATAAAGTCAGAAGGACGAAACGCGTTGGGACACTCTAGCCCTCCTGCCTCATTTAAAAGATAAGCACCTTACTTATTTTTTTTGCACCTTGATATTTTTTATATTTTTTAGATTTGTCTCTTCATTGTATTCTTGAATAGTCCATTTAGGATAGAAATTGCTTTGTTTTTACGGATCCCCCCCCCCCCCCTTTTTTTTTTTTTTTTACTGCATCATTGTTCTTTTTATACTGTATTAATAAATGTAAAAAATTTTTTTACTCACATTTAGTGATTACCTTCAATTAATTACTAATCACACCCATTAATTTAATCATAAAGGTTCTAGGTCTATTTTTAAACATTGGTATACCACGCTCTGATTAGGGCAGGCTACATTACTGTTTATTTTACCTTTTAAGAGCAATAGTCGCCGCATCTTCATCTATTGAACACACATATATATATATATATATATATATATATATATAGATAGATAGATAAATAAATATAAATTCTTCCAGTGCCTCACCACAAATAGCTTGTTTTTAACCTGGGTGCTCTACTGCGTGCGCTGGGTACTGTGCTGGGTACTGTGCTGCTAGCTGCTGCCGCCTGCCGCTGCCGCCCATCGGATCCAGCCCAGCAGCAATCCTGCGCGCTGCTGGGATGGCTGGATCACGTGGGCAGAGCCAGAGCAGGAAGCCTGCCTCTGTCTGGACCGCGGGAGAAGCTGCGTGCGCGCGCGCATGCGCACCAGACCTCCCGCGGCCATTTTGACTGTGGAACACTATGAGGCCCGCGGCCATCTTTAAACAGGGCAAAATGCACGGAGATGCCGCGGCCGGCCCTGTTAAGGAGGCAGGGCGGCCCTTTACCCTAAAAATATGCCGGCCCACCGGGAAACAGCCCGGTTTCCCGGTGGGCCAATCCGCCCCTGGGCCTCACTCAGGCCAAGTTCAATTGCGTAGTCAGGGGGTCACACACAACATATCCTTCCTGATTTCTTCAGTATTTCTCAGATATGTGAATACAAAGCGTACAAGCTCATTGTGTCAAATGTAACAATTTATTCATATGACAAGAAAAACCAATAGATAAAAATAGACAACCTGGTACCGTGTCTGGCCTTTTAACAAAAAGGCTTGTCTGTGAGCATTAGAGGGTCATATGTACACCCTGGTATGCCTCCGTTAACTCCTTACAAAAAGTCCCAAGGTTTATAGTTCCAGAACACTTTGTAGCAGGAGACTCCACAACCACAGACACGTTTCGACCTTTAGGTCTTCCTCAGGGTATTTGGAGGGGATGCAGTAAGAATCCCGTTGGTCGGCATCCCAGCGGTCAAAATCCTGACGCCGGAATTCCGACCACCAAAATCCTGACAGTTTCTCCCTCTATGGGTGTCCACCACACCCATAGAGGGAGAATAAATTATTGTGCCGAGTGTAGTGAGGCCCCGGGCCTGCTGTGTGGCAAGCGCAGCGAGCCAGCAAGGGGGCATCCATGTCCCCCCCTTGTCGGGATTTCGGCGGTCGGGATTCCGGCGTCGGGATTCCAGCCACCGGGATTTAGTACCTATCCCGTATGGAGTGTCTTGTAACTTTTGAGGTATTTATACCTAAGCAGGATTAGTCTTGCCCTGCCTATTCCTGTTTGTCATCAGGTCAAACAACAAAGTCTTATTTAATATATAATTCCATTTAGAATTCCTGAATCACATTTTCTTATTCACATGTAGAATTATTCTCCCAATTAATTTTTCATTCAAATAGGTGGTATACAAATATTAGAAATCTGAGATGCTTAGAGATAGGAACCGAAAGTATCACTATTTCTGGCCAGTGGAACGCACTGTATATCCTTTACAAACGGTTATATACCTGCGATCCCCAGATTATCCCTCCAAGTACGCATCATAAATGAGTATATTTTACATTAATATTGGGTGTCCCGTCCGGTCCCCTCAATGTTCTCATACGGGGCCAGAACGGAATATAGCGCTACCTATTCTTTGAGATGCACCCTTACTTCTGGGTGCATTACTTCTGTCCCGAGACTCATATTGAGAGTGATGACGCCGCATGCGCATTTTTGCGTTCCACGATCCCTCTAGCTGGATTTCAATGTATGCTATACAATAAGTTCCCACACAGGTCCCTATTATAAATAATTCGGTACTTGTGTACTATCACGGCTCCCATCTCATCCCATCTCATTGCATACCATAAGGCTTAAGATTGTATGCAATGAGATGAGATGTGCTGCGATGGGACCCGATCTTATACAATTTAAAATTGTATACCATTGTATATGGCATACGATGAGATGAGATGAGATTTTAAATTGTATAAGCACACTAATGGGTGCTTTCAAGGTCAATTGGCCCCCCTATAAGATTTTTAATTGTATAAGCACCCTAATGGGTGCTTACAATGTTAAATGCACCCCCACGCCACCCCCACTATCAACGCCAACCCGAAGCGTGGCGAGCGCAGCGAGCCCGCGAGGGGCGGCGGTACGCGTCCTCCGACCTTTTCATACCCCCACTATCCATATTGGTGTGGAGTTGATTTTATATAGTGTGGCGAGCGCAGCGAGCCGCCAAGCCCGAAGCGTGGCGAGCGGACGCGTAATACATGTAAAGTATTACGCGTCCCCTCGCGAGGCTCGCTGCGCTCGCCACGCTTCAGGCTCGGTGGCTCGCTGCGCTCGCCACACTATATGAAATCAAATCCACGCCGACATGGATAGTGGGGGTATGAAAAGGTCGGAGGATGCGTACCGCCGCCCCTCGCGGGCTCGCTGTGCTCGCCACGCTTTGGGTTGGCGTTGATAGTGGGGGTGGCGTGGGGGTGCATTTAACATTGTAAGCACCCATTAGGGTGCTTATACAATTAAAAATCTTATAGGGGGCCAATTGACCTTGAAAGCACCCATTAGTGTGCTTATACAATTTAAAATCTCATCTCATCGTATGCCATTGTATGCCATATACAATGGTATACAATTTTAAATTGTATAAGATCCCATAAGATGGAAATCGTGTGAGCCGTGATAATACACAAGTACCAATAATTCTGCCAGTAGGACAATCCATACATTATATTCATATACAGTACATAGATAAAAAATATATATACAGATTGAGTATCCCTTATCCAAATATCCGTTATCCAAATTATTCCGAAAACCATACATTCCAGAAAGTGGAAAGAAAATTATTGTTAAAAGCACATCTATAACAGCACTACTGAGGAAATGATATATAACTGGCACTACTGTGGACATCTGTAACAGCACTACTGAGGAAATGATGTGTAACTGGCACTAAATATATGCAATAAAATGATTGCTTAGCATTCAAATTCAGTACCTGAGATAGTACACAAACTTTGTTTCATGTTTTTAAACCTTGTTTCATGCAAAAATAAAATAATTTGTGTGTATCTCATGTGTTTGGTGTGTTTGTACAACATAAAGGCAAGATACCTCAAGATATTTTATTGAAATATAAAAATATTCTGCGATATGGAATAATCCGTTATCCAAAATTCTTCGTGTCCCAAGCATTCTGGATAAGGGATACTCAACCTGTATAAAACGAATAACATACATATGTTTATAACTGAATAAAATAGCAGAGCAGAGAAAATGTTAAAGTGCAGATACAGACATATCTATAAAAAGGAATGGTATGCATATGTTTATGGTTATATGGAAGTGGGCAGTGGAAATTTTAAAGTGCAAGTACCTATATACTGAGTTCAATTGCACCAAGGATTCATATGCCCATATATGAATAAGTTCTACAAAATTTTTATGAGCTATAAAATGATTTCTACTTTTTTTAAATGCATAGTGCCAATATTATCTATTGTGCGAAGATCTACATAAATATGCTTTAACCCCTTCCTGACGCAGCATGTTTTTGCCTTCCTGGCAGAGCCCTTTTTTTCAAATCTGACATGTATCACTTAAGTGGGGATAACTTTTTTTTGCTTTTACTTATCCCAGTGATTTTGAGATTGTTTTCTCGTGACACATTGTACTTCAAGGTAGTGGTAAATTTGGGTCGATACAGTCTGTGTTTTTTTGTGAAAAATACCAAAATGTCGTAAAAAAAATGGAAAATTTAGCAATTTTCAAAATGTAAAATTTTCTGCTTGTGAGACAAATAATTATACCACTCAAAATAGTTAATAACTAACATAGACCATATGTCTACTTTATGTTTCCATCATTATTTCAGCCTCCTTTTAATTTTTTTGGACACTAGGAGGCTTAAAATATGAATAGCAAATTCTCAAATTTTCAAGAAAATTTCAAACACTGATTTTTTTAGGGACCAGTTCAGTTCTGATGTGACTTTGAGGGACTTGTATGTGAGACACCCCCATAAATGATGCCATTTCAAAAACTGCACCCCTCACAGTATTCAAAACAGCATTTTGGAAGTTTGTTAACCCTTTAGGTGTTTCACAGGAATTAAAACAAAGTGTAGGTGAAATTTAAAAATTTCATTTTTTTTGCAGATTTGCAATTTTAATACATTTTTCTAAGGAACACAGTAGATTTTACTAGAGAAATGTGACTAAAAATTGATTCCCCCAATTCTTTTGTTTTCATAAATATCCTAAATGTGGCCCTAGTGTGCACGTTGACCAAACCACAGGCTTCATAATAGAAGGAGCACCTACTTGATTTTGGAGCCTCCTTTTTATGAGATTATTTTTTAGGCACCATGTAGGATTCTAGGCACCATAAGATGCTAAAAGTTAGGAACCCCCCCCACAAGTGACCCCATTTTGCAAACTACACCCCTCAGGGAATTCATCTAGGGGTATAGTGTACATTTCAAACCCCCAGGGGTTTCACCAATTGTGGTACAACTGGGCAGTGAAAATGAAAAATTAATTTTTTTACACAAAAATGCAGTTCTGGCTCCAAATTTTTCATTTTCACAAGGAATGAAGGAGAAAAAGCACCGCAAAATCTGTGCCCCAATTTCTCCCGAGTACGGCAATGCCTCATATGTGACCAAAAAATACCATTTGGGTGCATGGCAGGACTCAGAAGGGAAGGAGTGATATTTGGATTTTGCAGCTCAGATTCTGGTGGAATGTTAGTGGGTGCTATGTCGCATTAGCAAGACCCCCGAAGCACCAATAGAGTGGAACCCCCCCACAAGTGACCCCATTTTGCAAACTACACCCCTCAGGGAATTCATCTAGGGGTATAGTGTACATTTCAAACCCCCAGGGGTTTCACCAATTTTGATACAACTGGGCTGTGCAAATGAAAAATTACATTTTTTACACAAAAATGCAGTTCTGGCTCAAAATTTTTTATTTTCACAAGGAATGAAGGAGAAAAAGCACCCCAAAATCTGTGCCCCAATTTCTCCCGAGTACGGCAATGCCTCACATGTGACCAAAAAATACCATTTGGGTGCATGGCAGGACTCAGAAGGGAAGGAGTGATTTTTGGATTTTGCAGCTCAGATTCTGGTGGAATGTTGGTGGGTGCTATGTCGCATTAGCAAGACCCCCGAAGCACCAATACAGTGGAACCCCCCCACAAGTGACCCCATTTTGCAAACTACACCCCTCAGGGAATTCATCTAGGGGTATAGTGTACATTTCAAACCCGCAGGGGTTTCACCAATTTTGATACAACTGGGCTGTGCAAATGAAAAATTAAATTTTTTACACAAAAATGCAGTTCTGGCTCAAAATTTTTCATTTTCACAAGGAATGAAGGAGACAAAGCACCCCAAAATCTGTGCCCCAATTTCTCCCGAGTACGGCAATGCCTCATGTGTGACCAAAAAATACCAGTTGGGTGCATGGCAGGACTCAGAAGGGAAGGAGTGATTTTTGGATTTTGCAGCTCAGATTCTGGTGGAATGAATGGTGGGTGCTATGTGGCATTAGCAAGACCCCCGAAGCACGGTGAAATGATGAACCTAATAATCCATAGATGTGTGGTATATTTTAAAACACTCCTTTATACATAGGCCGGGTTTGTCGGAGCAAGTTTCACAGTGGAAAATAGTATCCTTTCTTATTCCCTTTTTATAGCAAACTTTGCACCTTTTTTGTGTCCTGCCCTTTCTTGCAGTGGAGGGGATTTCGTTAGGAAAATGCTGCCCTGGTACAATACGGGGGCCAGTACTAGAAGTACTGGGGCCCTCTGCCTACTGGTTCCCAAATATTAGGCCCTTTATGACTTCCTCTTGAAAGTGCATAAATGTCCCCCTCTGGCTGGTAGAACGGAATAGCACGTAAGCGTTATACAGTGCCATCTGGATGATATACATGGCCAGCTTCTTGTACCAGATTTCTGTTTTCCGCAGGGGACTGTACGGCTTCAGTACCTGATCTGAAAGATCCACTCCGCCCATGTACTTATTGTAATCTAGGATACAATTAGGTTTTGAGGTGTGGGTACTGGTACCTCGTACAGGGATGGAGGTGGTACTGTCTCCATGAATTGTTGTCAGTATAAGGACATCCCTCTTGTCCTTATATTTGACCAACAACATATTTTCGGTGGATTGTGCCCTGCTTTCACCCCTTCTCAGTACTTGGGCAATGTGCGTTTTTGGGAGGCCTCTTTGGTTCTTGCGCACAGTACCGCAAGCTGCTGTACCTCTTGAACCAAGGGCCTTAAACAGGGGGATGCTAGTGTAAAAGTTATCCACATAGAGGTGATAACCTTTATCCAGGAAGGGGTGCACTAAATCCCAGACAATCTTTCCACTAACACCTACGAGGGAGGGGGGGCATTCTGGCGGTTCAATTCTTGAATCCTTCCCTTCATATACCCTAAACCTGTGGGTGTACCCTGAGGTGCTTTCACACAGTTTATACATTTTTATGCCATACCTTGCCCTCTTACTGGGAAGGTACTGGCGGAATTTAACCCTTCCTTTAAAATGTATAAGGGACTCGTCGATACAAATAAATTTTTCAGGGATGTACAACTCTGCAAATTTGGCACTGAAATGATCAATGACCGGCCTGACTTTGAATAGCCGGTCAAAGGTGGGATCATCTCTGGGTGGGCACTGTGCATTATCGGTGTAATGTAAAAATTTAAGGATTGTCTCAAAACGAGTCAGAGTCATGGCCATATGGTAAAATGGGGTGCTGTACAGAACATCTGCACTCCAATATTGCCTAATTTCTGGCTTTTTTACTATGCCCATATGTAACACCAGACCCCAAAACGTCATCATCTCTACTGCATCTACAGGGGTCCACCTAGCAAATGATGACGTGGGGTTTTGAGCAATAAACTGCTGGGCATATAAATTACTTTGGTCCACCATTAAATTTATAAAATCATCAGAGAAAAATAATTTGAAAAAGTCAATTTCTCTGAGACCTGTTGAATCAAATTGGATTCCTGGGATGGCCAAAAACTCAGGAACCTGGAGCTCAAAATTGTCTGGTGGTGGGGTCCATACGGGATCAATAATTTGGGGGGGGGGTCTCAGCTGCTCTACGGGGGCGTCTTTGAGGGGGTCCCTCATCACTAGAGGAGGAAGAGGAGCTTAAGACGAATCCTTCAAATTCCCCGCTTGCATCACTGGCTGTGTCAGAGTCAGAGGCAATGACTGGGATGACATTTGGGATGACATTTGGGATGCCATTTTTATTTTTGTGTTTCTGTAAGTGTAATGTTTCAACACGTGTATAGTGTAGGGGGGTACAAACTTTATTTCAACACGGGGGGTATGTAGTGTGTAGTGTGTATGTAGTGCAGAAAAAAAAATACTTTATACAGGAATTTGATCCCAATAAAAAAAAAAATTGAAGGGGTTAAAAAAAAAAAAAAAGGTCCTGCGCCAAAAATTGAGCACAGATGTTGGTCAGTAACGTCCGTCACTGAACAGCGCTCAAAGGCAACAGAACACCCACAAAAGCAACGTGGGTGTAAAAACAATTAAAAAAAAAAATAAACCACAGCACTCTCCAAAAAAAAAAACAATTTAAAAAAACTGCATAAAAAAATTATATCAACCCTGTGCCAAAAATGCTGTTCAGTGATGTACGTCACTGATCAGCGGTCACAGGACACCCACAAAAGCAACGTGGGTGTAATAAACCACAGCACTCTCCAAAAAAAAAAAAAACAATTTAAAAAAACTGCAGAAAAAAAATTATATCAACCCTGTGCCAAAAATGCTGTTCAGTGATGTACGTCACTGATCAGCGGCCACAGGACACCCACAAAAGCAACGTGGGTGTAATAAACCACAGCACTCTCCAAAAAAAAAAAAACTATTTAAAAAAACTGCAGAAAAAAAATTATATCAACCCTGTGCCAAAAATGCTGTTCAGTGATGTACGTCACTGATCAGCGGCCACAGGACACCCACAAAAGCAACGTGGGTGTAAAAACAAAACCCCACTGCACTCTCCAAAAAAAAAAACTGCAGATCAGTGATGCAGTGAGGGGCAGCAGGCACACAACTGTGGGTGCAACTTGACATGGTATATATATAAAAAAAAAACCTGGACCCCCAAAAAGTTGCTGATCAGTTAATTAATTTAAACTGATCAGCACAAAAGGGGGGGTAGCAGGGGGGGCAGCAGTCAGTTGCACAGGCAGCACAACCTTTGGTGCAACTGACAGGTATATATATATATTAAAAAAAAAAAAACCAAAAAGTTGCTGATCAGCACAGATATACTGATCAGCACAAAAGGGGTGCAGCAGACACAAAATATAGCACTCTCTATCACTCTCTATCACTCTCTGTCACTCTCTGGCACTATCTGTCACTATCTCTCACGATCTGTGACTCTATGACACTGCAGCAGCAGCACACAGGAAGTCACAAGATCCAGGAAGCATCCAGCTGCTGGCAGCACGCTACCAGCGGTGATCAGGTAAGTATCAGGCAAGGATCAGGTATGTATATCACGACAGATTGGTCGGTGACCGCTCTGCACGCAATTCCAGACCGGAATGGCGTCTGCAGCGCAGTCACCGTTAGTTTAAATGACGCGCCTTGGCTGTGATTGGTCCGTCGGTCCGACGGACCAATCACAGCCTTGGGGGCAGGTGGGGTGAGGTGTGGTCATCACCGGTGACCCCCTCATGTCCCCTCACACCCGACGGTGATTGACACCTGTGTTACCGAGCGTCTGATTCGCCGGTAACACAGGAAAACGCTGCGACTGGCTGTTCACATTGAACAGCCAATCACAGCGATCGCCGACGGGGGGGAGGCATCGCCGCCCCCCCTGGGCATGCAGGGACATGTCTGCTGTCAGGGACAGCAGACATGTTTAAACTGTCACCGCGTCTATAGACGCGGGGACAGTTTAAAGTCATGACGTATATATACGTCATGTGTCGGGAAGTACATCCCGGCCATGACGTATATATACGTCAAATGTCGGGAAGGGGTTAAAGAAACCATTTTATCTCTAAGTCAGCATTTAAACCTCTTGTGTCTCAATTTAATTTCAGCATTCGCTAATGCACTTTCAGTTCCCTGTATTTGACAATTTCCTGCAACTTTTGTGATCAAGATCAAGGTTTAAATTCCATCTAAGGAACATTCGTGTTTCTCTTTAAAATGTTTGGAAACCGAGTGGTTTTTAAACCCTTTTTATATTCTTCTCAAATGTACACCCCAGCGTTCACATAATTTCTATTGGTTCTCCCTACATACAGTACTGTAGGTTACAGGTGCATTCTAGCATATAAATGCAATTGTTGCTATTGCAGGTTATAAAGTTAGAAATGTAAAAATTTTGATCATTGGAGTAAGATGTGAAATTTCCTACTTTAGTTTTCATTTTATTGTGGGATCGACAATTCAGGCAAGTCCCACACCGATGGAATGCATGGATTTTAATTCTGTCTGATCTTTTTTCCATAATGGCGCTTTTTACTAACCGATTTTTCAAATTGGCTGATATTTTATAAATGAACATATCTCTCTTTAATAAGTGCCAGTGTTTTCAAAAAATATTTTCCACTCATTTATATTGATTGCTAAAAGATGAAATAAATATTCCAGAAGATTTTCTTGAGGAATTTCCCCAAACTCCTGTATTAGCCCTTCTATTTTGTTTGAGTCATATCCCTTACTTATGAACTTGCTTCTTGTTTCAGATACTTGCTCCATAAATACATTTTAATTACAGTTATGGCAAATTCATTAGATCTGACCTTTTGAAATATTTGACAACCATTTCGGATGATGATGACTTGTATTAATATACGAATTACTGTCCGTGGGTTTGTTAAATTTCTTTGTTTTTATTTACATTCTCAAAGTAAATACCTTAGGTCTACAAAATTCACTTCCTTTGGGCTTTTTGTGAAGGTAAGTTTGAAGTTGTATAAATTATTATTTAGCAGTTCACAAAAATTGTCCAAATCATGGGCATCCCATTCCCAAATAAATAAAACATCATCAATAAATCTAATCCAAAAAAGGATTTTGCCGATCTGGGGATTATTATGCCAAATTACCTGGTCCTCCCACCAATACATAAATAACTTTGCATAGGAGGGGCAAAATAGGTTCCCATGCCTGTGCCTTGGGTTTGCATATAAAATTAAACTTAAAAGAAATTGTTGGTTGACATAAATAAAATGGGTTCTAAATTATTTTATTAAATGGATATACTGTAGGTTGTGAGTGTGAAAGATGTTGGACCCCAGTGGGATAGTTCTTGTAACTAAGTGGGATAGACAGTGTTAGATGATTGCAGGTACTTATTAGAATAAGTGTGCCACATAACTGCTCAAACCTTCAGTTGCATAGACTGCGTGTGTGTATTCCAATGAGCACCAAATCTGTGAATTAGCAGCTCCACCATTGTGTGAGTGACAGCAATCTCACTCTGTGAGAGTGCTGAATCTGCATTTATCCACAGGCTGTGATGGCGTACCATATCTGTATTGCGCAAGGAACACGTCCATTAAGGCATCAGCCTTAATGTTCGGAATTTCATCACTTTTTGGAGTTTGAGTTGAAGAGTTACAACAGGTTTATGAAATGCCAGGTAATGTGTAAGCCTTAATGGGACATGTGAAACCATAAGTTTTTTTGTCTATGGAATATTTATACACACACAGAGTCCGATTCAGGCTTGCTCATAGTGGGCTGAATTTGGCCCCTTCCCTGATGTTTTGGGTTTGCACATGCACGTTTATGCACATGTGCAACCCTTGGGAACAAATGGCTTCACACTCACCAGGCCGTTCACTCCAGAGGGGGTGGGCAGGGGTGGACAGGAGGCTGGAGCAGGAGGACGCCCAGTGTTTAATGGGCATCCCCATAACATGTCAGCACCTGCCTCATATTTGGCGATCAGTGGCGGAAATAAAAGTCAGTTTTGAGAGGGGATGTTCGAGTACACATCCCCTCAAATGCTAGTGAGGGGATTCGGCAGATAAAAAACTTGGCCAATCTAGTCTGCCCATGTACACTCACACACTAGGGTCAGGAGCCAATTAACCCACAATTATACTTCTAGTTTGTGGGAGGAACCCCCATGCCAGCACGAGGAGAATATACATATTCCACACAGTTAGGACCCTGGGGGCCGATTTTGTTTCACACATAGTGAACCGAATTCGGGCCCTGCCCTGATGGTCGGGGTTTGCGCATGTGCATTTTTGCGCTGTTGCAAACCCCATTTGTGAACGGCTGTGGCAAGTTGCTCACTCGCTGGGGAGTTCCCAGAGGGGAGAGAGAGAGATGGGGAGGACAGGAGTGGCGGTGGCCCTGGGCCATGGGAATGTCAAGCGTTTCATTGCCATCCCCATGAAAATGCTGGGCATTTCCATGGGTAAGCGGGTGGGCTGTTGCCTGCTGAGGTGGGCGGCTAACATCACAGGGTGTCAGCCACCCTGTCTTTGTTCCGGCAACCGCAAATATAAGTCATCTGACTTAAATTTGCAAAGGCAGTGGAAGTTGAACCATTAAATGATTTCTCCTGCTGCTGGCTCATGCGAAGGGATGCGTCTTCCTAACACATGGTTGCGAGAGGATACAGTGGGGGAGGTGGCGGGCTGGTATTCAGCGGAGTGGTGTCACAGAGACACTGTAAACTGTGAACCTCACAGCTTACTGAGTCAATCAGAATGATCCTCATTGTGTGAACTAAACCTACCTTCCCTGCTGTGCCTGATGTATAACAAGGGCTGGCCTGACCATTATACCAGGTACACAGTTTAGAACCACAGCAAGGAGGATGCTGCTTAGCCACGGACAGCCATGGAGACAGCCGTGGCTTAGCCCTGGACACAGCACTAGCAGCATTTAAAATGTGGCTCACAGTGGCTGACCGGTGCATATGTGCATTTCACCCGCTCCCTGTATTTCAAAACATTAATCTGTATATGATTTCACCTATCTACTTTTTTTCTGGATACACTCATCCCCAGAACACCTAAAGGGAGAACACTGACATATGACCAATCAGTGTCTCATCTGCAGATGTGGGGAAAGCAGATATTCTTACTGTGGCTATATCCTCTAATCTTCAATAAAAAAGACCTGCTCATCCACAATACCTTTAAGCCCACCGTCCAAAGAGGTGGAAGCTAGCAACTAATCCTGGGGTAGCCAACCCTAGTCCTCGAGAGCTACCAAAAGTGCATGTTTTGCAGGTCTCCTCACAGAATCACAAGTGAGCTAATTAGCTCCATCTGTGTATCTTCTAAAATGTGTCAGTGATTAATGAGTGCAGCTGTGCAGCAGCTAGGTTGTCTGGAAAATGTGAACTGTTGGTAGCTCTCGAGGGCTAGGGTTGGCTACCACTGAACTAATCTATCTGGTTATCAAAGAAGGGGGAGACCCCTCCTGAAATACAATATCTGATACCTTGCATGAAGGATATAGAAAGTGTAAAGGTGCGTACACACGGCAGCGATATATCACCAAGCGATATATCGGTCGGTGATATATTGATGAGCGATATATCGCTCAGTATCCCATTTGCATCAGCAACCAGAGATGGTCGCTGATGAAAAAGAAACTGCAGGGGGAGCCCGGCAGTGGAAATCAGCTGGTCGCAGGAGCATATTCCTGCGACCAGCGATCACTACGGGGGAAAAAATGGGAGCGCGCACCCGGTGATATATTGCCAGTGCACACTCCCATCGCGGGCAATATGGTCGCTCAAAAAAATTTTGGACTTAAAAAAACATATGGTCCAGACCAATTAAGGTTTAATTAGATACAGCATATCAGAATATTTGGTTTATTCATTGTTAACTTCAGTGTTGAAGCTATACTTTGTGTTCTGCATTTTCATAAAACTGCATGTTAAATTGTGTCTCAAATGCCTTATTGTTTACAAACACAGGCTGCACGCTACACACAGGCAGATTATCTGCCATTAGTACCTATCCTTACTATTGTTTCTAATATTTTCGCTTGCTACCTGCCAAACAATTTTGGAATTAAAAAACATTTGGTCCAGACCAATTAAGGTTTATTTAGACATATCAGAATAGTTGGTTTATTCATTGTTCACTTCAGTGTTGAATCTATACTTTGTTTTCTGCATTTCAAAAAACTGCATGTTAAATACTCAAATGTCTCAAATACTTTATTGCTTACAAACACAGGGCCTTATTCTAGTTCACTCTTTCTGACAAAATCCTTCTTAGATGGACAAAGCCATGTGCACTGCAGGGGGGCAGATGTAAAATGTGCAGAGAGAATTAGATTTGGGTGGGGTTTTACTGCAAAGTGAGATCTATATTGCAGTGTAAAAATAAAGCAGCCAGTATTTACCCTGCACAGAAACAAAATAACTCACCCAAATCTAATTCTCTCTGCACATTTTACATCTGCCCCCCTCCAGTGCACATGGTTTTGTCCATCTAAGGCGGTGTACACACGGGGGCGATTTTGCCTAATATCGCAGGCAATATGGTAGATTGAGCGACCATATTGCCCGTGATGGGAGTGTGCACCGGCGATATATCGCCGGGTGCGCGCTCCCGTTTTCTCCCCCATAGTGATCGCTGGTTGCAGAAACATGCTCCTGGGTCCAGCTGATTTCCACTGCCGGGCTCCCCCGGCAGTTTCTTTTTCATCAGCGACCATCTCTGGTCGCTGATGCAAACGGGACACTGAGCGATGTACGGGGCTTAAGAAGGATTTTGTCAGAGAGTGAACTAGAATAAGGCCCACAGTCCCTAAAGCTTTGTACACACGGGGGTGATTTCAGCACATATCGCTGGCAATATGGTCGCTGAGCGACCATATTGCCAGGGATTTGTTTGTGCTGTCGGCGATAAATAGCCAGGTGCGCGCTCCCGTGTGCAGCCCCTGATGGTCGCTGGTTGCAGGAGCATGCTCCTGTGACCAGCTATTTCCCCCTGCGGCTCCCCCGGCGCAGTCTCCTGCTCATCAGCAACCATCTCTGGTCGCTGATGAACAGGAGACACTGAGCATATTGCTGAGCTATATATCTCCCCTGTGTGTACACAGCTTTAGTGGAGACAACAATGATCGAATGTACAGTATATCTAAAGACAGGTGAACATAACAAAATTGTTATCCTGCCACTGTCATATGGGTTGTGATCATTTGGTCTACAGCATGATGGTGGGTAGTCATTAGGTTGACACCATGATGTCGACATGGGAAAAGGTTGACATGGGTCTAGGTCGACATGGGAAAAGGTCGACATGGTCCTAGGTTGAAAGGTCATTAGTTTGACAGGTAGTTAGTTCAACAGGTCATTAGTTCGACAATGTTTAGGTCGACAGTCAAAAGGTTGACATGGGGGTTTTCACTGTTTTTTTTCCTGAATGTCAACACAGTTGACATGGACACAGTTTAAAGTGCACCGCATCCCGTTGCATCGCTCGCTGCGCTCGCAATGCATCAGGCACGGTGCCTCGCTGCGCGCGGCACACTATTTTATTTTCCCACCATGCCCTAGTGGATGGAAGGGCATGAAATACCGCCTGTCGGCACATTTTGGGTCAAAAAACAGTGAAAAACCCCATGCCGACCTTTTGACTGTCGACCTAGACAATGTTAAACTAATGACCTGTTGAACTAATGACCTTTCGACCTAGAACCATGTCAACTTTTTTCCTTGTTGACCTAGACCCATGTCGACCTAATGGTGTCAACCTAATGACTGTCGACCATCATGCTGTAGACCAAATGACCGCATCCCCTGTCAGATATACAAACATCATTCTTTGGATATTAGGATTTATCTGCAGTAACTTTCTATTTTTCCTTAAAGGTGATACATCAAATTTTATTCACATAAAGGCAACATTGATATAATCTTTACAGTCTGAAATGCTCATAGAACTCTTTGAATACTTTAAACATTGTTGCAGAAATAATGACACTGTAAAGCTGTGTACACACGGGGGCGATATATTGCTCAGCAATATATTGCTGAGCAATATATTGCTCAGTGTCTCCTTTTCATCAGCGACCAGAGATGGTCGCTGATGAAAGGGAACCTCTGCCAGGGGAGCTGCAGACGGAATCAGCTGGTCGCAGGAGCAAGCTCCTGCGACCAGCGATCATAAGGGGGCTGAAAACGG
Organism: Crinia signifera; assembly: GCF_055691185.1. Lineage (NCBI taxonomy): Eukaryota > Metazoa > Chordata > Amphibia > Anura > Myobatrachidae > Crinia > Crinia signifera. Next base: position 116,403,672 of record NC_139219.1, on the reverse strand, counting down.
GAGCGTGCACCCGTGTGTACGCACCATAAGTCACTGGATGTATGTATTGTTTGACTTCAACACTTTGTGTCATGATATATTTTTTTATATATTTATTTATTCTTTGTACTTATGTGTGCGAAACCCCCTCTCTTTTAAATAAACTATTAAAAGTTGAAATAAATAAAAATTACTAATACAATTTTTTAAGAGTTCCCTGACAAAAAAGAGAGTGCTTTCTTTTATCTTTTCCAAGGTGCATATGTGCATCTGGGAGGGGGCGAGAGAGACCTTTAGAGACACGATTGGCGATCCAGGGTGGTACAGTCAGTGGCGCCGCCCCGCCAAGCACCCCCAATCCCCCGCCGCCCATGCAAACCCCCCTCCCCCCCCCCAATCCCCCGCCGCCCATGCAAACCTCCCCCCCCCCAATCCCCTGCAGCCTTACCTATCGCGCTGGTCGCGGCGGCTCTGTTCTTCTTCTGCTGAGGACCACCACAAAATGGCCGCCCCCATACAGCAGACAGTTTCAGAGAACTGTGTGCTATATGGGGGCGACCATTTTGTGGTGGTCCTCAGCAGAAGAACGGAGCAGCCGGGACCAGCGAGATAGGTAAGTCTGCGGGGGATTGGGGGGGGGGGGGGGTGTAACTATAGCACCGCAGCCCCCGGCGCCGCCACATGCACAGAGCCCCCCCCCCCCGCGGTGGCGGGGGCTGCGGTGCTATAGTTACGCCGCTGGGTACAGTACAGATGTCCACAGAGTATGAGGCCAGGTTGTACTGAGGAAAAACTGAATTTCATTACAGACATGCAGATCCTTCTCTCTAGAGCATGGGTCCTCAAACTGCGGCCCTCCAGATGTTGTGAAACTACAAATCCCAGCATGCCTTGCCACAGTTTTGCTATAGGGAGTGTTAAAACTGTGGCAAGGCATGCTGGGATTTGTAGTTTCACAACATCTGGAGGGCCGCAGTTTGAGGACCCATGCTCTAGAGTCCTAATTCTGCTACTGCAAGTACAAACACACTTACAAAGCTTTATGACTAATGAATTACATGTGAATACACACTTACCAATGGGCAACGAACAACAGTGAGGGATTCTGCAGCATGACGCTCCTTATTGATCCACTCCCTTGTCTGTACATGTGGGAGCGTGCATCGTCCATGGGCAGGTGCACACACTGGCCGATATAATGAACGATATCACAAGGGCTAAATTAGTTATATCACTTGTCCAGTGTTTATGGGGCTTTAGATCTCCGGGCTGAAGGGACAGACCTGCCCGATCTCAGCTGCCATAATGCATACCTCCAGACATTAGAGGAGACTTAATAACCCATTTACACCAAGGAATAACCCAGGTTGGACCCAGGTTAGCGTTGGTGTAAAAGGAGCCAACCCAGGACCAGTAACACTGGTCTCCTACCCAGGTCCTGACCAGGGTTGAACACTGGTTGGACCTGGGTCGTAGGCGGTGTAAATGGTCCCAACCCAGGTTGGGACATCCAGGTAGTGCTGAAAGGATACCAGAAGTGCTGGATGCCTTTCCACAGTGCGCTGCAGTGGCAAAAGACAACAGCCAGGAAGGATATGAGCAGTGCACACAGAATTCATAATTGGATGCAGTATCATTTACATATATTTTTTTTTTGGGGGGGAGGCTGGGGGGAGCACATGGGAGATTCGGTCTGCTGCTGCAGGGGAAGGGGCTGGGGGGAGCACATGGATGATGCTGCACTTTTATACCGCTATGTGTGCTTGAGCACTGAATAAAACTTTTTGAAAAATATTTTACAAAGTAAACAAACCAACATTTTTCAATGCTAACTTGTCAGGTCTTTTAATTTTTATTTAAAATTTTTTAAGGGAAGGTTGGATGGCAGTTTATTGGTCCTAAAATGGACATTTTTAATGTCATCCATAGGGAAAAGCAGGGCAGACCCAGGTTCAGTGTAAACGGTGCAGACCTGGGTCCGACCTGGGTCACAGTGCTGTTTAATACCCCTTTTACACCAAAACGCCGGGTCGCACCCGGCTTTTTTAGACCCAGGTTCAAGCCGGGTGCGACCCGGCGTTTAGTGCAATTTACACCGGGCGGACAGCCCGGCCCGCACCCGCGCCCCCCCACCCCCCCTTGCCCCCCCCACCCCCCCCCTCCACCCCCCCGGTGCTTGGAGATGACAGGATGATGTCATCTCCAAACGCCAATCACCGCCGCCGCCGGACCGGAACGCTGCTGGGGGCAGCCCAGCACTAAGCTAAGCTGCTGGGCTGCCCCCAGTCCCCGCGCACACTTTCCCCGCCGTCACACAGGAGGTGAATGGATGCCGCACACAGGCATCCGTTCACCTCCCTCCCCCGCCGCCGCTGCTGTCTGCAGTGTATAGCAGACAGCAGCGCCGGCTATCAGTGTCAGGCTGACAACCCGTCCAACCTGCGGACGCTGCGGTCCGCAGGTTGGACGTACCCCATTCATGTAAATGGGAGCCGGGTCATCCGACCCGGCGTTCCCATTTACACCGCCCTCTACCCAGGTCCTAGCCATGTTCTACCCAGGTCAGGACCTGGGTAGAAGTCCCGTGTAAAGGGACACGGCACGGGGAATTTACACCGCCGAAGATCCGGGTCTGACCCGCCGCTGACCCGGATTTTTCGGCGGTGTAAAAGGGGTATAAATGGGGTATGAAGCTGTGTCCAACCCTTGAAACTCCCGTGTTCAAAGACCAGGGTCCTACCAGGGATTTTGGTGTAAAAGGGGTATAAGGGGGGACGCAGGGGATGTGGCCTCACAGCTAGGGGGCATGGTCTATATTCAAGCAGAGAAGTGGGAGGCAGTGGGGCTCCAAACAGCCACCACCACACGGGACACTTGCTGGTCCTGGTGGGGGGGACCATACCAGAAAAACAGGATGGTCCCATGAAAATCAGGACAGTTGGAAGTTATGCATAATGTGAGTCTCCACTTTTGTAGGTTTATCATCTATCCTTCTTAATGCAGATAGCATGGGGTGGGGGCGGTGTTGACCTGTTCACTATGCAAAAAGTTTTCACTATTTGTATGTTGTGTGTTACAGGTTGGCAGCTTAAATGCATGCTTCTTTGCTAAGAAAGGGTTCCAAGTAGATCTTTATGAAGCAAGAGAAGGTAAGTCCTAAACCATAAAATATAAATATACTGTACTTTCAGAGGAACATGCAGGGGGAGGGGGTGTCCTGAGAATAAATGGGTCTGATTTCAAGGCTGAAATTTACTTTTACAGATGGACAAAACCATGCAGCACTGCAGGTGGGGCAAGTGTAACATGTGCAGGGAGAGTTAGATTTGGGGGAGTTATTCTGTTTTTGTGCAGGGTAAATATTGACTGCTTATGGGGCACACATGTGGGACAATTTTAACCCCAACTCTAAGCGATGTGACTAGATTGCTTACAAATGAAGCATGGGTCAATCTGTGTATGGTCACACACATCAATATTGCGCGCAGAGATAGACAGTGCTTTTGCCTATAAACAATAGGCAAAACCCCGCTCAGCACAGATCACTAAGCACATGTCGAAGGTGCTGAGCAATCCATACTTCAGTGCATTAATAAGCACGGGTTGCAGTCACCACGTGTGTACGGAGCTTTACACTGCAATTTAGATTTCAGTTTGAACACACCTCAACCAAGTCTAACTTTCTCTGTGCATGTTACATGTTACACCATGCAGTGCAGCATGGTTTTGCTTACAGGTCTGAATCAGGCCCTATGTATTTAGGTAATTTTAAGCATGGATGCAAATATTTTAGAGCAAAAAAATGAGAAATTTTGAATAATCTAAAGTTGAAAATTTCAGTGTTTATCTTCCACTTCCTGTATTTTCAATACTTTAAATTTTCACCATTTTAGCTGTATTTTTGGGAAGGCACACTGTAAGTCAGGGTTCTGGGCTACATGAAAACAAAGATTTTTTTTTCATTTTACATAGATTTTGTTTTAGTTTTGGATCTTTGTGGGTTAAGGTTTTCGAGTTTTTTTTTATTTACTAAATGTGCCCAATTTAAGAGATTGGGATTTTCAATTTGTTGTGCATGATTAGTGGCAAACTGCAGGAGGTATACTTAGTTTCTTCACTTGAGAGCACTAATATGTCCAACTTTTCCCTGATCTAGGAAAAAATGAGTGTTATTACATACATTTAGTAAATACATAGAATAGTAATAGTAAATAGTAAATACAGTGGTGTAAAGTAGAGATGTGCTGACTCGGATTCTGGAGATCCGAGCCCCCACGAACATCATCAATCTGAGCACGGTTCTGAGCAGCGCTCAGAGATTCCCGCCTGACTCGAGTCCGGCCGCGTGGGCAAAATGTCATCGCCCGGCGCCAGATTTCGCGAAGCTTTGAATAGTGGCTCCCGCGCCCGCCATCTTCACTCTAGTCTAGGAGCGGGTTGGGAGACGGTGTTGGTGCTGTTGCTGGGGCTTAACCTTAAGCTTGACCTTGAACTCAATATTTTTTTCACTGGGGCTGTCTGCTGGGGCCTGTCTCCCTCAATGCTGCTGTGTACTCTGTTCTCCTCTCTGCTTAAGGTGGGATCACTCTAGCAAGGAGGACAGTCGGCTCTAACTGTGTACTTGTAGTACTACTGTCTCCTCTGTGCTGGAGCCGACCTCTGGTGCTGTGCTGTACCTATTATATTTTATAATATTATTAATAATTATATATATATATATATATATATATATATATATATATATATATATATAGTCCACTGGTGCTGCCTGCTAGTGCCTGCACTGAATAGAGGCTGCCAGTACCTACTCAGTCCACTGGTGCCCACTGCCAGTGCTACTGCCTACCTAGTAGTTTCTCTACCTACTAGGCTGCTATATTATTTAATTAAAAAATAATACCTGTCCTGCAGTGCTGCCTGGAACTGTAATAAGTAATTCTGCTGGACTGGTGCACTGCCCAACCAGTACCTACTGCAATATAATTAATTATTATAAATTTTGCTGGTGCAAATATACTAGTATTGCCGACATATCTACCTGCTCTATCTACCTGTCTGGTGCCTACTGCCAAAGTACCTAGTAGACTAGTATTACCTACCTACTAGGCTGCTATATTATTTAATTTAAAAATAATATCTGTCCTGCAGTGCTGCCTGGAACTGTAATAAATAATTATGCTGGACTGGTGCACTGCCCAACCAGTAACTACTGCAATATAATTAATTATTATAAATTCTGCTGGTGCACATATAATAGTATTGACAACATATCTACCTGTCTTGTGCCTAGTACTGCTGTATCTACCGTCTGGTGCCTAGTACTGCTCTATCTACCTCTCTTGTGCCTAGTACTCCCGTATCTACCGTCTGGTGCCTAGTACTGCCGTATCTGTAATACCTGCCTGCTGGTGCATACCTACTTACGTATTAATTGCACTCCAGTGGTGCTGTCCTGTGACATAACTCCACAAAAATAACAGAGATCCAAAATATGGAGGATAAAAATATAGGGAAAGATGAAGATTCACTTCCTCATAGTTCTGAAGCTGCTGTCACTAGTCATGACATGACTAAATGCCAACAACGTCGTCTGCTACGGCCGATGCCCAGTGTGAAAGCAGAGGGCATGTACAATCGAAACCAAAGTTCCGTAGAAGGATTGGAAAAAGTAAATGTAAATCATTGGAAGAGAAACTTAAACTTGGCAATATGCCATTTACAACAGGGAGTGGCAAGGAATGGCTAAGGCCATGACCAAAATACATGACTAGTGGTTCAGCTTCACATTACTATCAAAGTCCTCCTCCTCTCCCCCCACCCAATAGTAAATTTAAAAGAGTTAGGCTGCCACCGACTAAAAAAACTCAGAAAACAACTCTGCCTTCTAAAGACATATCCCAAATCCCCAAGGAGAGTCCTAGGGTGTCTGTGGTTGTGATCCCTCCCACAGGAGGGAGCTAGACCCAGAGCAGTCATTTTCAAACTACTGAACTATCTCCACAAAGAGTTAATATGGAGTGCATCACGCAGAAACAGGAACGTCGAGTGGGAAGGGAACAAGATTCTCATTTTTCAAGATTTCTCGGCTGAACTGGCAAAGGCTAGAAGGGATTATTCCTCTCTTTGCTCCAGATTAGTTAAAGTGAACAGGAAATTTGCACTCTTATATCTGGCAAAGCTCTGAATCTTCACTGGCTCTTCATTTCATGATTTCGGGTCCCCCCAAGTTGCAGAGAGATTCTTAGATGAAGAAGCAGCCTCTCAACTGTCCGCCCACTCCATGTCAGATTGTGACTGAAATTGCCTTACTAATCCTGATGCTCGATGATACTGGGAGTCGCTCATATCCTCTCTCCCGTCTATTCCCCCTGACTAGACAAATTCCACTATTCAGTTTTCACCCTTAAAGCGAACATAGGAGGACAATGTTGTTTTGTATTTTCTCCTGCACTGACTGTTTTTAACACAGCCGTACAGCTTCAAGCCTTTTATTGACACAGAACTGGAAGAACTTTCCTCCTGCATACTTTCACCTCTCCCACGAACCTGTCACAAGACCCCCTGCCCCTCCCCCCCACCCCTCACCGCACCAGACCCTGGCACGACAGTTGTTATACTACAGGACTTTATTCTTTGATGTTAGACTATGCCTGGACACCTCATATCCATTTGGCGATGGACCCTTTTTCACCCCACCGTCAGGGCATGAGTTACTTAGGAGCCTGATGCTGCTTTTTTATGATGCACATTTTGTGCATACCCAAACGATTTATACTACGGAAGTTTATTACACTTATTAAGTTGTTTCTCATGTTTTCCCGTCTTTCCATATCTTTCTCTTACCCTCACTATCCCTTCCTCCCCCCCTCTTTCCCGGCACACGCATACAATTGTAGACAAATCCATGCTGTTCCATCTGAGGTCTGTGAGTATATATGTATACCAAACCTATAGGATCACTGGAATGTCGTTTAAATTAGGGTCATGGAATGTGGGAGGGATTAATTCACCCTGTAAGCGTAAAAAGATATTGTTATACCTGTCCAAGTTGCACATTGATGTTGCATTTCTCCAAGAGACCCACCTCACTGCTGAGGAGACACTCAAACTTCTCATTTTGGGATGGAAGGTTCAGGCCCTACACGTCTAAAGCTAGAAGTCCGGTGATCTTGACTAAGGCAACACTTTCTGTAATGACTTCAAACATCATTTCAGATCCAGAAGGTACTGTAGTTACCTCTTATGCCAGCTCTTGATATCCAGCAAGACTTATATTTGTGTCAATGTATATGCACCCAATGTTTACTCTAGGCCTTTTCTATGTAAACTCATATCTTTGAGTTTCTTCCGATACTGTTATGTGGTGATTTTAATATGCTGGCACTCCCTTTACTAGATAGACAAATACAAGCTAACCCGAAAAGACGTCATCCCAAATTTGGGGTCATGGCTTTGGCATCGAGATTGCAGCTTCTTGATATCTGGCGTACCTTACATCCCACTGACAGTGAATTCACTTGTCTACCTGATTCAACGGGAATTTTATCCCAAATTGATTATATACTGACCTCGACCACATTATTACCTAAGGTGGAGGAGGAGCGTATTGAGCCATTTACCCTCTATGACCACGCGGTCACGTGGGTTAAACTCACCTTAACCACAGAAAGCTTGACTTTCATATCCTGGAGATGCCCCGCATCACTAGCAACCTCCGCCACATTGAGAGCTGCAGTCTTAACTGCCTGGGAGTCTTATTGTAAGGACAACGATAACACTTTACACACTGACCCCATGTTGTTTTGGCAAGCCTCGAAGGCAGTACTTCATGGAGCGATCATTTCTTTTACAACCCACCAAAAACGCAGATTGACAGCTGACTACATCTTAGTCCAAAACAACCTAACCAAATCCTTTCAATCTTTTAAAACACACCCCACACCAACTAACCGCACAGCGTATGTAAAAGATAAAGATCTATTTGATAAACTACTTTCCAAATTAGAAGCATGGTATACATTCCGAACGGAATTTAAATTCCATAAATTCGGCAATAAGTCGAGCATAATCCTATCTAATTTATTACAAGGCCAACGACCCCCATCCACAGTACTCCCATTGAAGAAGCCTGAGGGCACTCACACTACCTCCAATAAGCAAATAGCAGAAGTTCTCAATAAATTCTACTCCCAATTATATTCTCTCCCTATATCAGAAGCTCCCCAGAGACAACAATTCTGGGAGCATATAACACTGCCACAGTTAGATGATACTTTAAAATCCTCCCTCACGTCAGAGATTACCCTGCAAGAGGTGACAAATGCTATAACTCACCTCCAGTCCGGAAAAGCCCCGGGCCCGGATGGCTTTTCATCTGAATATTATAAACTTCTTCTCCCCCCAAATTGCCCCTTGTATGGTGGACCATGTTTAATTCCTTACTGCAAACCCGCACAACCCCACCTTATTTCAACTCTGCAAATATACGAGTTATACCCAAACCGGGTAGAGATCACTCAGACCCAGCCTAATATAGACCTATTTCTCTCCTGAATATAGATTATAAACTATAAACGGAAATACTTTCTGACAGGCTTAAAGCCATAGTCCTTAAGCTTTTTCACTCAGACCAAACTGGCTTTGTCGCGGGCCGACACTCAGTCACAAATATCAGAAAGGGGTACTTATGTATTATCTGGGCCCCCATGTTAAATGCACCCCATTTTTTCATACCCCTACTATCCAATTACGCATGGAGTTGATTTTATATAGTGTGGCGAGCGCAGTGAGCCACCGTGCCCGAAGCGTGGCGAGCAGACACGGTCTCATAAGAAAAACGGGAGCCCAGATATTACATAAGTACAACACTTTTATTGGCAAGCTGCTCAATCAGAGGTCTGTCATTCAGGTGCCAACAGGGAGGGGTAAATCTGGTTAGGAAAAAAAACAGTTTGTATCCCTATTGCACACTGAATGAGAAATATACATATAATAATCAGATAATACAGAGATCTTGGTTGCATATATCTGCAGATATAGGGTTAAGCCCCCAGGCCGTACGTCAAGGCATCTCTGTCACTGGGGGTCCCTAACACTGGGTATGGGTCTGGGGTGTGGGCCCCCAATATGCCGGCACAGGCTGACTACTCCAGGGCAGCACACAAATGAAAGTTAGTAGGTGTTAAATAAGAAGCACATAAGTGCTATGTAAGGAGGTGAAGGTGTGATTAAAATAATACATACAATGTGATAGGGAAAAACATAAATGTTAATAAAGTGTTAGGGTGTGTCGACCTGGAGCAGACCAGCCATACCAACAAAGAGGGAATCACACTCCCAAACCCATCCCATGCACAATAACAAATGTATGGGCCTAATAGCCCAGTGTAAGGCCACATGATAATGGCTTACAACATCTGAGAGCCAGCTTACCTGGAGATACCCCTGGCTTCTCCAATGGCACTCAGGTGTCAGCAATCCCTCCTAATGCTGACCCATCTATGCCTCTCTCAACTGCACAACACTTTTATTGGCAAGCTGCTCAATCAGAGGTCTGTCGTTCAGGTGCCAACAGGGAGGGGTAAATCTGGTTAGGAAAAAAAACAGTTTGTATCCCTATTGCACACTGAATGAGAAATATACATATAATAATCAGATAATACAGAGATCTTGGTTGCATATATCTGCAGATATAGGGTTAAGCCCCCAGGCCGTACGTCAAGGCATCTCTGTCACTGGGGGTCCCTAACACTGGGTATGGGTCTGGGGTGTGGGCCCCCAATATGCCGGCACAGGCTGACTACTCCAGGGCAGCACACAAATGAAAGTTAGTAGGTGTTAAATAAGAAGCACATAAGTGCTATGTAAGGAGGTGAAGGTGTGATTAAAATAATACATACAATGTGATAGGGAAAAACATAAATGTTAATAAAGTGTTAGGGTGTGTCGACCTGGAGCAGACCAGCCATACCAACAAAGAGGGAATCACACTCCCAAACCCATCCCATGCACAATAACAAATGTATGGGCCTAATAGCCCAGTGTAAGGCCACATGATAATGGCTTACAACATCTGAGAGCCAGCTTACCTGGAGATACCCCTGGCTTCTCCAATGGCACTCAGGTGTCAGCAATCCCTCCTAATGCTGACCCATCTATGCCTCTCTCAACTGCACAACACTTTTATTGGCAAGCTGCTCAATCAGAGGTCTGTCATTCAGGTGCCAACAGGGAGGGGTAAATCTGGTTAGGAAAAAAAACAGTTTGTATCCCTATTGCACACTGAATGAGAAATATACATATAATAATCAGATAATACAGAGATCTTGGTTGCATATATCTGCAGATATAGGGTTAAGCCCCCAGGCCGTACGTCAAGGCATCTCTGTCACTGGGGGTCCCTAACACTGGGTATGGGTCTGGGGTGTGGGCCCCCAATATGCCGGCACAGGCTGACTACTCCAGGGCAGCACACAAATGAAAGTTAGTAGGTGTTAAATAAGAAGCACATAAGTGCTATGTAAGGAGGTGAAGGTGTGATTAAAATAATACATACAATGTGATAGGGAAAAACATAAATGTTAATAAAGTGTTAGGGTGTGTCGACCTGGAGCAGACCAGCCATACCAACAAAGAGGGAATCACACTCCCAAACCCATCCCATGCACAATAACAAATTTATGGGCCTAATAGCCCAGTGTAAGGCCACATGATAATGGCTTACAACATCTGAGAGCCAGCTTACCTGGAGATACCCCTGGCTTCTCCAATGGCACTCAGGTGTCAGCAATCCCTCCTAATGCTGACCCATCTATGCCTCTCTCAACTGCACAACACTTTTATTGGCAAGCTGCTCAATCAGAGGTCTGTCATTCAGGTGCCAACAGGGAGGGGTAAATCTGGTTAGGAAAAAAAACAGTTTGTATCCCTATTGCACACTGAATGAGAAATATACATATAATAATCAGATAATACAGAGATCTTGGTTGCATATATCTGCAGATATAGGGTTAAGCCCCCAGGCCGTACGTCAAGGCATCTCTGTCACTGGGGGTCCCTAACACTGGGTATGGGTCTGGGGTGTGGGCCCCCAATATGCCGGCACAGGCTGACTACTCCAGGGCAGCACACAAATGAAAGTTAGTAGGTGTTAAATAAGAAGCACATAAGTGCTATGTAAGGAGGTGAAGGTGTGATTAAAATAATACATACAATGTGATAGGGAAAAACATAAATGTTAATAAAGTGTTAGGGTGTGTCGACCTGGAGCAGACCAGCCATACCAACAAAGAGGGAATCACACTCCCAAACCCATCCCATGCACAATAACAAATTTATGGTTGCTAATAGCCCAGTGTAAGGCCACATGATAATGGCTTACAACATCTGAGAGCCAGCTTACCTGGAGATACCCCTGGCTTCTCCAATGGCACTCAGGTGTCAGCAATCCCTCCTAATGCTGACCCATCTATGCCTCTCTCAACTGCACAACACTTTTATTGGCAAGCTGCTCAATCAGAGGTCTGTCATTCAGGTGCCAACAGGGAGGGGTAAATCTGGTTAAGAAAAAAAACAGTTTGTATCCCTATTGCACACTGAATGAGAAATATACATATAATAATCAGATAATACAGAGATCCCAGTGTTAGGGACCCCCAGTGACAGAGATGCCTTGACGTACGGCCTGGGGGCTTAACCCTATATCTGCAGATATATGCAACCAAGATCTCTGTATTATCTGATTATTATATGTATACAGATGGCGCCGGCCTTATTATTGCTGGCGGAGCGCCAGGACCATGTCCCTGGCGATCCGCCAGCAATCTGGCGCTCTGGCTGAATGAGACGCTCGTGCGTTTCCCACGCACGAGCGTCTCAATAGCCGGGAGGCGAGGCGGCGCGGCGGGTGCAGTCCTGCCCGTATCCAGCTTCAGGGAGATGGGCAGGGCTGCGGGGGGCTGCGGGGGGGCGGTGTGGACCGGCGGGGACCCGGGGAAGCCGGCGGGGACCCGGGGAAAAGCACCGTCGGAACGGGACGCGCGTGCACCTCGTGCACGCGCGTCCCCTTCCGACATACAGATGGCGCAGGGCGGGGGATGGCGGGTGGCGAGTCCTCCGCCATCCCCAGCAAAGACAAGCCCGGCGCCATCTGTATTTCTCATTCAGTGTGCAATAGGGATACAAACTGTTTTTTTTCCTAACCAGATTTACCCCTCCCTGTTGGCACCTGAATGACAGACCTCTGATTGAGCAGCTTGCCAATAAAAGTGTTGTGCAGTTGAGAGAGGCATAGATGGGTCAGCATTAGGAGGGATTGCTGACACCTGAGTGCCATTGGAGAAGCCAGGGGTATCTCCAGGTAAGCTGGCTCTCAGATGTTGTAAGCCATTATCATGTGGCCTTACACTGGGCTATTAGGCCCATAAATTTGTTATTGTGCATGGGATGGGTTTGGGAGTGTGATTCCCTCTTTGTTGGTATGGCTGGTCTGCTCCAGGTCGACACACCCTAACACTTTATTAACATTTATGTTTTTCCCTATCACATTGTATGTATTATTTTAATCACACCTTCACCTCCTTACATAGCACTTATGTGCTTCTTATTTAACATCTACTAACTTTCATTTGTGTGCTGCCCTGGAGTAGTCAGCCTGTGCCGGCATATTGGGGGCCCACACCCCAGACCCATACCCAGTGTTAGGGACCCCCAGTGACAGAGATGCCTTGACGTACGGCCTGGGGGCTTAACCCTATATCTGCAGATATATGCAACCAAGATCTCTGTATTATCTCATATTACATAAGTACCCAGAAAGGTTCTTTCAGTGGTGTGTGAATCCCAGGGCACCATGTTGGGGCCACCGAGGGCTATCCTGTCCTTAGATGCGGAGAAGGCCTTTGACATGGTGCACTGGGACCACTTATACTTCACCCTGCAACGTTTCGGGTTCCCCGAGACCTTTGTGCTGTGGCTACAAACGTTATATACTGCATCGTCATCTTGAATTCTTTGCAATGGACATGTATCAGAACCTTTCCAGGTGCTGAGGGGAACGAGATGGGGGTGTCCTCTGTCCCTTCTCTTGTTTGCCTTGGCACTGGAACCCCTGACTGTCGCTCTCCGAACCTCCCCTTTATATACTGGCATTATTATGGGCTCCACTGACATACGTGTCTCCCTTTTCGCAGACGACATGCTCCTCTTTCTGTCTAGTCCCCAACACTCTATACCTGTAGCCATTGATATAATACGTCAATTTGGGAGCTTCTCGGGCTATAGAATAAACATAAATAAATCGGAACGTCTGACACTTTGTGGACAACCCCCATACTTTTCAGACAACCTGACCTTGAACTCCATCCACTTGCAACACTCATACATTAAATACCTAGGGATCTAAATAAAATTAAAAGGCTCTATAATTTAAACTTCTCTCCAACCCTGTTAAAAATATGTAATACTATGGAAGGTTGGCAGGAACTTCCTCTCTCACTATTAGGTCGTATGGAGGTAATAAAATCAGTACTATTCCCCAAACTCACCTATATCATGCAACTCTTACCTATTAAAATATCCAGTGCCGATGCAAACCTAATGACTAAGTGTTGCAGCTCCATTATTTGGAAATCCAGAAAGCCCAGAACTTCCTTGCAAAAACTACAACAACCCAAATCACTTGGAGGCCTGGGCTTCCCAAACTTAATTTTTTATTCTAGGGCATTATTAAACAGATATGCGTTGGACTGGCTTCTGGATTCAGATCATTACTCTGTTCCGGCACTGGATAAAACATTATTCTCCCCATATTCCCCGAGCGCTTTGCTCCACTCCCCTAAAAACTTAATTCCATCTCATCTCTTATCACATCCCTTCTTCAAAGACACATACGAGGCCTGGCGCTTTCTCTGCAAAATCCTCAAAAAAGATCATTCTAACTCACCCTGGTTGCCAATTACGGGCAATCCGATGGTTGTCCCAGGAGTACGTTCACCAGTTTTCAACCGCATTAAGTCAAAAGGATTAATTTTTACCTCCCAGGTATATGATCCTGGAGGCAGACCCAAAACTTTTGTACAACTGAGGGAAACTTTTGGTCTCCCTTATAATGCCTTATTTCCAGTGATGCAGCTGTCACATAGGGGGAAATTTACTAAAGGAAATTTGTAAAAAAAAATAGGTGTATTTGAATCCAGAAATACACTTATTTTTGATATTTTTTATCCCGAAAATACGGCAATTCGTATTCGTATTGATGTGCTATCAATGCGAATACGAATTGCCGTATTTTCGGGATAGTAAATATCAAAAATAAGTGTATTTCTGGATACAAATACACCTATTTTTTACAAATTTCCTTTAGTAAATTTCCCCCATTATGTCAAATCACTCCCAGACAATACCTTTACACAATCTAACCAAGACCCTTTCCACATGATTATTTTGAAGTTTCTTCTCAAAAAATTTAAGACTAGGCTTATTTATTTTGAACTGCTCTCTCCGCTTACTCAAATCTATTTGTCCTGCACCACAGCCTGGTCTCAAGATCTTCGAGAACTGCTTTCCTATGATACATTATTCAAATACCACAAAGAAATGATGAACGTCTTAAAAACATCTTTATTGCAAGAAACACATATAAAAAGACTGAACAGGGCATACATCTCGCAAGGACAAGGAAGCCACTTTGTAGATTAGAAGACGGGTCAATGTCCAAAATGTCGATGCAGGTCTGCCACGCTTTTCCACAATTTATGGTCCTGCGGACATATCAACATTTTTTGGAATAAGATACTTCATTATATAAACTCACGAATGCACTTATCAACAACCTTACACCCTATCCCTCTACTATTTGCGAATTTTGATGAATGGCATCTCTTAGATAACCACGCATACTATATCCCGTTTTTTATAATATTAGTCACTACAGCAAATAAAAATATTTGAAAAAAGTGGTTAACCCCAACTCCACCTTCCCTGACAAGTGTCCTTTCAATAATAAACAAATGAATGCACTTTGATAAGTATGACACATCATTGCCTTATGGAAATGTATCAAGCTTTGCCAGATGCTGGAAGGTTTACGAAGATGTCCAACAACAAGTGTACCCTAACCGACTTCCTCAACCACAGTTGTAATAACCCAATTTGTCTCAAGACCTTCACCTATACTCATATTTTATCTGTCTCTAATAACTTAGACTATCTATAGACGTTTGAATGATAACTATTGTGCAATGTACCACCCAATCCCCACCCCCTTATTTTCCCTTCCCCAACTTTCCCCATCTTTCTATCTCCACTTTCATTTCTCTCTATACCCCTTTATTTCTTGTATTTAAGACTTCATTGATTATCTTAGATGAAAATTGTCATGTCTATACGGCACTGAGATTCTTACTGTGCAATCAAACTATTGCCTTTGTTGTCTCCATTATTTGACTCATGTTTGGTGCTAAGCAATGTTCTATCATCTACCTAACGCCACATTTACTTGGATGCCATGATGTGCTTATCACCCTGTTATTACCATAGCAAATGATTAGATACATTGGGTGACATTTAGTTTAAGTGGATTTGTGTTTTTTTTTGCGAAATTATCCATAATCCCGTTTTCACATATTTAATGAAATGCGAAAAACTGCAAAAATCGCAGATTTTTCTGCGAAATCGCTCTTTTAGAACTCGCATCCAGATGTTTTCCCATTGAAAAGTATACAAATCGCAAATTTAATGAGATGCGAATTTGGGAAATGTGTCTTAAATTCGCCACTAAATCAAACCAGGTTCTGATATGCGAGTTGGCCAGAACCCTGCACAGATCATTGAGATCTGTGCAGGGTTCTGTGGTAAAAATGTGTTAAAGTTTTTTTATTGAAAAAAATTGCGTGGGGTCCCCCCTCCTGAGCATAACCAGCCCCGGGCTCATTGAACCGGGCCTGGTTCCAAAACTACAGGGGACAAAAAGCGTAGGGGTCCCCCGTATTTCTGAAACCAGCCCCGGACTCTTGGACCGGTCCTGGTTCCAAAAATACGGGGGACAAAAAATCTGGGGGTCCCCCGTATTTTGAAACCAGCACCGGGCTCCAACAGCCCGCAGTGTCATGCCACAGCTGGGGGACACTTTTTACATAAGGTCCCCCGGCCGTACCATGAGCACCGTGGCTGGTCAACCTTGGACGGGGTACCTGGAGGAGTGGGGACGCCGGCCTGATGGGGTTAAATCTTTCAATCCTAACATTGCTTTATACAGGAGAACTACAAGTACCAGCAGACCTCCCCCGCAGGCTGGGACTTGGAGAACCACAAGTCCCAGCATGCGGGGCATTAATGGGCCCGCTGGGACTTGTAGTCCACCTGTAAAAAGAATGTTAAAAGAAAACACACACACAGAGAAGTAAAACTTTATTACATACACATATCTAACTTTTACACCCACATACTTACCGATCCAGGATCCAGCGCTGGTCTCCCTTCTGCAGCAGAGCCGGCTATCCCCGCACTGACAGCGGGGACAACCGGCTTTCTCCGCGTCCTCCGACCTTTTCATACCCCCACTATCCATGACGGCGTGGAGTTTATTTTATATAGTGTGGCGAGTGCAGCGAGCCCAAAGCGTGGCGAGCAGACGCAGAATACATGTAAAGTAATCCGCGTGCGCTCGCCACGCTTCGGGCTCGGTGGCTCGCTGCGCTTGCCACACTATGTAAAATCAACTCCACGCCGACGTGGATAGTGGGGGTATGAAAAGGTCGGAGGACGCGTAAAAGCGAAAAGTGCCCGGTGCACATCCCTAGTGTAAAGCCATGTTTTTGAGTTATTTGAGGCACATTGTGACAGTAATTAGCCCTGGCAACACTCACACAATAATCACATGGGTGATTATTATATATTTGGTAACAGGTTGAGACTGCTTCTTTTAAAAGTTCATATTTTTCCTGATTTAATTTTCTTTGTCTAGCTGTATATGCTATAATTTCTCCTCTTATGACTGCCTTTGAGGCTTCCCATAGCAATACTGGATCCTCGCAATGCCTGATGTTATTTTCCATATATTCCAACCATTTTTCCCATAAAAAACTGTTGGAATTGTTCTGACCGATATAGATAACTTTGGAATCTCCAAATTCTAGTTTTCTCTCCTTTTTGGGGAGAGTATATTGACAATGAAACCATAGCATGATCCGAAATTACTATGTTTTCAATATTACTAGGCATAACCATAGGGTTTAAATAATTTGCCACAAATATATAGTCTATCCTAAAGGATGTATGATATACCCCTGAGCAAAACATATATGACCTTTCTGTCCTATGGAGAATTCTCCATGGGTCACTTATCCCCAAATCTTCCATTATTTGCTGTATTGGGGTATCTTTTTTATTTTTGTTGATGCTGACCTGTCCATATGATCCCCTCCTAGTATTAGATTTGATATTTCCCTACTTAATAATATCTGTGTAATCTGTGCAAAAAATACTGTTTGGGATTCATTGGGTGCATAAAAATTTACTTAGGTATGTACTCAGTGTTGGCCATTGGGTCCGTTCTGTCAGCACCGGGGTCTGCTGTGCTCCCGGCTGTGACCGTGGTGGACCAGTGGAGGGTGCTGAGAACCAGGAGGTGGGTGGTTCGAAGTTTGATGAAGTCATACTTCATCATAGAACAGATGGACCAGAGGGTTGGTAGAGACCAGGAACAGGGGTGCGGAGTCTAACTCGTCAGCAGTATTCACCAGGGAGCCCTGCAAGGAGCTTTTGACTTGACTGCGTCTGACGAGCAGGTTGAAGCCCCCTGCCTGGTCCTCTGGCAGTAGCTGGCTGGTGCCAAGGAACCTGGACTGGGAAACTGAAAGGTGTCTTGAGATGACCTGTCAGCCTGGAAGCCAGGGATGACAGTCAGTGGCTTAGGTGCCGTTAGGACTTGTTGATGGCCTGGAAGCCCAAGATAACTGTTGATGGCCTGGGAGCCGCTAGGAGTAGGTGACGGCCTGGGAGCCGGAGATGACTGGTGACAACCTGGAGTCATTAGGAGGTGTCAATGACCTGGGAGTCGCTGATGACAGTTATTGGCCTGAGAGCCGGAGGAGTGTCAAAAGCCTGGGAGCTGATTACAGTTGTCGGCCTGAGAGCTGGTAGGAGATGCTGACAGCCTGGGAGCCAGTGATGAATGTTGGCCTGGGAGCTGGAGGAGTATCAACTGCCTGGGAGCCAGGGACAGATTAAGAGGGGGGCGATTAGGGCAATCGCCCCCCCTAGGGCTTTCAGTCAGCCAGGACAAAGTAAGCAATCACTCTCTGAAGTTATATCCTGGCTCTCCTTCCCTCCTACCTCTCCAGGTGCCCAGCCAGCTGCAGCAGGTCACATTGAAAGCCTCTGTAACTTTGTTTATTCATTGCGAGTCAGGCTGCTTTCATCTTCTCCCCAGCGTCACGGGTCTCTCTGCAATCCACAGTGCACGCTGATAAAAGTTACAGGAGGCTGTCCAGGAACTCAGGAAGTGGCTGTGTGTGTATTAAATGACATAATGTGGCATAATAGAAAACTGTATAGTGTTGGGTGGGTGGAACCAATGTGTGCTGTGTATACACACACACACACTGTACACATGAAGAGGAACAGAAGCAGAAAGAATTTAAGGAACAGTGTGCTTTCCATTTGTGTCTTTACTTAGCTAGACTAGTATTCAGAGGCTTCAAGCCAGCCAGAGAGATCATCCTCCTTGCCAGCCACCAGGGCCGGCGCTAACCACTCAGCAGCAGATGCAAAGCAGGGAGGCGCTGTGCTGGAGAGGCGCCATCCCCGCTTTGCTACTCAGCTGCCTTTCTGGACAGCTATTGTTGCTGTCTGCCGCTGCTCCTGTTAGCGCTGGCAGCGTGAAACAGAAGTGGAGCGGTGCGTGCGCCCAGCTAGTGCTGCACAGTATCTAGCAGATAGTCAGCAGAGCGGCCGGTCAATTACTATAGGCTGCAGTAGTCCAAATAGTCAGCCAGCCAGCAGATGGCGCTAGTCAGCTTCGACAACATGCTGCAAGCTGTCAGCCACTCGCTGGTGCACTGAACTCCGAGGAGCTTTTCAGGAGGACAGGAGGAATGTTTCAGCCAGGGCTAGTAAGTATAATGGGGCTGGGTTGGGTGGTCTGCCTCTCCCCAGTAATTACATGCCTTATTCCCTGCTGGGCTCCTATGCCTGTCAGACAGGTAAACTCTCCTGTGTTGAATGCAGCCAGCCCAGAGATCATGTATGTATGACCTAAGCTGCATGAAGGTCTGACAGGCAGGACAGGGGAACTACAGGTCCCATTATGCCCTCATAACTTGTATCAGGAATGTATTGCAGCTAGCTTCACCACCTGCTGGCTGGCTCAAACAGCCTGCTTGTAGCTATGTTTCCCAGATTTGCATTCCACTAATGCTGTCATTTTCTACTGGTGTGCCATCGCACACTAGCAGTTGTCATATGCCGCCAGGCTGCGGCAGCACTGCAAGTCTCCAAGGCAGCACTGTAAAAGTTACTGTAGTGACATGCTGGGGGCGGGCGGGTGGCTCAGGTTTGTGCTCTGCACTGATGTGTGCTTGCACGGCACAGTCCTGTGGAGCCGTCTGTGCGTAACAGGTGCCAAGCACGTCCCTACCCACCTGGAGTGCCCACCCACTGCTTCTCCTACATGCTGCTGCTCCTCCACGCTGGTCCTCCCCCATGCTGCTGCTCTGTGCTGCTGCATTTTAGGTATGCAAGTAATTTGTGTGGAATTACTTGGGGGGTGTCCATGTGTTTGCACTATTGTGAATGGAATGCAAAGTGGAAGCCAACACCATTTTCTCCCCCTTTGCAAGACTATTGGCCTGCCAACAGCCTCCCTGCATCAATTGGTGAGTGGTGGCCAGGGACTCTGAGACAGCAGCAGCTCACACGTATGAGCAGTGGCATCGCCTGATGCTGGGGAAATGTGCCCATTCATGGTGCGTGATGCCCATGCGATGCATGCATCACGTCCCACAGCACATACTGTTTTTTACTAGATCACATCACATCTAGTATAAAACGCACACTGCTGTAGCATATCAAATGTGTTTTAAACGAGATGCGATGCAATCTAGTTCAAAATACACACAGCAAATCGCTCAGTGTTTGTGTACCTTAAGAAATAAATTATAGGCAGCTGTTCATACTCACCTGCACCTGGCAGTGATCTGGCAGATCCACCGGAGCCAGGGGTGGGTACGAGACGTATGACTGGTCTGCTCCTCTACTGCCCAACACACCATTTTCTGCTATTATAGGATGAGGTATCACTGTCCTCACACTCCCAACTATGTCAGTATTATTGTTGTGGTTGTGTGGCTGTCGCTGTGCAATGGGGCATAGTATCACTGCCACACTGTGCATTGCATCACTGCTGTCTACCTTCATAGTATCACCATCAGACCTGTTATTAGTGTCCCAGTATTTGTGTCTGTGACATCACTAAAAGTGTAATTGTTGTGGCCAGTGTTATGTGTGTATTTGTCACTCTGCATCATGGCACAGGAGTAACTGCTACAAGCTCTGTCACATCATCAGTGCTGCAGTCAGTGCTATGTGATATGTCTTTACATTGCATTGCTTATCCTCTATTTGTACACATCTGCTGTTTAGAACATTTACACATTGGCCTTTGCACAATGCAAACTACAGTACATTGCCCATGATACCCAACCCCACCCAGCACCAGTGACATTCACTACACACCCGTAACCTCCTTGCTCAAGGAAATAAACACGCCTCTATACCCATAGGTCCAAAGGAAATACACTTATCCCCACTCCCATCCCAGGGATAACACACCTCACCCTGCCTCTTGACCCCCGGGACATACACTCATCTAGTATTCACTCTAGCACCCTGCACATTTCAAAATCCGTGCAGTTGCTCTCTCCTGCCTGGGGTGTTGCTGTCTGTTGTGGTGCTTCTAGTTTAGTCTGGTATGTATTGAGATACAGGCCACAATGTTTATTAGACACCACAGCAGACAGGGACACCCGAGGCAGGAGAGAGGAACTACACAGATTTTGAAATGTGCAGGGTGCTAGAGTGAACACTACTCACCCCCCCCCCCCCCCACCTCAGGGACATACTGTGCACACTCCACCCTACCCCCTCCATCCCAGGGACACAATGAAAGCAATGACAGTTCAGAGACCAATGAAAAAAACTGCAGTGCTACTAGACCAGGCTTATGCAGGGTGAGGGATAAATTTAAACACTAAAGAACAATAATTGTCTTTAATCTTTAGTTAATAGTTGAATTCTAATGGCTCCCTTCCCCCTCTGCCTTACCCATATCTAGCAGGAATAGTGTTTTTTCTTCTTCTTTCAATTGTCATAATAGGGGCACTACTGTGTATAAGGAGCACTATTGTGTCACGTAACCTGTATAAGGGGCACTACTGTTGGGTAACGTGTATAAGGGGTACTTCTGTGTTGCTTAATGTAAATCAGTAGCACTGCTATATTTGTAATATAAATCAGGGGTGCTGCATGCAGTGTAATGTAAATAAGATTGTGAAATGGGGTACTATTGTCGGGCCATAACCCTTCCTAGTGAGACCTCACCCCTTTTGTACAGCATGGGGGGGGCGCAAATTTATAGTTTGCAGGAGGGCGCCGAATACCCTAGCACCGGCCCTGCCAGCCACTGTGTAAGTAATGCTGTTTTCACACCACAAAACACATCGCATGTTGTAAAATGGGAAATAACTGGTTAATTACCGTTTTTGTACCTTTAATGCCCCTTTCAGACCACACTAAAAAACGGGCATTTTGCCAATTTTTAACCATTTTAAAACGGTAATCTGTACGGTCTGAAAGGTGCAGAGTGATTTTACAGTTTCCAAAAAAAAAACAACGTTTTTTGGAAACGGTAAAAAAGCAGGGTCCTACCCATTTCAGACCTGTTTTTTTTTGCAGTCGGAACGGGTCTGAAATGGGCGCACGCCAATGCCAGCAGCAGCACCACCACAGACAGCTCCCTGCCCGGGCTGACGCTGAGCGCCGGCGGGCTGCAGCCTCTGGACTTCGGGGAGTGGATGTTCCTGATGCCCACCATGCTGCTGCTCATCTGCCTGCTCGGGCTGGTGGGGAACCTGTGCGTGGCTGCCGCCATCCTACTGCAGAAGGCACCGCCACCCCCCGCACGCTCCCTGCTGCTCAACCTGACCGCCGCCGACCTGCTGCTCTTCTCCGGACCGCCGCCTACTCCAGCCGGGGGCTGGCTGCTGTGCAGGAAGGTGGGCTGGTTCGCTCACCGCTGCATGTCCGAGCCGGGCACATGGTGGGCGCGCATGTCTGTCTGGTGCGGGTGCCGGTTCGGGCGCGGACGCTGATGGGCTATACAGTATGACGGTTGGGACTCTAGGTTTGGGACTCTAGGTTTTTATACTATTGAAAGCTAAGAAATCTATTTCCACTTAATGGCAATATCTGCAGTCAAACAAGCTGCCCTTCCACCGGAAAATGACAAATATTAAGCCCACTCCCTAGAAGTCATTTACAAGGGATCCTTCATTCAGCTCAGTGCCCCCTTCCACACGTTGGTGTTCGCCCTCCCCCCACCTGTGCAGTAAAAAAGGACTAATTAGCAGAAGTTACTGCTCCAGGTCCTTCATGTTGAATGGAAGATAGAGCACCCCCTGCCACCTGTGGGACATCAAAGCTGCAGCTGATAGCAACGCCTACCCCTAGGAGGGGAGAATGGGTAAGGGCCCCAGTGCATTGATTTTCCCAGGGACCCACACTGCTGTTAAGACGGCCCTTGCATGCGCGTCCTTGTAGCTTCGGCGGTGGAATCCCTGCCTGTCTTTTTTTATTTCTCTTGTTATTGCTGAATATTCTGTCTATTTCATTGTTTGGTGCTTTTATTGTTGTGATATACAGAGATTTGCCTAAAATAAAGCAAATAACAAACTTACGATTTTTTTGTATGATGGAGGAGATAGGTCTGGGAAGGGGAGGAGCCAGGACTGGGAAGGGGAGGAGTCGGAACTGAAGGGGTGAGGGTCAAGATTAAATAGTAAAATGCCCCCCCTAGAAGAAAAGTCTAGATCCGCCATTGCTGGGAGCCGATGACAGTTGTCGGCCTGGGAGCTGGTAGGAGATACTGATGGCCTGGGAGCTGTTAGGAGATAGACAGCCAGGACACTGGTGGCAAAAGTCTTTGGTAATGTGCAATAGCCGCAGGTCAACCTGTTTTTCTGTCAATGAACAGAAGTGATATGTAAAATGATACATTAGACATTACAAGTTACTTGTAATACTTATTGTAACAGTTATGGGCCCTACATACGCAGAGATTTGTTGTGTCCGGTGCTGGTTCTTAAAATATGGGGGACCCTAGTCACTTTCTCCCCAGTATTTTGGGAACCAGCGCCGGACCTTGAGCCTGGTGCTGGTTTCATGAAATCAAGGGGACCCCTATTTGTCGGGGACCCTGATTTTATGTCACCAGCACCGGCTCAGTGAGCCCGGGGCTGGTTATACTCGGGCGGGGGACCCCTGCGCTCGGTTTTTATTTTAAACTTTGCGCTGTCCTGCAAATGTGCGATTTTCAGACATGAAAATCGCACATTTTCAGGACTAAATACAGCGCACCACTTCGCCGCAAATCGCCCCTCTTCGCACTTTTCAGCCTCCAATGCGCATCACATTAAATATGCGCATTTTGACTGAAAAGTGCGATTTGCGGCGATGTGGTGCGCGAATAAAACATGCGCATTTAGCGCAAAGCATAGAATGTCACCCATAGTCTTTCCCAGCCCTTCCCAGTAATCTGTCCACCCGGTCCGCAATGTGCCATACCCGAGCACCCAAAAGACAACAGTCTGTATGACTATCGCAGTCCCGGTAGCAGATTGCCCTGTCTTATGGATGATAGAATCCTCTACCACCACCATGTGTCTTATTGTCCCTGATTCCCTTGCTCCCACTAAGCCTGATGTTCCAGTCCCCTGGTTGCTAGTGGTGCTGGTCACATCTGGCCCCACAGTTTTGAAGTAACATCTGCAGTAGTTTCGTTGTCCAATCTGGGGAATATACTGGGATTTGTTAAGTCAGCATTGGCTTGCCTCTTCCTCTACCTACTACCCCTTCTGACTGTGACCCAGTAAGCTGACTCACCCACCTCATCTTTTGCTAATACCCCTGATCCTCCAAAGTTTCCATCATGAGGCGAAAGCTTTCTTTTAATTTGGCAATGTCCCTCAGAGTTTCAACAGTCTGCTTTAGTTTTGTTGAGAAAGAAAACCAGTCACAGCGATCAACCCCAATAATTCAAATACTTAAAAACACTCTATAGAATACAAAAATAATATATACAATGCACTTAAAATTCAGCTGTAATAGTAATACAGTATGGGTACCCCTCTGCTCTGTGTCCCTGTACTCTGTTTCAAATCACAATATTCCCTTACTAATTCAGCCCCAGTCACCCCTGCACTGTTCAGATGCTGCAGCCTCACAGCTGCACACAAACACTAATGCATGCTTCTTCAGAGCACACAATGGTAGTTCTCACTATCCCCATCACACAATCAGAGCCCCCTGCGCCACTTTTGTCCCCTGCTACCCTCTTAACCTCTAGTAACTTCTCAGTTCAGCCCCAAGCTCGGTCCGTCTCCCGCTCCCTCTGCTCTCTTAAACACTCAAACACACACACACACAACTGGCACAGCTCCCACCCCCTCTCTCAACCCCCCCATTTCTGTCCTAGTTTACCCATGTGCCCACTCACAGCTTTACTTCACTTACCCGGCACCTATGTCTGTTAGGCGCCTGCACCCCCGCAACCTTGGTGCCCAGCCTGGCCCGGTGTCCTATGGTGCTCTTTCTCCCAGCACCCTGCTCAGCGTTCCCCTCGGTGTTCCCCCATACATGCGCCCACCTGCATGTGCTCCCTGGCACTTCCGGTTCCCTGCTGTCACTCAGTGTGGTCACTGATCTCCTTAACGCGTCACCTCTCAGCCTCAGCACGTGGTGGTGCCTGGCATCTTTGTAAAGATTACTGATGTCAATCTGGTTGCCACCGTCCGCGGCACATTTAACACTCCCCAGCCAGAGAACGAGATGTACAAAGTCCTGAAAAGTCATAAAATGTAGAGTGATAAGCCACCAACCAATCAGCTGCTACCCGTCAGCCTGTGACATTGCAGGTAGGAGCTAATTGGCTGGTGGTATATTACTCTCCATTTTGTCACTTTTCAAGCTTAGTACAACTGGCCCTGAGTCTGATAGTCTCCAAAATGAATGGGGGGTTAATAATAGAAAGATATATGTTTCCATATAGAAAGGCTGAATAACATAGCAGCATTAGCCTCAGTGACCAGTACATCGGCTCTTACCTCAACTTAGTCATGCAGACGGGTATTGGAAAGTCCTATTTCAGGCTTTCTCTTATTTTACCACTTTATACAGATGGAGCCGCTCTCGTCTAGCCTGCCTATGGCGATTAATCCGCCACAGCGTGCCTAAGGCAGCGCAATAAGAATCACAGCTTGGCGATGGTGTTACCGGATGAATGCAATACCAGAGATCATCCACCAGATGACACTTTTTTTAAATCTCCACTGCGCATGTGTCTAATGCAAAGCTATAACAAAAGGATCCGGATTCCGTGTGCATGAAGTGCCCATTGAAATGCACTATAGCGCAAGCACTACTTTACTGTACTGTTTAGTAGTTTAGATAGACACTTTTTTCTAAAAATACTATTGCATAGACATTACGCTATTTATAGCAGGCTATGGGGATAAGTGAGCATACAGTACTTTCACTGAGATTGGGGCAAGCATGAATGTGAGATGCTCGTATGTTCCATTTCCAGCAAACAGTGTGCCAAGATGGGTTGCTGCAGTGGAAAAGCAGCAAAGACAACTGCAGATCCATACTTTAGGTCCCACTTGAATAAGGGCTTTGCTGTCTGTGCATCTCATTTAGCTACACTAGTTAAACAGAGATACGCTACAGTAGGAATGTCATACAGTACATGCAGGCCAGACTCGAGCACCAAAGGGGTTAATAAAATGGCTACCGGGTGTCAGGCAGGGCTTCATGGGAGCCCACAACTATGGAGCTATTGATGGCATAGGTAACACTTGTGTAAGGGTACTGCTGTCTGTGCCTCTCATTACGCTACACTAATTCAACACAGAATTACGCTACAGTATGAAAGACATACTGTACGGGCAGGCCAGACTCAAGCATGGAGTGGGTTAACAAAATAGCTTCTGAGCATGAACCAGGGCTTTGTGGAAGCCCACATCTATGCAGCGAGCAACAGCATAGATTTTACATGTTTAAGGGGAATGCTAAACGTGTGTCTCATTACACTATGTAAAAACACTGGGACTCCTGACAAAGGCACAGATGTTGCAATGATGAACCCGCAGCTCCGGTACTCTACCCACACTGCTGTCCAGGTTTGGGCGCACTTGCTGTGAAACAGGGAGCTGAGCACCTAGCAGGAGCTGACCCACTAGAGAGCAGAATTCCTCACTGTCACCTCCCCACATTCCAGCAATGGTTCCCTGGATGGAGAGTTAGCTAGAAACCCCTGCAAAGATAGGCGGACAATTGGAGGGGACCCTACCTACCTGGTTGCTTGCCTCATCCCTTCCTTAAATCATATAAACGAATAGTCAGTTGGCTCTGAAAACCAAGAGTCTCTTCTTTCATATAGTTCAAGTCTCTAGGACACATAGAACCGGAGATATCAGGGTGCAAAGTAGGCACATTTTTCCCCATTGATTGGAATGGACCCTTTAATTCTGACCCACCATGGGATCTGACGCTTGCAGTTAACATTTTGGGGGTCTCAGAGACTTGGGGCTCATATCCCCATGTCTCTTCTTCCATATGAAATCATTTCTGAGGCAATTGGACCATGGAAAACAGAGAAATTAAGCTTTAAGCTCTAATTTATACATAGGGTTAAGCTACAGCAATTCTATATTACTGTAGCATGCTTTTGCATAGCATCTTAGACGTATCAGGTTTTCCCATTTGAGTACTGAGTAGCATTTGCGTACTGAGTAGCACTTTCTGTACTAATTAGCACAAACAGCTTTTATTGTATATGTAATGGATACAGCTAATACTGTAATACTGTAATACAACTGATAATGTAATGGATACAGCTATAAATGATATCTCTATAAGTATAATAAGGGAGACATAAAAGCTCCTCCCTAAGTTCCTGTATGCTTGCATTGTGCCTAGCACCTCCATAGAGTTTTTTCCTATTTGAGTACTAAGTAGCACTTGCATACTCAATAGCACTTTTAAGCAACCTGACATCCATCCCTGGGGAGGGATACAATTGTATTGCCTTACCGGGTCAGCCTATATACCTCTGGACCGGAAGTGACATCACTGCCTATCCACAACCCTCCTCTCACCTAAAACAATAGTTTTGGACTGTGTGTGGTCCTATAATTAAAGGTGCTGGTGCTAATAACTGTCAAGACTAATTGTACAAAAGCGCGCTTAGCCAGATGCAGCATAAAATACTTAAAATCGCGTCCGTCGCGTCATATGCGTGTCAAATGTCCGGAAACAACATTGGACTGTTTGCCGCGTCTAACGTTCTCTGGTTTAGAAATCACTGGGCGGAAACGCATCATGCGTTCCACCGTCAGCTGTATGCGTTCCACAGACCCGGAACTAGCTGCGGAGCTTCGAACCTGACAGTATACGTAGTCAATGATATATTTTATAACTAAGTGCTAATAAAGGTAGAGGTGGATTAAGTATACAGGCCAACCCGATTGGCAAACACTCATGCCCGCAGTAAATCCTTATAAAACATGCATAGTAGTTTATATGAAAAATGACATACACAAATATATTTTTATATAAAAAATAATGAAAAAATAAAGAAAAATAAAACTAGACACAAAAAAATCTTGTTAAACCAAAAGTATAGTTTATGTAACCATTGCTGCTCAATTCTTTAGACAGAATTATAAGCTTATCACAACCTAAATTGACTGAATAGAGTACTAATCAGAACACCAATATGTGTACTAGTAGTATCTCAATGGTACGGGTCACGTAAAAAGGCTGACCCCCCCCCGTATAACATTTGCTACAGAAGAGATGGGAAACTCTGTAAGGGTTTCTTTGGCAGAGTTGAGGAACTTGGAAGGAGTGCAGGATAAGTGGGAAAATTTTAAAAGTGCAATTCTAAAAGCAACAGAACTTTGTGTCAAAAGAGTTAGGAAAAACACAAGAAAAAGGAAGCCATTGTGGTTTGCAAAAGAAGTAGCAAGTATTGTGAAAGCAAAAAAGTTGGCCATTAAGAAATTTAAGCAGACGCAGAAGAATGAGGACAAAGAGGTGTATCTTGTTAGACAGAAGGAGGCTAAGAAGGTAATCAGATGTGCAAAAGCACAGGCTGAAGAGAAAATGGCCCAATCAGTGGGTAAAGGGGGAAAACTTTTTTTAGGTATATAAGTGAAAGGAGAAAAACAAAAAGTGGAATAATAAAACTAATAGTGACTGGAAGTTTTCTTGAGGGGGACAATGTAATAGCAATGTAATAGCAGATAATATTAATAATTATTTCTGCACAGTATTCACTGCTGAAAGAGAGGGGAAGGGGCGACAGTTAAGTTGCAAGTATAGTCAGACAACTGAGGGAGAAACAAGTCCATTTATAGAGGAGAAAGTCCTCAGAGAACTCTCAAAACTGAAAGTGGATAAATCAATGGGGCCAGATGGGATACATCCAAGGATACTGAGGGGTAGATTTATTAAGCTCGGTGAAGTGATAAAGTGTCTGGTTTTTATCACCGGCCAATCAACTCCTACCTGTGAAGTTACAGGCTTGGTTTGAAAAAATGACAGGTAAGCGCTGATTGGTCGGTGATAAAAACCAGACACTTTATCACTTCACCGAGCTTAATAAATCTACCCCTCAAAGAGCTTAAAGGGGAGCTGGTTAAACCAATAACAGAATTATTCAACCATTCACTTTCTACTGGAGTAATCCCAGAGGACTGGAAAACAGCGAATGTAGTCCCACTGCACAAAAGTGGAAGCAAGGAAGAGGTAAGCAACTATCGACCAGTGAGCCTTACATAAGTAGTAGGGAAATTGATGGAAACACTCTTAAAAGAAAGAGTTGTCGAATATCTCAAAACCAGCAATTTACAGGATCCAAAACAGCATGGGTTTACTGGGGGAAGATCATGTCAAACAAATCTTAGTGACTTTTTTGACTGGGTGACTAAAGTAATAGATCAAGGTGGGGCTGTAGATGTAGCTTATCTAGACTTTAGTAAGGATTTTGACACTGTCCCACATCACAGACTGTTACATAATCTTGAAATCTTGGGATTGGATTCTAAGATAGTTGAATGGATAAGAGCATGTTGCAGGACAGACAACAGAGAGTTGTAGTAAACGGAGTACAGTCAAAGGAGGGAAAGGTTACAAATGGAGTACCCCAGGGATCTGTACTTGGACCGGTGCTTTTTAATATCTTTATTGGTGATATTGTAAATGGAATTGAGGGTAAAATGTGCCTTTTTGCAGATGACACAAAGGTATGCAACAGGGTAGACACACCAGGAGGGGTAAAACAAATGATTGATGATCTAGGTAGATTAGAGGAATGGTCAAGAGCATGGCAACTACAGTTTAATGCCAGAAAATGCAAAATCATGCACTTGGGTTGCAAAAATCCAAAGACTAAATATAGTATAAATGGCACTATAATGGAAACTACTGAGGAAGAGAGGGATCTACAGTAGGTGTCAATATTTCAGGGGACTTAAAGGCAAGTAGGCAATGTAACAAAGCAATGAAGAAGGCAAGTCAGATGCTTGGTTGCAGCAGTAGAAAGAAAGAAATAATAATGCCACTGTATAGGTCATTGGTACGACCTCATCTAGAATATTGTGTTCAGTTCTGGAGGCCATATCTCCAAAGGATATACAAAGAACAAAGAAGGGCAACTAAAATGATTCATGGCCTACATCACAAAACGTACTAGGAAAGACTAAAAGATCTTAATATGTATACTTAAGAGCAGAGAAGAGAAAGGGGGGGCATGATAGAAACTTTCAAATATATCAAGGGTTTTAGCACGGTACAGGTGGGAGACATTCTTCACAGGAAGACGAGCAGCAGAACACGAGGACATGCACTAAAACTAGAGGGAGGAAGATTCAGGGGAAATTTGAGGAATAATAACTTCACAGAAAGAGTAGTAGATAAGTGGAATAGCCTCCCATCAGGGGTGGTAGAGGCAAATACAGTAGTACAATTTAAACATGCTTGGGATAGGCATATTGATATCCTTACAAAAAAATAAGGATCAAATATGGTTTGAGGTAACATGTTAAAAAAGGGGCAGACTAGATGGGCCAAGTGGTTCTTATCTGCCGTCAAATACTATGTTTCTATGTTTCTATGTAACATCATTGTATAATAATAAATACGAAAAATGGGAACAAAAAACAAGAAAAAAGAATAGCCCGGACACATCTCGCTTCAAAAATAAAAAAAATCGCAAAGGAAACAATGGAAAAAATAATCAGAAAACATAAAAAAAGGGGAGGGTATATGCATATGAAGTTATTTACTTCAAAAAAATTGATAGAGGATTATATTCGTTAAGTCCTCTGGGAGCTATAGTGTCTAGATTGAATATCCATCTTGCCTCCCTTTTCTTGAGCATTAAACGACAAACTCTTTACTCCATGCGACAAGCCACCACCCCCCACATTTGTATCCCTCCCCAGGGATGGATGTCAGGTTGCTTAAAAGTGCTATTGAGTATGCAAGTGCTACTTAGTACTCAAATAGGAAAAAACTCTATGGAGGTGCTAGGCACAATGCAAGCATACAGGAACTTATCTGTTGGATATTTGCCTTCTACTGTACAATTCCTGATGATGGTCTTGTGTAGACCGAAACGTGTTTTAAATTATTATTTTTTTGGATGGTATGTCTGTATGATGCTAATAAAAGAATCTTTTGAGAACCTTGACCTTGGTGAGTGCCCATTCTACCTCCAATATACTTTGATGTTTACTCATCTTGTGGAGCACCCCCCTGATTCCATGGATGCGATACGAGTGTGGATTCCTTTGAGAATTTATATATATATATATATATATATATATACATATATATATATATATATATATATATATATATATATTCACTTCGTTCGGCGGCACTCGCTCAAATAAATCAATCAAACCACTGGAGTATTCATCAACGTTTCGGAGCTTTTATTTATGCCCCGTCATCAGGATAAAAATACATTAAAAATGACACAAATGTATTACTTTACATGCATTCTGCATCCAAACGCTACGGGCTGGGTGTCTCGCTGCGCTCGCCACACTATATAAAATCAACTCCATGCGTAGTTGGATAGTGGGGATATGAAATCACCCATGGTTGACTATACAATTAAAAATTGGGTCTTTACAATGAAAAATCTCATTGCATTGCATGCGATGCAATGCGATGAAAAAATCGGACACCCAGATATTACACAAGTACCCTTGTTTGAAATAAAACGCTGAGGCAATGGGCTTCCAACATTTTGGATTTTACTCCAAGGAAAGATCAACACACAATACATAAGCTCTTACCTAAATAGACCTCACCGGATCCATCTCATCAGTCACGCTGCGCTGTCTGCCGCCCGCCCCGTACACTTCCTGTCCGGCACATCACGTGATGCTAGGCAACCATAAAGCATAGGTGTCTGAAAAGGATCAAGAAATTAGACATAAGCAATCAAGTGATGCAAAATATATACAGTGGTGCAAAATGACAAGAAGAAATGTTAAGAAAATATCAGACATAACGGCAATTTATGGGAGCAATTTACGGGAGCAATTTAGAGAAAGACATTGAAAGAGATTTGCTCATTAAGTCCCTTTGGGGCTACTGTCTTTAGTTTGTATATCCAGCTGGTCTCAAGTTGCAGTAGTCTTTTATTTCTGTCACCACTTCGGCAATTCTCCAGAACATGGTCAATGAGAGTATATCTCAAACTGGCCAAGCTGTGTTATAAAGCAAAGTGTTTTGCGACGGGCTGGTCATTTGGCTTGTTCATTAAAGCGGCACGGATTGCAGAACGATGTTGATCCTGAAAGTCCTGTTTGTTTTACCAACGTAGCATAGCACGCATGGGCATTTGAGCAGGTATACCACGAAGGTGCTGGTGCACGTCAGTGAGTGTCAGATTTTATACTTGGATCCCAGGTGAGGATGTGTAAAGACTTTAGTGCTGGACATGGCATGACAGGTGGTACAGCCAGTACACCTGTAACACCCTCCTGGTTTCTTCATCGTGCCTGGCGGTAGTCTTGTTGACAAATCTGTGCGTACAACCCAGTCTCTGATATTACGGCCTCTGGTATAGAGAGGCATCAATTGTGTGTTCTTCATTTTCTGCATATCCTTATCGCTCTGTATCAGGGGCCATAGTAGTTTAGAAGAGGCAGAAATCTGGTTTTCTAGGATGTTGATCGAACCCAACCAAATCTTTCAGCTTTTAACTTGGATTCTGTTCTATTGGTTCTGACCAATGTCTCTGCTCGAGGGAGCCCATCAATTCTGGTTCTAGCTCTGGTCAGTGTCTTGTTTAAACTTGTTTGACATGGCATCCAGATCCCGTGCTAAGATATCGTTGGAGCTGGTTATGCGTTTGACGAAAAAAGAGCAGAAGAACTTGAAGTACGACTCACACAAAGGGGTTACAGTAGAAAGAATATTAGGAAACATAGAAAGGAAATAAGAAGAGTTGACAGACATCAACTACTAAAACCTAAAATAAAACCTGAAAAGGAAGAAGACAACAAAACTCGTTTCATCAGTACCTACTGTAACCAATGGGAGGAGATACAAAGCATCCTACAAAGACACTGGGAAGTACTCCTCACCGTTGAGCAACTGGCATCCCAGATAGGAACTAGAGCCAATGTGAGTTTTAGAAAATCGGCCAATTTGAAGGACAGACTTGTGAGCAGCCACTTTACCAACAGAACACAGAAGGACATAGCAGATGGAAGCTATGCATGCGGCAAATGTAAAGCCTGTGAATACATGCTAAAAACTAAAACATACCAGGATAGATATGGAAAATTCAACGAAATTAAAGGTTACATCAACTGTGATACGATGGGTGTCGTGTACTGCCTACAGTGTAGTTGTCCTAAAAAATACATAGGCATGACAAAGAAAACTGAAGGTACGGGTCTTAGAGCATGTTAATAACATCAGAAATGCAAAGAAAGACCGTGCAAGATTCAAACAACTCACTAGTGTGGCATGACATTTTGAACATAAACATGACTGCAATCCAGGTCACCTGAGAGCTTTTGGCCTAGAGAAAATCAAAATGGGAATAAGAGGAGGGAATGCAGCACGAGAACTGGCCAAGAGAGAAACCAGAATGATCTTCCAAATGGACACCATTATACCAAAAGGCATGAATGAGAACAACAATTTCATGACCTATTTGGAATAACTTACATGTGAAATCATCATTAATAACACAAAAAAAGATCCTCACCAAGGACTTTCATATGGATAAACAAATAACATGTATACAAAAAATAGAGAAAATAGAATACAGGTAGCCCCAGAAGGACATAAATCAGATAACATAAGAGGGAGAGAAACTATAATCATTTATCTATATGTTAGAAAAAAAGAAATAGGAAAGAGAAGAAAGAAAGAAAGAGACAACAAACACACAAAACGAAGAAGAGAGAAAAAAGAGAGAGAGAAAAAAGAAAAAGAAAAACCACAATAAATACTTACCTAGGGAATGATGAAGATCCTGAGGGATGGACGAAAAATAGCCCTGAAATGACAAATAGTCTCATTACTACACAAGAGAAAAAACTATACACGAAATGTTCAGTAGAGAAAAATCACCATAAATAATCATAAAATTATAATGCACAACACCATTGGACAAAAATACAATATAACATACTTTTCATAACACCGATAATATTTTTTGAAGCACTTTTAATATATTTTTTTGCACACACCCTGAGATAGGACATCCTCCTACCTCCTTACATTCTATAGTCACTAATCACGAAAGGTCACACTAAAGCCAACACGTATACAGGCTACAAAATAAATTGTTTATTAGAAAGGACATAAACAACATTAGAATAACACAAATGAGAATTTACAATTAATTAACACACCAAATCTTATTATAGACCAAAGCACTATCACTATCCCTAAGCACTATAACACAGTAGCACCATAATTATTTAGTATCAACGATTCCAATGTGGAACATAGCAATATTTTGAAAGAATACAAGACACCTTGTTCATTTATTCCCCGATATGGAATATCATGGAAATAATGGAATAACTAATACTAAACTCCCAAAACAAGGGTATATCCATCTATCTAAACCTCTCTCTGGCATCCACAGTAGCGGCTTGGATACCCAAATAAGTAACTTAAGAGAGTGTAACAGAACACTCTTGTAAGAGGAAGTTTTTCAAAATATCTCAAAATAACTCAAGCATAAAACATAAAGGGATTATTGGGAATATCCCTATTAAGGGGCATAAATAATAACACAATAAACTCGCTGGAATTAACAATAAAATTTATCAAATCAAATATGTATGCAATATGGAATAATATAAACAATATTAACGAAATAAACAAAAATCCAAGCGGCATATCAAAGAAGAAAAATTAAGAAGATCATTGGAGATGATCCTAACATACAGATATATATATATATAAAAATTCCCCAAATCAAAATGAAACTGAATTAAATAAAATAAACAAAAAAACTAAATATAATAATTAATGGGGATTTATTAGAAATGCAACAATAAAAAGAAATATTAATTTTAATGAGGAAAACATGCAAAGAAACCCCTCCAATACAACAAAAATGTATGAAACGTAAAGAGACCAGACAGACCCAGAAAGAAACAAAGGCTGAGACCCGCCCCCTGGCAACTATCATTAGGGAATCAGCATAAATATCCTTCCTGAAGGATCACTCGGCTTGCCCTGAGGAAGCCGGCACAGCCGGTGAAATGCGCATAGGCGCGTGATGTAGATTAGCTCTCATAATATAGGAATATCACCTAACAAATGTTTGTAATAACTACTGTGCTCCATATATGCTTTGATTAAAATTACTGTGACCCGACACTTACGCTGGTGCCGCACCGTCAATACTGAGAGAAGCGGCCAGCGTTCATTCACCGCACGCGGTGAATGGCTGTTATGCCTAGCGTGTGTGTGTACTGATCTCTATTTCTCCAGAAGTGCGAGGCAAAATAAAAGCTAACAGTGTATATGACCCGCACCAGATGGGAGTGGGGACACACACACCGATATGTACAAGTGACCGCAGACCAGAAATTGTATAAAGCGGGATTAAACGGTGTACATCACTGACAACAGTTTAGGTACTGTGGAACGTATCTTATAAATAACGCTGGTATCGCATGAACCAGTAAATGCTCCTAAGGTGCATATGACAGAAATGCTATGATATAATATCAAAGGAAAAAAGGATTAGCACCAACCCGTGAAAACTCACTGACAGTGAGATAATAAACTGTAAAGGAATAAAAAGAATACAAATTGCACAAGCCAAGATTGGACAGTGTATACCCACCAACACGTTCATTCACAATATATGGTGGGGATAAAGTGTACACACTACTAACACCCATAAGAGATCGTTTATTGAACTGGATGAAGCGGGATTGAAATGTGTATAATACCAATACTGACAGATGTTCATTTACCCGCAAATCCACGGTGTTAGATGCTACATATAACACACACAATCCATATGAAAAGGGATTATATGTACACACAGGAAACATACGGTTGCATATTGGACTGTAGGAAGTTGGACAGAACCATATATAATATAAATACTGGTAGACTGTCATTTATCCACGGACACAGCCAAATAAAAGAGTAAAATGCACCGTAGAAATATGATGCATTAGGAATCATACCAGAGCATTATAAATACCTATTAAAGGATACACACGAATTGTACAAAGGAGAGATTGTATAGTGTGTACTATCAATATATCACCCAAATCCCTGAAAGCAATTATATATAAAATTGCACGAATAAAAGATAAAATTACATCTGTCACTAATAATAATTATTAATCCGTAAATAGACCTGAAGGAATGTCACCATAGTGCAGGAACCCAACAATCAATTAAAGCGAAGTGCTTAAACAAAGATTGGATAGTGTGTATCGTCAGTGCATCTCAAATCACCTAAAAACCATCACATCGCACCAAGAGGAAATAGCTGGTGTGTACTCTATAAGATCCAGTGAGGATCAATATTAACTATACCAACCAAAATTGGGTAGTGCATATTATCCATGTACCTTTAGCACTTAAGAATTACCACATTGTACCAAGAGCAAATGAATTAAGAATATATGATACCAAACAGTAAGTGTCACTATAATAAATACCACCTCATTTCTGACTAGAAGCGGAAATTTAATAAGAATAAAAATTTAACTGTATCCAAACATCCTTAACAATGTTTCCCTAAAAGTTAAAGGGTTACATTGTTACAGGATATTGTTCATACAAGAGCACCAGACAATTTGCTGGAAATAGACTACTACAAAAGGAACAGATAGAAGAGATACCAGAGTCAGATAAAGAGTTAAAAAGCATACAGTAAATAAGATTATCTCCCAGATAGAGAGAGGAGAGACAAGGAGACAGTAACACATACAAACCAAAGAGCATCTACATCACGAAATGGCGGTGGAACGCAAATGCTTCCGGTACTAACGTGTGTGGCACGCATAGGACTACATAAAGTTTCGGAGCTTACAGCCTGTCTATCTAACATAAGACAGACCCGGACGGCGCATCATGTATAACAGGAAGGAGTAGTGGAACGCCCAAAGCTTCCGGCTTCCGGCGTCGGTGGAACGCACGGAAGTTCCGGGATGCGGCACTGAACCCCGGCACGCACAAGCTGAATCTTCTAATTACCACGGTGGTCTCCAGTAATAACTGGAGAGGATTTTAGTGGCATCTATGTACTTGTTTAGGATTGTAATAGCGGATAGAATTCTATGTCTGGAATTAGGTCTTTTTTTTTATTGCGATGTTTGGGTATAAATACCCAGACATTTGAACATGTCTCCAAGCCTTGGTAAAGGACAACAAGTCTGAAACGCGTTGGAGGAGGGGACCTATGAGCTTTGGACAGACCACCAGGATTTCAACATCTGTCAGCATCCAGGGACGCCTGAGGTTTTTACTATCCATGCTGTATGAGCCTGCTTTTTGCACAAGAAGACATCTATTTCTGGTGAGAGTCCATCGCTTATATCCAAATCTTATGTACAGTGTATTGTTTAAAAAAAAATTTTTTTCATTAAAAACGGTATTTCACCATTTGGAGATATCTTGTTTAATGTTTCCACATACGGGATAATCATGGAGAAGCCAGGAGGATCCGTTTGAGGACCTATGTTCCAGATATTAAAAACCACAAGCGAATATTGTCTACTTGTTTGGTGGACACTTAGATAGGGTACGATTCCCATCTCGAAGTGCTTTATATATAGAAATCTAAAAATTGTTTGACGATATCACACTATATAGTTGTCTTTTTCTTTCACATGAGTTAACCCCATATGTACACCTACAGCCTGTGTTCTATCTAATGTAGAGGGTGATAATATGGATAAATATGAGAGAAAATATTTTATTAGTATATGTACTTTGGCGAAAAATTGCATCGCCAGGAAATGGATGGTGAAGGAGGGGCTGGCTAAAGCTACTTGGATAACTTTAGTCAGCAATACTATAGAACATGATATATATATATATATATATATATATATATATATATATATATATATAATCCAATATGATAGATGGCACTCGGAGGCTTGTAATACGGTGAACAGAAAAAAGTGCTTTTAATCCAGCGTTAGCGACGTTTCGGGGACTATGTCCCCTTCATCAGGATACATTTGACAAGTGACATGACAGTGCTTTAAATAGTAACACTTACCAATCGGCGTCTTCCATTCTCCCGCCCGTGGTTTGCGCCGCTCGTCCGCGGTCCCCGCACTTCCGGTCTCTCGGAGCATTCAGCCGGCGGAAGTGACGTTTTCCCGGACGTCGGGCCTTCCACAGTGACGTGGGGAAGAATTTCGCCATGGCAACCTGAGTAAACATAAACAAACATGCGGTGAATAACAAATACGTAGTGTAAGAGGGCAAGTCTGCCCATGGATACAATTCAAGTGACGCTCTGTGTGGCGTATTATACATTTGATATCACTATGGCACTTCTAATAGCTAATAAAAAACAAAACAAAAACGGTGAAACAAAAAAACAATGTGACATGCAAACTGTGCTGTGGCCTCGCCCCTGTTGCTGACCTGTACTATATTTGCTCCTACACCGTTTTTAAAAAAATATATAATCTTTACACAAGACATAATAAAGCTTCTCTGATGATAATTAAATTTTAATTTTAACATGGAAAAATGTCCCTAGTTATCTAACAATGATGGTCATGGTGCTGCTGTGCGACTTGGATTGTATTATACAAAATGGATCAACCCCAAAGACTCGTTCAGCCCTTTGGGCTTCAATGTGTCTAGGCGGAAGATCCATCTTGTTTCAAGTTGGAGAAGCTGCCTGGACCTGTCGCCTCCCCTCGCACTGCTGGGTACATGATCTATTGCCTTATATTGAAGGGTGGCCATTCCATGGCGGTATTCTGCAAAATGTCTGGCTACAGGTTGATCTCCTGTGCCTGATGCCAGTGCCGCCCTGATGGCAGTTCTATGTTGGGCCATGCGTGTTTTGAGTTGGCATTCTGTTTTCCCCACATAGTAGAGCCCGCACGGGCATATTATAACATAAACAACATACTTGGTACTACATGTGAGGGGCCATTTGATGTCATGTTTTCTGCCGGTATGGGGGTGAACGATGTAGCTGCCTGTCATAAGATAGTTGCATGTCGTGCAGCCTAAACATCGATAACACCCATTTTTTCGGCTTAGGAAATGTGTGCTTTTAACTTTTTTGAAACTGCCTATATCCGTTTTTACAACCATATCCCTGATGCTCCTGCTTCGTGTGAAGCTGGACATGATCCTTTTATCTTTAAGGGATTTGAGGTCTGGGTCAGTGGTTATCAGGGGCCACAAGTGCTTGGCTTTTTTGTTAATTCTCTCACTATTGACACTAAATTGTTGTACCCACGGGAAAGGTTCTTTTTTCTTGTTGGATTTATTTGTGAGACTCCTGGCTCCCTCTAGTATCTCTCGTCTGGGGATTGCCAAGGCTTTGTCTCTAGCCTGTGCTAATTCTTTCCTGGGATACCCCCTTTGGGCAAGTTTCTCAACCATTTCATCAAGTTGAATCCTGGCGGTGGCTGGATCACTGTTTGACCTCACCACCCTAAGTAGTTGCGAATATGGGAGACCTTTGACAGTCGCCTTCGGGTGAAAGCTCTCATGTCTCAGGATTGAATTTCTGTCCATGGGTTTAGTGTATAATTTCGTGATGATTTGACCCTCTTGCAGCGAGATTTGTAAATCCAGGTAAAAAATGGATTCCCTGCTGCTTTGATATGTGAGTTTGATTGGGCTATCAGAGGTATTGTGGGCCAATATGACCTGTTCTAGTTGTTGCTCTGTCCCTGTCCAGAACAGAAGCAGGTCATCTAAGTACCTACAATAAAAAAAGACATGTTTTACAACGTCCTCCTGTAAGAAAAAAATGTTCCTTTCAACCTCCCACATATAGGAGTTGGCAAACGTGGGGGCCACCGATGACCCCATAGCACATCCTGTAAGTTGTTTAAAGAAATGACCGTTAAACAGAAAATAATTATGTTCCAACGTGAACTGTAATAAAAGCATGAACAAGTCAATATCTGGGCCTTGGTAGCACGGGTTCCCTGTAATGAGTCTCCTGGTGGCAGCCAAACCCCCTCCGTGGGGTATACAGGTGTAAAGGCTGCTTACGTCAATAGTAGCCATAATCACGCCCATCGGAATAGTTGGTAATTCCTGCAGTTTTCTTAACAACGTGTTAGAATCCTTTAAATGTGTGAACGTGTCCTGGATGCATGGTTGAAGGTAAGTATCCAAAAATATGGCCACTGGTTCACATAATGAGCCCCTTGCCGATATTATCGGCCGTCCCGGGGGGCATTTATTGTCCTTATGGACTTTCGGGATTGAATAAAAGATTGGTACCACTGGATGTTCAGTATAGATTTTGTGAAGAATTGTGGCTGTTATCAATCCTTGGTCCATAGCCTGTTGTAACAGGTTCTTCAGTTCTTTTTGATAAATGCTGGTTGGGTCTTTGGTCAGTGGTAAATAGGTGTTTATATCCCCCAATAAGCGGTTGCACTCAGTCTCATACGATGTTATATCCTGAATGACAATGGAGCCCCCTTTGTCCGCCCCCCTTATAACGATGTCTTGCCGGGTACCCAGATTTTTGAGGGCTTGTCGTTCTTCCTTAGTTAAATTGGGGGTGATGTTCTGGGGTTTCTTTGCTCCTTCCTGTTCAAGCATCCTGTGGAATGTTTTTATGGCTGCATTGGTGGAGACTGGCTCAAATTTTGAGCGGGCACCAAGATTTTGTATCCTTACTGGTAGCGTGCTTACTTCATTCCCAGTGGGATTGGTTTTTCCAAAATGTTCCTTTAATTTTAATTTTCTGTGCAATTTAAAAGAATCCAGTTTCCACTGGAATGGGTCTGGTCGACATGTTGGCACAAATGACAGTCCTTTACTAAGGACAGAGGATTCAGCTTCAGTGAGGGGCACGGTGGACAAATTGAAAATTAGGTCTGTCTGCCCTTGGGTGGTCTTCCGGCCTTTCTGCCGCCTCGTTTGCCCGCCCCTCCTCGTGGGTCTTCTTTTCCGCCCACTTGTCCCCTCCGTGTACTTACCCCTAAAGGGATACCACCTGTGGAGGAGGATGCGCGGGGGGTTGTTGCATCATCAGTATCACTTGCTGAGGTGCTATGTTGTTCCCCTCCCGCTCTGCGTCTTCGGAAGAATGGTACTCTCTCTCTTTTGGTGGTTGGCCCAGTGCCACTAAGCCATGCATATACCCGATGGTTGCTATAGTCTTGCTGTACCTTTAGTAGCTTTTCTTTCTTGAATTTTAACAGGTCAATTTTATATTGATCCACCTGTTTTTCAAGTTTTGGCAGCCAATCTGCTGGGGGGTCAGTTTCAGGTTGTAATGCATGTTCCTGAACAAATGCCTCGATCTTTTCACGTGTGATATTATATTCTTTTGTGGACTCTTCGATCACTAATAACATTAGGTCCATAGAGCATTTGTTCAGTATTGAAACCCAGCGTTTGCAGAATGTTACGCTGAATCTGCCTATGGTTGGCGCATTATTAACCCTGAAGCCCCTGGGTATTTGCTTTGCTCTGTAATAATCAGAGAGTGTGCGGCTGTGGTAGAGAAAGTCCAATTCGCGTTTGCGCAGTTTGAATAGTGCCTCAAAGAGGGGCACCGGAGCAAGCGAGCCCCACGGGGGAGCAGGAGTGCCGGGAGATTACGAAATATTGCATACAATCTAACACTGTGCAGGTGTAGATTGTCTCCAAGGCAACCGCAGCATCTATTTACCCAGTAATACCACCAATTGGAGTCTTGGCCTTCATCAGTGAATAACAGCACTTTCAGCACTTTTGGCACTTTAGCACTGTTTTGCACTGAAACTACCACGCTGCTAGCACTCGTCACTTTTTGCTCAACATGGCAGCTCCCACTGAGTCCCAGGACTATTCAAACTTTTTGTTACAGTGCGACAATTATGAGACATTAAGCTTCTCTGATGTAGAAGCCAACCTTATGCTTAATAAAGAATCAGCATTCCAAGAGGTGGGGCAAACGACACATGAGGAACTATTCAGAGAACTATTCAAACTGCGCAAACGCGAATTGGACTTTCTCTACCACAGCCGCACACTCTCTGATTATTACAGAGCAAAGCAAATACCCAGGGGCTTCAGGGTTAATAATGCGCCAACCATAGGCAGATTCAGCGTAACATTCTGCAAACGCTGGGTTTCAATACTGAACAAATGCTCTATGGACCTAATGTTATTAGTGATCGAAGAGTCCACAAAAGAATATAATATCACACGTGAAAAGATCGAGGCATTTGTTCAGGAACATGCATTACAACCTGAAACTGACCCCCCAGCAGATTGGCTGCCAAAACTTGAAAAACAGGTGGATCAATATAAAATTGACCTGTTAAAATTCAAGAAAGAAAAGCTACTAAAGGTACAGCAAGACTATAGCAACCATCGGGTATATGCATGGCTTAGTGGCACTGGGCCAACCACCAAAAGAGAGAGAGTACCATTCTTCCGAAGACGCAGAGCGGGAGGGGAACAACATAGCACCTCAGCAAGTGATACTGATGATGCAACAACCCCCCGCGCATCCTCCTCCACAGGTGGTATCCCTTTAGGGGTAAGTACACGGAGGGGACAAGTGGGCGGAAAAGAAGACCCACGAGGAGGGGCG
Organism: Crinia signifera; assembly: GCF_055691185.1. Taxonomy (NCBI): domain Eukaryota; kingdom Metazoa; phylum Chordata; class Amphibia; order Anura; family Myobatrachidae; genus Crinia; species Crinia signifera. Next base: position 116,361,080 of record NC_139219.1, on the reverse strand, counting down.
GGCAAACGAGGCGGCAGAAAGGCCGGAAGACCACCCAAGGGCAGACAGACCTAATTTTCAATTTGTCCACCGTGCCCCTCACTGAAGCTGAATCCTCTGTCCTTAGTAAAGGACTGTCATTTGTGCCAACATGTCGACCAGACCCATTCCAGTGGAAACTGGATTCTTTTAAATTGCACAGAAAATTAAAATTAAAGGAACATTTTGGAAAAACCAATCCCACTGGGAATGAAGTAAGCACGCTACCAGTAAGGATACAAAATCTTGGTGCCCGCTCAAAATTTGAGCCAGTCTCCACCAATGCAGCCATAAAAACATTCCACAGGATGCTTGAACAAGAAGGAACAAAGAAACCCCAGAACATCACCCCCAATTTAACTAAGGAAGAACGACAAGCCCTCAAAAATCTGGGTACCCGGCAAGACATTGTTATAAGGGGGGCGGACAAAGGGGGCTCCATTGTCATTCAGGATATAACATCGTATGAGACTGAGTGCAACCGCTTATTGGGGGATATAAACACCTATTTACCACTGACCAAAGACCCAACCAGCATTTATCAAAAAGAACTGAAGAACCTGTTACAACAGGCTATGGACCAAGGATTGATAACAGCCACAATTCTTCACAAAATCTATACTGAACATCCAGTGGTACCAATCTTTTATTCAATCCCGAAAGTCCATAAGGACAATAAATGCCCCCCCGGGACGGCCGATAATATCGGCAAGGGGCTCATTATGTGAACCAGTGGCCATATTTTTGGATACTTACCTTCAACCATGCATCCAGGACACGTTCACACATTTAAAGGATTCTAACACGTTGTTAAGAAAACTGCAGGAATTACCAACTATTCCGATGGGCGTGATTATGGCTACTATTGACGTAAGCAGCCTTTACACCTGTATACCCCACGGAGGGGGTTTGGCTGCCACCAGGAGACTCATTACAGGGAACCCGTGCTACCAAGGCCCAGATATTGACTTGTTCATGCTTTTATTACAGTTCACGTTGGAACATAATTATTTTCTGTTTAACGGTCATTTCTTAAAACAACTTACAGGATGTGCTATGGGGTCATCGGTGGCCCCCACGTTTGCCAACTCCTATATGTGGGAGGTTGAAAGGGACATTTTTTTCTTACAGGAGGACGTTGTAAAACATGTCTTTTTTTATTGTAGGTACTTAGATGACCTGCTTCTGTTCTGGACAGGGACAGAGCAACAACTAGAACAGGTCATATTGGCCCACAATACCTCTGATAGCCCAATCAAACTCACATATCAAAGCAGCAGGGAATCCATTTTTTACCTGGATTTACAAATCTCGCTGCAAGAGGGTCAAATCATCACGAAATTATACACTACACCCACGGACAGAAATTCAATCCTGAGACATGAGAGCTTTCACCCGAAGGCGACTGTCAAAGGTCTCCCATATTCGCAACTACTTAGGGTGGTGAGGTCAAACAGTGATCCAGCCACCGCCAGGATTCAACTTGATGAAATGGTTGAGAAACTTGCCCAAAGGGGGTATCCCAGGAAAGAATTAGCACAGGCTAGAGACAAAGCCTTGGCAATCCCCAGACGAGAGATACTAGAGGGAGCCAGGAGTCTCAGAAATAAATCCAACAAGAAAAAAGAACCTTTCCCGTGGGTACAACAATTTAGTGTCAATAGTGAGAGAATTAACAAAAAAGCCAAGCACTTGTGGCCCCTGATAACCACTGACCCAGACCTCAAATCCCTTAAAGATAAAAGGATCATGTCCAGCTTCACACGAAGCAGGAGAATCAGGGATATGGTTGTAAAAACGGATATAGGCAGTTTCAAAAAAGTTAAAAGCACACATTTCCTAAGCCGAAAAAATGGGTGTTATCGATGTTTAGGCTGCACGACATGCAACTATCTTATGACAGGCAGCTACATCGTTCACCCCCATACCGGCAGAAAACATGACATCAAATGGCCCCTCACATGTAGTACCAAGTATGTTGTTTATGTTATAATATGCCCGTGCGGGCTCTACTATGTGGGGAAAACAGAATGCCAACTCAAAACACGCATGGCCCAACATAGAACTGCCATCAGGGCGGCACTGGCATCAGGCACAGGAGATCAACCTGTAGCCAGACATTTTGCAGAATACCGCCATGGAATGGCCACCCTTCAATATAAGGCAATAGATCATGTACCCAGCAGTGCGAGGGGAGGCGACAGGTCCAGGCAGCTTCTCCAACTTGAAACAAGATGGATCTTCCGCCTAGACACATTGAAGCCCAAAGGGCTGAACGAGTCTTTGGGGTTGATCCATTTTGTATAATACAATCCAAGTCGCACAGCAGCACCATGACCATCATTGTTAGATAACTAGGGACATTTTTCCATGTTAAAATTAAAATTTAATTATCATCAGAGAAGCTTTATTATGTCTTGTGTAAAGATTATATATTTTTTTTAAAACTGTGTAGGAGCAAATATAGTACAGGTCAGCAACAGGGGCGAGGCCACAGCACAGTTTGCATGTCACATTGTTTTTTTGTTTCACCGTTTTTGTTTTGTTTTTTATTAGCTATTAGAAGTGCCATAGTGATATCAAATGTATAATACGCCACACAGAGCATCACTTGAATTGTATCCATGGGCAGACTTGCCCTCTTACACTACGTATTTGTTATTCACCGCATGTTTGTTTATGTTTACTCAGGTTGCCATGGCGAAATTCTTCCCCACGTCACTGTGGAAGGCCCGACGTCCGGGAAAACGTCACTTCCGCCGGCTGAATGCTCCGAGAGACCGGAAGTGCGGGGACCGCGGACGAGCGGCGCAAACCACGGGCGGGAGAATGGAAGACGCCGATTGGTAAGTGTTACTATTTAAAGCACTGTCATGTCACTTGTCAAATGTATCCTGATGAAGGGGACATAGTCCCTGAAACGTCGCTAACGCTGGATTAAAAGCACTTTTTTCTGTTCACCGTATTACAAGCCTCCGAGTGCCATCTATCATATTGGATTGTTTATTGGCTACAGCATTGTGCCTCAAAGAGGGGCACCGGAGCAAGCGAGCCCCACGGGGGAGCAGGAGTGCCGGGAGATTACGAAATATATATATATATATATATATATATATATATATATATATATATACAGCAAAGGGGAAAAGAGCAGAAGTTTTATAAGATCTGGAATATATGGTTAAACCTATACGTGACTCCAAGATAAATGGCTACAAGTACTGTATAAGTAAAAAGTAATTTTTAAGAATAAGGGCAAATGAAAGACCTATAACCTAACAAAGGAGGGTGGAAGAGGGGGGGGGGGATATGTATGCAATAGGTGAGAAATGTGTAGAGTATCTCGATGTAAGTGGCGTGGTGATCTCCAGGTACACAAATAAAATAACACAAGTGGTTAGATAAAACATAAGCACAAATTTAGGTGGTCACTTGTTAGAGATGGATTGGGAAGAGTTAAGGTGGCCATACATCAGAAAGATATTGTACCCAATTACAATCTCAATCGATTGTAAGATGGATTGTATGCAGATTGTGTGCACATCTTGTGTACACAATCATACAATCCATCATAAGATGGATTGTATGACTGATTGTATGATCGATTGTATGCAGATTGTGTGCACATCTTGTGTGCACAATCATGCAGCAGATGGATTGTATGATGGATTGTGAGTAGATTGTGTGTCCAAAAACCACCAAGGACTGCTGGGGATTTCAGGGGAAATTGTACACAATCGTGAGCGCAATCGATCTTAAGATCGATCTTTCTGATGTATGGCCAGCTTTAGTCATAAAGATACAATGTAGGCGATAAAAAGTGCACAGTTGAAAATTTTAATCAATAAGTATTATATATATACATACATACATAAGAGAAGTAGTGAGTAAAGAATAATGAAAGCACTTTAAAGGGGAGGGGGAGGTTATAGAAAAGAATCATAGGAGTAGATAATAAGAGCACACACAAGTTTAATAAAGAAAGATAAAATATGTGTCCTGGAGATCACTAGAGCAACAGGATAAGAAAAAAAAGGAAAAAAAGAACTGTATAATGAAGTGAAAATGTGTAGAAATCTTACATTAACAGTGTATAGATCGAAATGTGTGTATACATATGTTTTAAAAGGGAGAAAATATAAATAAAGATGACATTTAAAAAAAAAATTAATTGCTTTGTGTGAAGTTCGTGCGAGGAGTAAGAATCCTCGAGGTCTAGGACTTGAATTATTACATCCATTACCCATTCTTGTGAAACTTTGAATGCATATTTCTATGGATTTCATAGTGGATCTTCCTAGATCATCTTGGCATTCTTGTATTTGGGTGATAATTGATTGTTTTAGCAAAATAGCAACATTTTATACCATTGGAGAAACTTCCGTCTGCAAGGAAACTTGCTCTTCTTTTCTTGCAGCAGGTTTTCTGACTTCATGGGCTGCCTCAAGACATTGTGTCCGATCGTGGGCCTCAGTTTGTGTCTGTGTTTTGAGGGTGTTCTGCAAACAGGAATGAATTTAAGTTTGTCTTTGCGGTACCACCCGCAGTCCAACGGTCAGACGGAGCACGTAAGTCAGTCATTAGAGCAATTTTTACACTGCTACGTATATAGGTGTCACAGCGACTGGTCGGAGCACCTTCCATTAGCGGAATTCATTTAAAACAATTCCAAATGTATTTCCTTTTTTCTGTGTCCTAGGTTTGCACCCTAGAGCCAATTCATTGTAGCCCATTTCTTTGGATACTAATCCCCTATGGTTTCTGTCTCATCGCAAGAAAGTTTAGAATAAGGTTCATCAAGCACTGTCTGTAGCTATTTTTCATTATTGGAATGTAGGAAGAAGCCATGTAACTTTATGATGGGGGATGCGGTGTGGCTTTCCACTAAAAACATTAAGCTTTGAGGAAGTTAGGGCCTTGATTTATTGGCACGTTTAAGATTACAAAGAAAATCAATCTTGTGGTATTTCGCCTTCGGTTGCCCAGTTCTCTCAGATCAATAATACGTTTCACTGCTCTCTTCTGAAGCCTGTGTTTCATTCCAAAATCAGAGGAACGCCCTGGACACCGTACCTGTTTTTCTCCAAGGTAATAAGAGTTTGTGGTGGATAATTATTTTAGATTCCAAAGTTGTGAGGAATCAAGTTTTTTAGTACATTGAAGAGGTTTTGGTCAGGAGAGACATCATGGGTTTCGGACAAGCATCTTCATACTCCATGTTTAAAAGAAACGATTTATAAATTGTTGCCTTCTAAACCAGGGTTTAGGGGTTTCTCAAACCCTTGTCAAGAGGGGGGTACTGTCAGGTGCTCAGAGTCAGCAAAATTCCAGTGCGTGGAAGCTGGCAGGGTCCGGGTGTCATTGTCCTCAACTGCAGCTGGGGGCATGCACAGAAGTTTAGGGTCCATTGCCTAGTGACTGCTTCCAGGCGGAAGTGTCGGGGACATTGCCGGGCAGTGGTACGTGACTTCTGGTCACATTCGGTGCTCGGCACGTAGGAGGAATGTGGCAGCTGACGTAACGAATACCTTGGGCTACTAATTGGCTCGCTATTTTGAATACGTTTTCTAGCTGCCTCAAGGAAGGTGCTGGTTATGCCCTCTGCCACTGCCTGTCTGTCAGCGTATCCCAGGTGCCTGTATCAGTGACTGATCACCTTTTCCTATGGGCTGAAGGATCCTGGTTTACCTTTGGATCTGTCCTGCTTTCCTTCAATTCCTAAGGAAGTTGAGATAAGTTTTCTCATTCCATTCATTTCTTCCTGGGAATACTGTATTTTCAAGTGCATGTTACATGTTATGCTTTCTTATTGTGATATTCCATTCCATCCTAGGGCATTTTTGCATTCGTTCATTTAATGCTTTCCTTTTTGATATTCTATTTCATCTTAGTGCATTGTTGCATTTATGTAAATAGTGTGTTATTGGTCTGGTGTCATATTACTATGTTCGCGAATAGGTCGCATTGGTCACCTCCTGGTGTCATGGAGGGGTTCCTGCAGCTGAAGAGGCGCATGCTGAAGGCACACAATAAAAAAGGGTGTATAATGCCCGTAGTAGCAGCACCTCTTATACACATAATGTGCCCAGTAGCAGCATTGCTGTAACTAGACATTTTCGTGAACTGTGGCAAAAAAAGAATTAGTGCCCCACACACAAATAAAAAACAGGGACAGTGCGCGCCGAAGGCATGCGCTTAAAATTATAGTACCAATCCACATTACACCACATGTTACTCAACACACGTTACTCACATTACACCACTTATACACATTGCGCCAGCTAGGCACACTGCACCAAGTAAAGCCCCTTACAAGTACTGCGCCAGTTACTGCCCCTTAGTCACACTGCGCCATGTAGAGCCCCTTGGACACACTGTGGGAAATTTACTAAGATGGGAGTTCTATTTCAAATGGGATGTTGCTATGAACAGCCAATCAAATATGATGTATTATTTTCTAGGCGTTGGAAAATAAATAAGATGTAGAATTTGATTGGTTGCCTATAGCAACATCACATGTGAAATAGAACTCCCATCTTCGTAAATTTCGGCCACTGTACCAGGTTACGCACACCGTAATGCCTATTACACTTTATACCACCCATCTTAATGTCCATTACACATGATACCACACCCTGTAATGCCTATTACACATTATACCACCAATTGTAATGTCCATTACACATGATACCACACAATGTAATGCCTATTACATATTATACCACACACTGTTATACCAGTTATATATATGCCACATAAGGGCTTACCTATATGCTCGTTGCCAGGAGTTATATGCTCGCTGCCTGGGGTTTTTTGCTCATTCCCAGGTGGTTATATGCTCATTATCATAGGAGATTACATGCTTGTTGGCATATGGGATTACTGTACATGCTGATTGCCACCATGCATTTACAGGTTTGTTGCCTAGGGGGAATTACATGCTTGTTTGCCTGGGGGATTACAAACTCATGCCGAGGGGATTACTTGCTTGTTGCCCAAGGGGGATTACATGCTCATTGGCAGGAGCTTTAGAGGCACAGCGCTAATGCTCCTGGTGTCGGCACTCTGGGTAGCAATGAGCACCCTGACAGATGCTAGATATACAGGGGGACTATAAGTGTCAGTCTCCTGTAAGGCTGCATCAATTTTTGGAGGGTTGCAGGGTCTCTGTATGTGGACAGAGACACTGAGGCATCACCCTCCCCACTCATTTATCCCAGGTTTTTTTTTTAATGTAAACTGCATGCATCAGGGATCCAGTGAGGGATAGCTGAAGGAGGGAAGCATCTCCATGTCTTGGCACCCCAAGTGGCTCTGCCCACTGTAATAGTTCCACCTATAATTTGCCCTTCCCTCACCCCAAACACTACATACATACACTCTCTATTACCCTATAATTCTGGCTGGCAGCTCGTCCTGTGCTTACTCAGCCTTTCAGTGTAGCTTCACCCCCGGAGTTCCGTGTAGCTATGCCCCCTTTCAGGTCCTGTTCGGCTGGATCTTTTAAAGGAGGTGAGGGGAGTTTCATCCTGCCGCTCATGCTGCCTGTCAGATAGTGTGACAGACGCAGCAGCCGGCAGCAACAGCAGCCATCAGCAGGGATGCACAGCAGATAGAGCGCCTCTCTTGGCCGGCGCCTCCCTGCTGTGCATCCTTTTCTGATCGGGTAGCGCCGGCTCTAATTATTGCCCAGAGAGCGCAAGTACTCAACTGTAGAGCAGGAGTGCTTAGCAATTCAGTGGGCAGTTGAGATATTATTTATTGGGACAAGAGATTTGTTAGTCACAGATCATGCACCCTTACAATCGATGCATAAAAACAAGGAGGTGAATGCTCGTGTGACCTGTTGGTTTTTGGCATTACAGTAATTTAAGTTTGAGGTCCAGCATTGTCTGGGGAAGCAGCAACTCAATTCACTTGCCCTTTCCAGGAGGTTTGTAGGTCTTGATCCAACCTTATAATGAAGCTAGGCGAGGAGGAAGAAGGCGAGGTGGGCAATCTCTAGAAAGTGGGGGAGGGCTGTGTACCCAGGCAGATTACACAAGTAGAGGTGGACGAGGCAGAGAGCTCATCTGGAAATTTTGTAGCTTCACCAGGGTAGTTGAAACTAAGGGGGGGGGGGGTGCGGCAGAGACAGCATCTCTCCATATGAGAGTAATTATTTGCCAACCCCCACATGTTGGATTTCCCACCTGCTGGGGGCAGCACAGCAAGTACAGCTTTTGCATAGCCACTGGCTCCCCCAGGACTTCCACATCATCTTCCCAGCTCTGCATCCAGTGGAATGGCTGCCTCAGAACTTCCACAGCATATTCTTAGCTCTACATCCAGTGGGATGGCTCCCTCAGCACTTCCATGGCATCTTTTTTTTTTTTTTAATTCTGTTTATTAAGGAGTAAAGACGCATCTTACAACAATAAATAACAGTGTGTGCACTTGCCCCTAGCATGGGGTTCAGATTCTAACATAAAAAGTCTTGCTTAAAATATTAACAAACATTCCCGTATTTAACCAGCCATGGGTCATGGTGTCCAGCCTGGGGCCTGTGCCCAACAAGATAAGCATCAAAAGTGTTCACATTATATTAAATGTACGTCTCCAAACCTAAACTTTTCTACTTTTTCTTTCCTTATTCTAAATGGTGGAACTGAAATAACAGGGGAAGGATGCGGAGGAATATTGAAGGGTTGGGAGGGAGGGGAGGGGAGGGGTGGGGAGGGGGGTAGGGGGGGGGGGGTTTGCAGCCAAGTCATATCTTAGGTACTAAAGTTAAGTCAGGGGTGACTTAGGTTAAGTCTCTTCAGGGGGGGAACTCTAGAAGATGACAGATCTCTGTCCTCTGAGTGAGAGGGCGGCTGTATATAAATGGTCCCCATGTGGTTACAAATTTTGTGGATGAAGAAGGGTTAGCATGTCTAAGTAGGTCATATTTATCATAATGCATATATTTTAGCATCAAGGCCTCCACCTCGGTCACCGTGGGGCGATGGGGTTTAATCCAAGAGTTTAATACAATCTTTTTTGCCACCGTGACTGTGAGGGTGAGGATAGGGATGAGGCTGGAGGTTGGGGGAGGGATGGGCCAGGAGTCAAAGTTAGCAAATAAAAGTGGGATGGGGTCAAGTTTTGCATCAATCTTGTAAGTGTGTCTAATATAACTAACTAGCTTGTTCCAGAATCGTGCTATGTGCCTGCAGGACCAGAGGTTGTGATTGAAGGACGCACCCTGAGCATGACATTTGGGGCAGGAGCCATCTTCATTCTCCACAAAGAAGCTACGCTGGTGTTGTGAAATGTATGCTCTGTGGATGGACTTCAAGTGGACTTCTTGCAGGATGGATGATTTTAGAATTTTAAGGGTTTTGTGGTGATATTTGAAAATCATGGATGTATCTATCAATAAAGAGGCGTCCCTCAACCACGACCCGGCTACTTGAGATTGATATTTATCAGCTGGTATTACTGACACTGGTTCATAAAGTAGCTTAGTTTTAAACTTACCCCTTTGAAACTTGGTCATTACTCCGGATAGCAGCAGCTCGGCAGGTTTGGTATGATTTATTGGAGGAAGAGAGTGGATGTAATGGTTCAGTTGAAACAGGGGGAAGGAGGATGTTTGTGGTAGGTTAAATAATTTTTGTGAAAAAGGTTACTATACCGCGCTCACCTATGGGTATTTTATTGGCGCTGCTCTCAGCCTCAGGGGTGTCCCGTACCCCCTGTTGAGAATACAAGTTGCAAAGGAGTGGGGCTGAAGCGCTGCCTGTGTCTAAATTGAATGATGCTGGAGTCAGTATTGCGTGCGTAAAGTGCTTTATTTGAAAATACAGTTAATGCAGTTAGAAATATAAATAACTCAGTGAAATGTGGTGGGGAAAAGGGTAGTGGTGTGGCCCGTGCCGTGCAGCCTCAGAGAGCCCCTCGGGGAATTGGGGAGTCAGCGGATCCCTTTGTACCATAAACCCGGCCTGGGTTTATGTCTCTCTGGGTTGTACCCTGATTTCGCTGGGTATGCACTGTGGGGGTAAGTCTCGTGCGTCCGCCCAAGCTGTCCTTGGCAGAAGCGAGGGGGTCAATACAGTCAGTGGGCGGGATGAGCAGGAAGCGGCGTCACGCTAGCCTGCTTCTTACCCGGTGGATGACTGGGAGTCTGCGGCGTTGTTAGGCCTCCGTCTCCCTTGTAGTGGATGGATGTAGCCTCTTGTCCGGTAGCGCTGCAGCCGCAGCGTCTTACTCACGGACCGGTGCCTGGCTCCACTGGTCCTCGGCGTGCGGTCACTTCCGGGTGCTGGGTCTCGCGAGACCGGCAGCGCTGGTCCGGGTGACGTCACGCTTTGAATAGTGCGCTCGTACTCCCGCGGGAGGAGACTGAGCCCGATGTGTTGTTGGGGCACCTTCTGTGGGTGTCCTGAATGTCCTGGATGTGGTGAGGTCCAACGCGTTTCGGCTATGGTTAAGCCTTTGTCAAGGATGCCATGGTGATTGCAAACTGTCTGCGATGGGGTTTAATCCAAGAGTTTAATACAATCTTTTTTGCCACCGTGACTGTGAGGGTGAGGATAGGGATGAGGCTGGAGGTTGGGGGAGGGATGGGCCAGGAGTCAAAGTTAGCAAATAAAAGTGGGATGGGGTCAAGTTTTGCATCAATCTTGTAAGTGTGTCTAATATAACTAACTAGCTTGTTCCAGAATCGTGCTATGTGCCTGCAGGACCAGAGGTTGTGATTGAAGGACGCACCCTGAGCATGACATTTGGGGCAGGAGCCATCTTCATTCTCCACAAAGAAGCTACGCTGGTGTTGTGAAATGTATGCTCTGTGGATGGACTTCAAGTGGACTTCTTGCAGGATGGATGATTTTAGAATTTTAAGGGTTTTGTGGTGATATTTGAAAATCATGGATGTATCTATCAATAAAGAGGCGTCCCTCAACCACGACCCGGCTACTTGAGATTGATATTTATCAGCTGGTATTACTGACACTGGTTCATAAAGTAGCTTAGTTTTAAACTTACCCCTTTGAAACTTGGTCATTACTCCGGATAGCAGCAGCTCGGCAGGTTTGGTATGATTTATTGGAGGAAGAGAGTGGATGTAATGGTTCAGTTGAAACAGGGGGAAGGAGGATGTTTGTGGTAGGTTAAATAATTTTTGTAGCTCCATGATGGAGTATTGTCGGCCTCCAGGGTCAAAAACCTGGGATATACGTTTCAGGCCTTTTTGAAAGAGTCTCCGGAATCCAGAGCAGTCTAAGCTAGAGGGGAGCATTGGATTACCGCAAATGGGCAACCAAGGGGATACCAGGGGGTTATGACCCAAGGCTTCCGAGACAGACCACCACGCCGCATGTATGTCTTTGAATAGTAGGTTTTGGTTAATGTGTTTGGGGATTTTAGATTTTGGGGTGTGTAATAAGGCACCTGGGGAGTATGGGGAGAATAGGGCACAATCTAAATTATAGTCAGAGTAATTATTCATTTCCGCGAGCCAGCCTACAGCGAATCTGCAGAGTAGGGTTTTGGAGTAAAGTTTAAGGTCGGGTATGTTCAACCCTCCCAGAGCTTTTGGGAGGTTTAGTTTGTGGAGAGCTATCCTGGCCTTTTTCCCACTCCATAGAAATTTTGTCACTTGTGAGTTGAAACGTTTGATATCGGTGTTGGATATCTTCACTGGAAGCATCTGAAGGACATAAAGCAGGCGTGGGAGGATGATGGATTTTATAACCTCCGCCCTTCCCAGCAGTGACAAGGGGAGCCCGGTCCAAGTGTCCATGGAGCTAGCCAAGGAGACCATTAGGGGATCAAAGTTACATGAATATAATTTGTTGAGGTGATTTGGTATATTCACCCCCAGATATTTGATCTGAGAAGATTTGGTCTTGATCGAGGATAGATGTGACTCTGCTGGGAAGAGTGGTGGGGGGCCACGGAGCATCATGAGCTCAGATTTGGAAATATTAATTTTATAGCCCGAGAACGAGCTAAAGGATTGTATAATCCGGAGGGCCTCAGGCAGGGAGTGCTCCGGCGAGGTCAAAAACAACAACATGTCGTCGGCAAATAGAGAAACGCGTAATTCCGCACTCCCCACCTGAATTCCCCCAAAACTAGGGGTTTGACGTAGGGCTGTGGCAAGGGGCTCTAGTGCCAGGGCAAAGAGAAGGGGGGATAGGGGACAGCCTTGTCTAGTGCCGCGGGATATTGGGAAAGGGTCTGAGAGGGAGCCATTGCACATGATTCGGGATGAGGAGTTACTATAGAGGGCACGCAGTAGGTTGATAAATGGGTCTGGTAGGGCAAATCGGTGAAGGGTATCAAATAGGTGGTCCCAGAGGACCATGTCAAATGCCTTCTCTGCATCTAGTGAGAGAATAGCTAAGGGAGTGTTCGACACAGTCCCCTGGGAGACATATAGGGCTGTGAGGACCTTTCTAATGTTTGTGGCTGGGTTCCTTCCAGTGATGAACCCCGTCTGATCGGGGTGTACCACCGAGGGAAGCAAGATTTTCAGTCGTTCTGCTAGTATTTTTGTAAGGATTTTATAATCAATATCCAGGAGGGATATGGGCCTGTAGGAGCCAGGGTCTGATAGGTCTCTCCCTGCTTTCGGGAGGACCTTGATAGAGGCTAGATTGAAATGAGGGGGGGCAGACTTGGTTTGTAGGATTTGGTTAAACAGTGCTACTAGGGTGGGGGCGATTTTGGGAGATAAAATTTTATAGAAATCAGGTGTAAAACCATCAGGTCCAGGGGCCTTCCCAGATTGAAGGCCTGTAATGGCTTTCTGGACTCCTCGAGGGTAAAGGGGTTTGACAGTGTGGCAGCTTCAGTGGGAGATATCTTCGGAATTTCTAGGCCCTCCCAGAACTGTCTGGCTTGATCTTTATCTGCTTGAGGGGCAGCATATAGGGAGGTATAGAAATCACACAGGGTATGCGCGATTTGGGAGGTTGATGTGGCTAGAGTGCCATCTGAGCGTTTCAGGGGATGAACTATCGAAGGGGTTTGATAGCCTTTTAACAGGTTTGAAAGGAGCTTGCTTGATTTGTTCCCGTATCTATGGAAACGGGCCCCTGATGCTAGGGAGTGGAGAGATTCAGATTTTATGAAAAGGCTTTCGAATGAAGCTTTCGCTTGTTGGTACTCTAGTTTTGAATTTGGGTTTGGGTTATCCTTGTAGGTGACATATTTACTGGAGAGGTCTGTTTGTGCTTTGGCGAAGTCTTGGGCAATTGTTTTTTTGTGTGATGCGGTATGGGAGATAATGGCTCCTCTGACTGTGGCCTTTGGGCTTGCCAGTATAGAGATGGATTAGAAGATTCTATAGAGGAGTTGTGAGTGGCATAGTCATCCCATGCCTCATGTATGGTTTTCTTTAATGATTCTGAGACTGGGAGGTAGGAGGGGCATCTCCAGGTTATAATGGATTTTTGTTCTGGCTTAAGGCGGATTTTGGTCCAGATCACTGCGTGGTCTGAGAGCGATATGGGCTCAATAAAGGTTGTGAGTACTGAGGAGAAAATACTAGAGGAGAGGAGGATGTAGTCTATCCTTGACAGGGTGCCGGCAAAGGCCGAGAGGCAGGTGAAATCTCGCTCTGTAGGATGGAGCACTCGCCATATGTCCATTAGTTGGAGCCTCGCCGCCATGGCCTAGCCCAGGAAGGGATCTTTGGGATGGGATCTGTTTATCAAGGTATGGGTCTGAGATCAGATTGAGATCACCGCATAGGATGATGGGCAAGTGTAGATAGGGGGTGAGGATCTGTATTATGTTTAGGAAAAATTCTTTGGAGTATGTGTTTGGTGCGTAAACATTAAAAATTATGTATTGGGACTGTGTTAGTGTGATGCGGCATAGTGTGAATCTACCTTTCGGGTCAGAGTGGAGCGGTTCAGCGGTTAGTGGGATCTGCCTCTTCGCCAGGATCACAACCCCTCTGGATCTCGAGTTGAACGAAGCGGATGATAAAACCTGCCAGCTGAGCATCCGGAGCTTGGCCGTCTCGGTCTGGGTAAGGTGGGTTTCCTGCAGGCACACAACATCGACATGCAATTTATTGAGATACATCAAAATACGTTTCCTCTTCTGAGGTGAGTTTATCCCACCCACATTCCAACTACCCACCGTCAAAGATGACATGGAGGGGAGTCGGAAGGGGGTAAGAAGAAAGCTTGGTCATCAAATACAATTTGCTATTAGCAATAAAACTTAACACTGTTACATAGCTGCAATGAAGGGGGGGATGAGGGTGGGGATAGGGAGGAGGGGGGGGGGGGGGTACTGCAATAAGTAGACTTCCAGAAAAGGAGGCCGAACGTCCATGCCTGTATCAGGAGGTTCGGGCTGTAATACAGGGGGGCGGGAGTGACTCCTCCACCTAGGCGCCTACTCCACGCTCGCAACTATGAGATAACATGTGAATGGTTAACAATATAAAGCTCGGTGCCCGCCACGGGCAAAAGGATCAGGGAGAAAAAGGGGGGGGGATGGGGAGGGTGTAAGGGTAGCTTAAACGGAGTCATGTTCAGGGCAGAGATACAACTGCATCTCCGCCAACTTTTGGAGCAGTGGGGGGGAGGGTCCATAAGTGTCCAGCTGGATCTCTTTTTGGTAGAGAGTCAGTAACCTTCGTACAGGGGGTCCGCATGTGGATTATGGTGATTGAGGTGTGGACAATTGGAGAAATGGATGAATTTGGGTGGGGTGTCAGGGGGTTGTTTGTCCTGGTTCACCGACGTTATGAATGTTCATCATCAGGATCCTTGCTGGGGTATTGTGAGAGGGGGAGGATGAGGAGGTTTTCCAGGGTTTGACACTTGGGGCAACTCAATTAGAGTCAATGAACTCTGTTGAAGAGAGTAGGCTGTCCCTGTGGGTCAGGGTTTATGTTACAATGTCTGCCCAGTGTTGGGGGGGATCAGGAACTTCGTTTTCTTCCATGAGGAACGCCTCAGCATCTTGGTGGGAGTTAAAGTCCTTGAAGGAATTCCCTTTGAATATGCGGAGTCTGGCGGGATACAACATGGCGAACTTCACTCCGTCTTTGATTAATCTGGCACATGTAGGGGCAAAGTCTCTGTGGGCTTTGGAGAGCTCGGCCGAGAAGTCTTGAAATATTAGTATTTTTTGGTCTTGCCAGGTTAGGTCTCTATGTTTTCTGGAGGCCGTCCATATCAACTCTTTGTGGAGGAAATTGAGGGGTTTGAAAATTACAGCACGTGGTCTGGCTCCCTCTTGTGGCCGAGTGGAGCCTAACCTGTGAGCACGTTCTATGATGAGGTCCTCACATCTATCTGTAATTTGGAGTAGCTCAGGGAGGGTTAGACGGATGAAATCAAACAGGGCTTGGCCTTGGACTGATTCGGGTAGTCCTATTATGCGCAGATTACATCTGCGTGAGCGATTTTCCAAGTCCTGAACTTTGTTATGTAAATAATTGATTTCTTTCTGGGCCTTCTGTGCTGAGTCTTTAAGTTCTGCTATGTCAGCGAAATTCGCGCCCACAGTCTGCTCTGTTGTGAGAACCCTCTGCTGCAGCTGGGCCAACTGCTTGTTAATGTCTGCAGTCTGTTCCTTTAAGAGGGGTCCAATGGCTGCCCTAATGGCTGCAACCATGTCCCCATATGTAACAGGAGCAGTCAGCGGTGGCAGCGGTATGTCAGGGGGTCTGTACTCACTGTGAGAGGGTTCCAGGTCCCCACATACAGAGGAGGGAGTGCTGTGTGAGGAGGCGATTTTAGGTGCAGAGGCTTGTGGAGAGGAGGGAGGTTTCCGGGTCCCGGCGTCCAGCGCCATCTTGGATCCCGGAGCTGGCTTCTCTCTCTCTCTTTTCTGTCGCGTGGAGGTGCTGGGCATCGCGCTAAGGTAGCGCTTCATACAGCGTGGATCTCCGGCAGGGATCAGGGGGTGGCGGGCGGGCTTTGGAGAGGCTTTTCAGCCCGTTATTTGCGGCGTGGGGTGCCCGGGCAGCGGAGCTCCTGCAGCCTGCTACTGCATCGTTCGGGGGCGGAGCCGGAAGTCCTCCATGGCATCTTTTTAGCTCATCCCTCCTCCTCTAACCTTAGACTGCTGCAATTGGCTCGCTATGGCCATCTTGTACAGTATTTTAAAAAATGGTGCTTGCCTGTTCATTAGCCCTCCATGCAACTACCAATTACTTCCATGTAACTACCAATCACAATTCTGCCCTCTTTGTTCAAAGCATCCTTGGCACAAAATGCACCTCAGCATAGGAAAGGATTATGGCCCTGGATCGCTTCGGCCCCGGCTTGTTCACATAGGAGACCTATACGCATATTCTCTTACACTCACATGGTGGAGTGGCTGGCATTCATACGCCTGGTGGACGGTGTTAGAAGGCTCACTAAGCAGCGAATTACCGCTGCCTTGTGAGCCAACCAGAATGACCCCCTTTGTGTAATAATTTTTGGTGTGCAGTTGAAATAATTTACAAGAAAACTTTGTGAATGACTTTCCATTTAACTCTAAAGATGCATACACACTGTACAATTTTTTGAAAGGGTACTTATATGTTAATCGGGCGCCCGGCTACGCTACGCTGACAACGTAGCTTTGGCTACGTTATCGGCTTAGCCATTGCCGGGCGGCCGGCTAATCTCGGCCATAGAGGGCCATGGGTGGGGGGCAGACAGGGGGGCTTAACTTACATTGTCGGCGGGCAGCCATGATTCAGCGGTGGGTGTCTGGCGAAACTCTAGGCGGCGGGGAACAATGGCGGCGATTTTGTGTAGACACCGCTGGGGAAGCATCACATGGTTTCCCAGATCCCCCAGCAGCACTACGCTAATAGCGTACATGCCGGACTGTCTAGGAGGCCGGGACCGAGTGCCGGAGCCGCCGGGGACATCGGAAATGGTAAGTATTATGCACACTACACACACACACACAACATGCACTTACACAATCATATGGCCACTATCCACGTCACAACCCCAGTGTCCACGCGAGCGCAGTGAGCTCCACAAGGGGACGCGTATCTGCGTCCGCTTTCTACGCTTCGGGCTCGGTAGCCCGATGCGCTCGCCACACTTTCTAAAATTAACTCCACGCCCACATGGACACTGGGGTTATGACGTGGATAGTGGCCCTATGATCCTTTATGTGTTAGCAGGGCTACAGTTACGTAATTTGCGTAACTTACGTCATTTGCGTAAGTTACGTAGTTTATGTAGCCAGCATAGTGGTGTATTGGTATTCTCAATACACCACTATGCAAACTACATAATGGTTGCCCAATTAACATATAAGTACCGTTCAAAGACATTTCCCTTGAACCCAGTGTCCTGGACTAAAGATATTGATGACAGATAAAATATCTAAACACAGTTTATAGTAGAGATGTGCAGACTCGGATTCCAGAGATCCGAGCCCCCACGGACGTCATCATTCCGAGCCCGGTTCCGAGCAGCGCTGGGAGATTCCCGCCTGACTTGGGGCCCGTCAGTGTGGTCAGAACGTCATCTCCCGGCGCCGGATTTCGTGAGGCTTTTAATAGCGGCTGCTGCGCCCGCCATCTTCACTCCGGTCTAGTAGTGGGTTGGGAGAGGGTGTGTTAGTGCTGCTGCTGGGGCTTAAACTTGAGCTTGACCTTGAACGCAATATTTTTTATTCGCTGGGGCTGTCTCTCAGTGCTGCTGTGTAGTCTAACTGTGTACCTGTAGTACTACTGTCTCCTCTGTGCTGGGGTCTTCCTCTGGTGCTGTGCTGTATTATATATTATATGAATAATTAATTATATTATATATAGTCCACTGGTGCTGCCTGCACTGAATCTGCCAGTATTATTTAGTTACTCAGTCCACTGTTGCCACTGGCAGTGCTACTGCAGTGCCTACCTAGTGTACCTACCAGTGGTGTAACTACAGAGGGTGCAGGGGATGCAACTGCTATGGGGCCCGGGGGCTTGAGTGGCCCCAAAATCCTAGCAGGCTATCTCCTGCACCCTCTGTAATTGTGCTATTTTTATTCCCCCCTAAAGATAGTAAAGCCGCGGGTCCGGGGACAGTATTTTTAGTGCAAGGGAGGAAGGGGGAGTGCCAGAACCGCTGCCCGGAAGCCGTTAGTACAGCAGAAGTCATCCCACTGCTGCTCACCTGCCGGCTGCCTGCCAGTGCCTGGCTGTGACGGCGGTGCCATGGGGAAAGAGGAGGGGACTGTTTATTTGCTGCCCGGAGCTGTTCTGTTCCCCGACGAAGGAGGGGACCTGCTGCTGTTGCTGCCCGGAGCTGCTCCCTTGCGCAAGAGACCAGCTGCCACTCCTCCCTGGCGGAGGAGACCGGCTACTATTGCCTCCCAGAGCCAAGCACTGTCAGCGGAGGGGTCCTGGTGTCCCGCTGCGGTTGCCTCCCAGAGCAGCACACTACACAGAGCCACCACCCTGTGTGTGTGGGGAGATGGGACCCGCTGCTGCCCGGTGATGCTCCAAGGAGGACCCGCTGCAAGGAACCACTTCTGCTGCTGCCACTGCCCCAAGCCACACCATGAAGGAGAGGAAGTGGACGCTACAGACCTGGGGATGGTGAGAACAACCTCCCCCCCATCTGTCTGTCTGTGAGTCTGTCCCACCATGGTCCATCTTTCTAGTACTCCCCCCACCTTTCTGTCTGTCTATGCCCCCCTTCTGTCTCTCTTTCCCCCCATGTGGTGCTCTGTCTGACCATCTATGCTCACCACCTTTCTGTCTGTCTATGCTGCACCCTCCTTCTTTCTGTCATTCTGTCTCACTACATGGTGCTCTGTCTGTCAGTCTACCCCCCCTCCTTCATCTCCCTCTCTCACTTACACTCTATCTTTGACACTCTCTCCCTCCCTCTATCTCTCTCCCTCTATCTCTCTCCCTCTATCTCTCTCCCTCTGAAATGGTCTCTCTCACCCCCTCTCTAACTGACTCTCCAATACACTGTTTTTCTTCATCTCCTCTCCTCGCAGTGACAGCAATGGGGGGGGGGGGGGACCTTTGAATATTTTGCTATGGGGCCCACAAACTCCTAGTTACGCCTCTGGTACCTACCTAGTATATACTAGGCTGCTATATCTAATTTAATTAAAAATAATACTTGTGCTGTGTGGGACTGTAAAAAATAATTCCATGCTGCTGGTGCACTGACGTGTGCCACTGAGTGCCACTGCCAAGCAGTACCTAATAATAAAATTAATTATTATAAATTCTGCTGGTGCACTGCATAAAGGTGGTGTGTAATATAACTACCTTTTGTGGTGACCACTGGCAGTGCTACTGCCTGCCTGTCTACCTACCTAGTAGTTTATTTTCTCTACCTACTAGGCTGCTATATTATTAATACTTAATTAATTGAATTATATATAGTCCACTGGTGCTGCCTGCACTGAATACTGTGAATAGAGTTTGCCAGTATTATTTACTCAGTCCACTGTTGCCACTGGCAGTGTTACGGCCTAAATGTACCTACCTAGTAGTACAACTACATACTAGGCTGCTACATCTAATTTAATAAAAAAATAATACTTGTGCTGTGTGGGACTGTAAAAAATAATTCCATGCTGCTGGTGCACTGACGTGTGCCACTGAGTGCCACTGCCAAGCAGTTCCTAATAATAAAATTAATTATTATAAATTCTGCTGGTGCACAATACTAGTATTGCTGACGTATCTACCTGTCTTATCTACCTGTCTGGTGCCTAATTCTGCCGTATCTGCCGTCTGGTCTGGGGCTCACTGCCTAATACTGCCGTATATACCATCTGGTCTGGGGCTACTGCCTAATACTGCCGTATCTACCTGTCTGGTCTGGGGCTCACTGATTAATACTGCCGTATCTACCTGTCTGGTCTGGGGCTCACTGCCTAATACTGGCGTATCTACCGTCTGGTCTGGCACTCACTGCCTAATACTGTCGTATCTACCGTCTGTTTTGGGGCTCACTGCCTAATACTGGCATATCTACCGTCTGGTCTGGGGCTCACTGCCTAATACTGCCGTATCTACCTGTCTGGTCTGGGGCTCACTGCCTAATACTGCCGTATCTACCTGTCTGGTCTGGGGCCCACTGCCTAATACTGCCGTATCTACCGTCTGTTTTGGGGCTCACTGCCTAATACTGCCATATATACCGTCTGGTCAGGGGCTCACTGCCTAATACTGCCGTATCTACCGTCTGGTCTGGGGCTCATTGCCTAATACTGCAGTATCTACCTGTCTGGTGCCTAGTACTGCCGTATCTACCGCTGCAGTGCCTCTTACATGAGCCACGTGTTTGTGCCGCACACTTGTGTGTCTTAGCAGAGTTATCCAGCTACCATCTTTGCGATCTGTGCATGGTTCTGGTGTAAAAAAAAAAAAGAGTTAAAACAAAAAGTGAAAAAAAAATGGCGTGGGGTCCCCCCTGAACGGTGTGGGGTCCCCCCTCCTGAGCATAACCAGCCCCGGGATCAAAGAGCCGATCCTGGTTTCATAAAATCACAGGTCAAAACAAATAGGGGTCCCCAGGATTTTATAAAACTGGCACCAGGCTCAAGGGCCTGTGCTGGTTCCCAAAATATGGGGGACAAAATGAGTAGGGGTCCCCCGTATTTCAAGAACCAGCACCGGGCCCAACTAGCCAGCAGGGTAATGCCACAGCCAGGGGGAGACTTTCTATACCAGTCCCCCCGGCCAAAGCATTTATCCCTCTGACCGGTCAGCATAGGCAGGGGTCCTGGGGAATTGGGGATCCCCCAAAGAAGGGGTCCTGCCCCTCCAGAACTTACCTGCCCATGCTGAAGCTTGGGGCTGTCCCCGATGCCCCTGGGCGGTGGGCATCGACTTGATAATTGTGTTAAAAAATAGAAAAACGATTGTGTATTGATGTGTAACTATGAGTCCCAGCAAGCCTGCACCACATGCAGGGACTTGAAGAACCACAAGTCCCAGCATGCGGGGCTTGCTACTTATAGTCCCACAGTAGAACAAATAGTTAAATAAATACACACACTTACAGTAAAACTTTATTGCACACAGAGCCCATTCATCCAATACTCAACGATGTTGCCACGAAGCATTGGTCCCCTTGTCCAGTAGTATCCATGTGGGTACCTGTGGATAGAAAACATACTCACTAGCTGTCTTCAGGGCCTCTCCGGGACCCCTGCACCTCTCTCACCACACTCCGGTCTTCTGTTTACTTCTGGGGCTCCGCCCCCGACAGGGACTTAGGCCCACCCACCAGCCAATCATGGTCCGGGATTTCCCGATGCCGGACCATGATCGGCATCTAATTAAATATGCGGTTTTGAGGGGAAAAATGCGAACTGAAAAAGTGCGATGTTCAGCGATGCGGTGCGATTTTAAAAAGTCGCATTCCATTAAATGCCACCCATTGTTTTGAGTCGTATATATCCTATCTTGACTATGTATATTTTCATATGGGTCAATTTTTTACATTTTTGTTTCTTCTGTTTGTAATAGACATTAGAACAGCCAAAATGGTTAGTGGAAGAAGCATTAATCTGGCACTTTCACACAGAGGACGCCAAGCTCTGAAATGTGTTGACTTGGAAGAGAAGGTAAATATTAATTTAAATACAGGTATATCCAACATTTTGTTTATAAAAAGGATACTAAATGAAAAATGAAAGTATATTATTTATTTATTATCAGTTTCTTTTATAGCGCATACATATTCCGCAGCGCTTTACAGAGTATAGTTCATTCACATCAGTCCCTTCCCCAGTGGAGCTTACAATCTATATTCTCTACCACATGTACACACACACAGACATTCTAGGGTTAATTTTTGTTGGAAGCCAAATGACTTAACAGTATATTTTTGAATTATCGGAGGAAACCGGAGTACACCCACTCAATCACGGGGAGAATATACAAACTCTGCACAGTTAGAGCCATGGTGGGCATTGAACCCATGACCTCAGCACTGTGATGCAGTAATGCTAACCATTACACCATCCGTGCTGCCCCAATATAATGCATTATTCTTCTCATAGCTACTTGGACATTATTAGTTACATCTATACAGGGCCGGTGCAAGGCACCGGAGCGCCCCAGGCGAGTCGGGGTGGGGGCGCCCCGGTGCCGGGGGGGGGGGGGGTACCTGTCCTGCGGCGCTGTGTATTTAAATCTGGCGGCGGAGGCAGCGGGGGTCCCTGCAGTCCATTAGAAATAACGAGCGCTATCTGCCGGGCTATGCGGAAGCGCTTCTAGTGTGAAAACACTGGCAGCACGCTGATTGGCTGAGATCAGCCTGCTCCGTGCTGCCAGAGTTTTCACACTAGAAGCGCTTCCGCATAGCCCGGCGGATAGCGCTCGTGATTTCTAATGGACTGCAGGGACCCCCGCTGCCTCCGCCGCCAGATTTAAATACACAGCGCCGTAGGACAGGTAACTGGGCGGCACAAAATGCCGCCCTCCAGTGGCCGGCGCCCTAGGCAAATCTAGGCATTTGCCTAGGGCGCCGGCCAGTGGTGGCGCCGGCCCTGCATCTATAGCAATGATTTTCAACCAGTGCACCTTCCTCTTTGTGGCAACTACTGGTGATCAGCTCATCCAGCTGTAGCCATACAAGGGATGGTAAATATATTTATTTTTTCTTGTTTGTAAATGTACCTAATTACACAAGATCTGAGTAGGGAGTTATTTTTATCAGACTGATTTCTACTCACCACAATTACCTCCTTCTGGTATCCTGATTTGCAGATTCCATTATCAAGACCATATACTGTGGCTATATGATATTTCGGTACTTGTTTAGTTTCACGGCAGCCGATATATCGGATGCGATAATGGCCGATATGTATCGGCGATCCAATGAGATTTTTTACCTGTTCATATCCCCACTATCTACTACGCATGGAGTTGATTTTATATAGTGTGGTGAGCGCAGCATGGCGAGCGGACGCGGATTACTGCGCTTGTCACACTATATAAAGTGAACTCCATGCGTAGTGGATAGTGGGGTTATGAACAGGTAAAAAATTGCATTGGATCAGCCGATATCGCATCCGATATATATCGGCCGCCATGAAACGAAACAAGTACCAATTCCTTTTAATGCTTATGTGCAACAGCACTTATTGTTAAATGTAATTACCATACCTCCCAAAATGACCCTCTCCAAGAGGAACACAATGCTCTGTTTCTGGACTTCCCACTGAATTTATGATTGGCAGCACCTGTGTTGAAAGTGAAAAGACAGGTGTTTCAACTCAGGTGATGGTAATCATACATTAAGAGAGACGTCCAGAAACAGAGCATTGTGTCCCTCCTGGAGAGGGCCATGTTGGGAGGTATGAATTACTAAATTATTTTTTTGTTTCAATTATTTTTTTGTGGACAGCTTGACACTAATCATAAGAGGTTATTCAGAGCTTGTGTATATATATATATATATATATATATATATATATATATATATATATATATATATATATGTAGGTAGGAACAGAGAAAGAAGGAGCGCACAGCGTGAGCGAAGTTTTTATGAAATATTTACTGTAACTCAATAAAAGAAAGCTCACATACATAGCAGAATGAATATAACCGCGTGAAATACAAGCATATTCACCGCTCCTAGAGCACGTCGCAGTGCAGGCACTGGGGACACCAGTCGATCCAACACAATGTTTTGTGCAACGTTGGTACTCTCAGCAGGTAGCGGGGCGGGCACTGGGGACTCCAGTCGCACCGTCTAGCGTGTATCAGCAACGGCAGTCACTCCGGCTCAGATGTAGCAGCAACGGGGACCAGACTTTCACAGCGGGAAACAACAGATACGAACAGCACGGAACAAATGGGGAACCGGTGATCTCAGCATCAGATGGAAACGCCCCAACGCGTTTCGTCATTGGACTTTCGTCAGGAGGCGTGTCCATGGTAGGTACGGTGGATGTTTAAATACCCAGCAGATTTGCTCTTAATGAAAACAGCTGATGTTTATCAGGTAACACACTGTGTGGCTGAATATTCATTGCACAACAATAAAAAAGGGGGAACATAGAAGATAATATTTTAACATATTCAACCGGTGGACAATAAACATCACCAGCTGAAAGACAGAAAAAGTATCAGTATAAAATACAGTAGATAAAAATATTTATATCTAATACAATGTTGTATAGCGCAAATGCATAAATATAATTTTATATAAATTTAAAAAACAATACTAAATAGGACAATTACTAAAGGGTCCAATCCCCTAGATGAGAAATATAAAAGACGTAAAACAAGGAGTGAAAAAAAACATTGATGTTAGATATAAGACAAAAAAAAATTTCATTCATCGATTAACAATAATAGCAGCACAGACCATCAATAGATGTAGATGGTAATAAACTATATAATGAAGATATGGACACCGATCTGCACAGTGGAGGAGGGATGATCCAACCACCATCGGCACCACGAATGAGGAAAACCGCACAACAACGTGGTGTCAGTGGGAGGAACACCACAAATCCACTATTTAGTGCAGAAAGGGTACGATGTCCACACCCTCATTGAGACCATGAGGGGCGAGTGTACCGAGGGTATATATCCAATAGGTTTCCCTCCTACTAAGTTTTTTTAAGAATATCACCACCCCTTTCATCGAGGGTAATATGCTCTATCGCTTTAAATGTGAGATTATCAACATTAGAAGAGCAGCATGCAGCAAAATGTCTAGGAACAGTGTGAGATAAAACCTTATTCTTAATATTTCTTGAATGTTCAAGAATATGAAGTTTCAAGACCCTCTTTGTTTTACCAATATATTTTTTTCCACATTTGCATGTTAACATATAGATAACATGTATGGAAAGACATGTCATACGGCTTTTCACCTTGTAGGAGTGGGTATGATCAAAATTTAAAAAAGAAATTCTTTCTTTGTCCGCATATTTGCAGATTTTGCACTTACTGCAAGGGTAAAAGCCGTTACTAGTTTTTAACCAGCTCTCATTGGTATCGGAAATATACTGGGAGCCAGTGATGATTTTAAAGACATTGCTTTTTTGAAAATAACTTGGGGTTGTGATGGTAATATAGGTCTGAGAATAGGATCTAATAGTAAAACATCCCAGTGTTTAACCAATATTTGTCTAATTTTATAACTCTCGCTATTAAAGCGGGTGACAAATGGGACTAGATTTTTTTGATCATTAGTTCTACTTTTATATATAAGAAGATCATTTCTATCTCTCTGTAAGGCTCTCTCTTTACATTTAGTAACCAGTTCTTGAGGGTATTCTTTTTGTAACAATCTTTCACTGTAAATATTAGCTTGCTCTTCAAATTTACTATCAGTTGCACAGTTCCTCCGCACCCTCACAAATTGCGAGTACGGAATATTTTTGATCCACTTTTTGTGATGACAGCTATTGAAGTGGACATAGCTGTTGCTGTCAACCTTTTTAATAGACGTGCAGGTCTCGATAGTGGGATTATCAACAGACCAATGTGTAGTGTCAATTAGTAAATCAAGGAACTCAATCACATTTTTATCAGTTTTAGAAGTGAAGCGTAAGTTAAAAGCATTGATATTGATATTGGACACAAACTCATTAAACAGGGTTTCCTCACCATCCCAAATGATGATAATATCATCGATGTATCGATGATACCCGATGATATTTTTTTATAAACCTCAGTGATTTCAGGGTTGTTTTCCTCCCATTTACCCAGATATAAATTGGCCAGGCTGGGTGCATATGGCGTTCCCATAGCTACCCCAACCTGTTGGGCAAAGAATTCACCCTGGAAAACGAAAACATTATTTTCCATCACGATCTTAATGCTTTTGATGACAAAATCACGAAAATTATCGTCAAGAGAGTGATCTTTATCCAAAAAATATTTAATGGCACCTAACCCTCCATCATGAGGTATGGAAGTATAAAGCGCCTCCACATCGATGGTACACCATCGGTAGGAAGTTTTCCATTCAAAGTCTTTTAACCACATCAAGATTTCAGTTGAATCCTTAGTGTAAGAGTCTAATTTAACAACATATTTTTGTATGTGCATATCTACAAATTCAGAGAGCCCAGATATGGCTGAATTAATGCCCGCAATAATGGGGCATCCAGGAGGTTTCACTAATTTTTTATGGATTTTGGGCATATAATAGAATAATGCTAATGGTGGGTTTTCATTCAAAATATAACGTTTTTCACTATCAGTGATGACTTTTTTAGAAATACCATCATCTAAATGAGATCTAATGGTTTCGATAATATGGGGGGTTGGATCAAAAGTAAGACGACTAAAAAAAAATATCATCGGGTATCATCGATACATCGATGATATTATCATCATTTGGGATGGTGAGGAAACCCTGTTTAATGAGTTTGTGTCCAATATCAATATCAATGCTTTTAACTTACGCTTCACTTCTAAAACTGATAAAAATGTGATTTGAGTTCTTCGATTTACTAATTGACACTACACATTGGTCTGTTGATAATCCTACCATCGAGACCTGCACGTTTATTAAAAAGGTTGACAGCAACAGCTATGTCCACTTCAATAGCTGTCATCACAAAAAGTGGATCAAAAATATTCCGTACTCGCAATTTGTGAGTGTGCGGAGGAACTGTGCAACTGATAGTAAATTTGAAGAGCAAGCTAATATTTACAGTGAAAGATTGTTACAAAAAGAATACCCTCAAGAACTGGTTACTAAATGTAAAGAGAGAGCCTTACAGAGAGATAGAAATGATCTTCTTACATATAAAAGTAGAACTAATGATCAAAAAAATCTAGTCCCATTTGTCACCCGCTTTAAAAGCGAGAGTTATAAAATTAGACAAATATTGGTTAAACACTGGGATGTTTTACTATTAGATCCTATTCTCAGACCTATATTACCATCACAACCCCAAGTTATTTTCAAAAAAGCAATGTCTTTAAAATCATCACTGGCTCCCAGTATGTTAAAAAATATTTCCGATACCAATGAGAGCTGGTTAAAAACTAGTAACGGCTTTTACCCTTGCAGTAAGTGCAAAATCTGCAAATATGCGGACAAAGAAAGAATTTATTTTTTTAATTTTGATCATACCCACTCCTACAAGGTGAAAAGCCGTATGACATGTCTTTCCACACATGTTATCTATATGTTAACATGCAAATGTGGAAAAAAATATATTGGTAAAACAAAGAGGGTCTTGAAACTTCGTATTTTTGAACATTCACGAAATATTAAGAATAAGGTTTTATCTCACACTGTTCCTAGACATTTTGCTGCATGCTGCTCTTCTAATGTTGATAATCTCACATTTAAAGCGATAGAGCATATTACCCTCGATGAAAGGGGTGGTGATATTCTTAAAAAACTTAGTAGGAGGGAAACCTATTGGATATATACCCTCGGTACACTCGCCCCTCATGGTCTCAATGAGGGTGTGGACATCGTACCCTTTCTGCACTAAATAGTGGATTTGTGGTGTTCCTCCCACTGACACCACGTTGTTGTGAGGTTTTCCTCCTTCGTGGTGCCGATGGTGGTTGGATCATCCCTCCTCCACTGTGCAGATCGGTGTCCATATCTTCATTATATAGTTTATTACCATCTACATCTATTGATGGTCTCTGTGCTGCTATTATTGTTAATCGATGAATGAAAATGTTTTTTGTCTTATATCTAACATCAATGTTTTTTTTCTCTCCTTGCTTTACGTCTTTTATATTTCTCATCTAGGGGATTGGACCCTTTAGTAATTGTCCTATTTAGTATTGTTTTTTAAATTTATATAAAATTATATTTATGCATTTGCGCTATGCAACATTGTATTAGATATAAATATTTTTATCTACTGTATTTTATACTGATACTTTTTCTGTCTTTCAGCTGGTGATGTTTATTGTCCACCGGTTGAATATGTTAAAATATTATCTTCTATGTTCCCCCTTCTTAGCCTTGTCTCCTGTTTATGTGGAGATTCCCCATCATTAGTCTCTTGTGCCTGCGACTGGGTCGCATTCCCGTCTTTGGCCCGGTGCCGGCAGACAGGGGTACATTACAGTCAGGCCCGTTAGTAAGACCATCCGGTACTTCTCTACTTTCACGGCGCCAGCATGGCGCCGCGCTACTTCCGGGTTACGCTCGCCACAAACTAAGTAAAATAAACAAAGTTAACGCCATGCCAACATGGATAGTTCATACCTCCACTATCCATGTTGGCATGGAGTTGATTTTAATTAGCGTGGCGAGCGTAGCGAGCCACCGAGCCCGCAGCGTGGGCGAGCGAAGCGAGCCCCGCAAGGGGACTCTGACGCGCGGCGCCATGCTGGCGCCGTGAAAGTAAAGAAGTACCGACCATCCTCTTGAGTTACCCCTGACGATCGCTTACCCTTTGTCCCCACATAGACCTAGCTGCATCGGGGTTGGAGTGGGCCTAACTCGCTCCTTCGAACGTGGCGGCCACAGGTGAAGCCTAGTACCCGCAGGGGTTTGTCATCTGCCCGGGGTACTCAATAGAGTCAGAGTAGCGATCGCTGTGGCTGTCCTAACCGGCGGTCCCGGCTACGGGCTCACGCCTGATCTTCCAGCCTCAGGTAGTTACATCCAGCACCCAGGCGGCATCCGTAACAATCTCACTCTGTGAGAGTGCTGAATCTGCACATACCCACAGGCTGTGATGGCGTACCATATCTGTATTGCGCAAGGAACACGTCCATTAAGGCGTCAGCCTTAATGATATTAATTTCATTGTTTTTTAGCGTTTGAGTGGAAGAGTTACAACAGGTTTCAGAAATGCCAGATCATGTGTAAGAAGCCTTAATGGGACATGTGAAACCGTAAGGTTTTTTGTCTTTGGAATTTCATAGCTTTTTTTCAATTTATTATTTTTTTTAACTCAGAAATGTAAAATTTCACTGTAAGAATAAACATTGGATTTTTAAAAATGTTTAAAAATACACACCCTTGGCAATGAGCATTACCACTGGCTACAAACATTACAAACCCCTGGCAATGAGTATGACACCCGTCCCAGAGCATAAAAGCCCTGGCAATAAAGACACCCATCTCATGAAACCCCTGGTAATGAGCATGACACCCAGTGTGTAGAAGCTATCCTGTAGGGCATAATGTATCACGGGCATTGCAGTGTGGGGCATTTGGTGCAGGGGACTTTATGGGGCTTGATATGGTGAAAAAATGTTCTTCCTGTGGTGACAAAGGTCTGTTGGTGCAGGGCCAAAAACTGGGGTGTAAGGTAGTCTTCTCCAGTGAGGCCATGCCCATTTTAATGAGACCACACCCCTTGCCTGGGGCAGAGACCAAATTACAACTGATATATACATGACACACTGACCATACCAGGTCATGGATCAGCTCCGGGTGTGAATGTATGGATAGGGTTAGGCTACATATATGTGTGGGTGTGTGCGCATATGTATGGATAGGCTATGGGTGTGTGTGTCAATGATGCCTACCTATACATGACATGCTGACCCTACCAGGTCATGGAACTTTACCAGGCTGGGGGTTCCTCCCGGGGCAGGCGACCAGTCTGCTCCTTCTGTCTGACTTGATGGTTTCCCCTCCAGCAGCGAGTTCCAGGCAGCTGCTCCCATCTTCCCCGGTGTCCGCAGATGCTGAGTGGGAACACAGAGCCAGGCCTCCCCCTTCTGGCAATGCAGTGGTGTGGTTTCCAGACTGGATCGCAAGAGTTAAGGGAAGTGTCGATGGGGTGACCAGGGCGGCAGGCTCCCTGTGGAGGGCTGCTGCGCATGTGCCTCCTCCCATGGTCTTTCCTACAAAGGACCATGGGAGGAGCTACACACGACTCGTGCATGCTCAGCAGGACTCCTGGGGCCATTTCAGTTTTGTGCAATGATCAAATTTGTTTTTTGGGTACGATCAAATTCTGCTAAGAGAAATGTGACCTATTTTAGTCTAAAAAAAGGGAGGAAGGTAGTGAGTCACACCATACCTCTGGTGATATATTGAATAAAATAATAATAGCCCAGGAAAGCCGCATATGACAACAAGCAAACCAGCTTGTAAGAAATAAAAGAAAACAATTGGAAAGCTGTCACAGCATTAACAATTATACCTTTGATTAAAGTTGAAAGTTAAATGTAATATAGGTCCCCCTTTTCAATAATGGCACAAGACTCAGTTCAATTCAAATAACAAAAATATCGGTACTTGTTTCCTAGCACGGCGCCAGCGATTTTAATTGTATCCACCAGGTCCTAAAAAATTGCGTCCATCGCATGCGACGCGATCGACGCAATTTTTACATTGGAACCAATGTAAAATGGTCCCTGAGACCCGATTTTACATTGTGCCCAATGTTAAATGCCCCCCAGACCCCAATTTTCATTGTATCCCCACCCTGATTGGTCAAATGCCCCCCTCCCATTGTTAATGCCACCCCATGATGAACGCCAACCCGAAGCGTGGCGTGCGCTGCGAGCCTGCGAGGGGCGGCGATACGCGTCCTCCGACCTTTTCATACCCCCACTATCCACGTCGGCGTGGAGTTGATTCTATATAGTGTGGCAAGCCAGAAGCGTGTGCTCGCCATGCTTCGGGTTGGCGTTCATCGTGGGCTGGCGTTAACAATGGGGTGGGAATACAATAAAAAATCGGGTACATTGGCGCATTTAACATTGTTCCCTATGTAAAATCGGGTCCATCGCATTGTATGCCATTATAATGGCATACAATGGACCCGATTTTACATAGGAATTTAACATTGAATACAATGCATTCAATGTTAAATCGCGTCGGTCGCATCGCATGCGATAGACCCGATTTTCTAATTGTCGGGAAAATGCTAAAAATAGCCCAAAATCACGTCAGTCGCATCCATCGCATACCTTAACTTAAGGTATGCCATGACCCACGATGGGCGCCGTGCTAGGAAACAAGTACCAAAATATTTTATACACATAATAAAGTCATATACATAAATCACATGTAATTAATGGTAAAACAATGTAACTTAAGGTGCTGGCGTCCCAATTAATTAAAAGTAATGAATGTATCAGCAGCAGACCTCAGACAGGATGGTGATGGAGCCGGCGGAAAAGAGCTGGGTCATAGTCAGAGCTCACAGCGGGTACCTGCCGGCAGAGGAATCCGCACTGGTGCAGGCAGGTGCAGTGCCGGGGGTGCGGGAGTAGAAGGGGGGGTTAGTTGAGGTCTGACAGAGTAGGCAGTAGTAGGGAGGAAGCCACAGTGAGAGACCAAGGCCTAGCCGGTTTGTGCAGGACGGGGAGGGGAGGTTGGCGGGTGAGAAGCCCCAGAGCAGCTTTGCAGGCTGTGCTGAGTGGGTAGCGCCGGCCCTGGGCTGCAGGGTGTGTGTGTGCATGTGAATGGTTAGGGTGCGGGGTGTGTGTATGGTTAGGGTTATAGGCTGCGGGGTGTGTGTATGGTTAGGGTTATAGGCTGAGGGGTGTGTGTGTGGTTAGGGTAATAGGCCGCGGGGTGTGTGTGTGTGGTACGGGTTATAGGCCGCGGGGTGTGTGTGTGTGTGGGTCGGGTTATAGGCCGCGGGGTGTGTTTGTGTGGGTCGGGTTATAGGCCGCGGGGTGTGTGTGTGGTTAGGGTTATAGGCCGCGGGGTGTGTGTGTGGTTAGGGTTATAGGCCGTTAGGTGTGTGTGTGTGGGTCGGGTTAAGGCCGCGGGGTGTGTGTGTGGTTAGGGTTATAGGCCGCGGGGTGTGTGTGTGTGGTTATGGTTATAGGCCGCGGGGTGTGTGTGTGGTTAGGGTTATAGGCCGCGGGGTGTGTGTGTGGTTAGGGTTATAGGCCGCGGGGTGTGTGTGTGGTTAGGGCTGCGGGGTGTGTGTGTGGTTAGGGTTATAGGCTGCGGGGTGTGTGTGTGGTTAGGGTTATAGGCTGCGGGGTGTGTGTGTGGTTAGGGTTATAGGCTGCGGGGTGGGTGTGTGGTTAGGGTAATAGGCTGCGGGGTGTGTGTGTGGTTAGGGTAATAGGCTGCGGGGTTTGTGTGTGGTTAGGGTAATAGGCTGCGGGGTGTGTGTGTGGTTAGGGTAATAGGCTGCGGGGGGGGGTGTATGGGTTGGGTTATAGGCTGCGGGGGGTGTGTGTGTGTATGGTTAGGGTTATAGGCTGCTGGGTGTGTGTATG
The DNA here is from genome assembly GCF_055691185.1 of Crinia signifera. Taxonomy (NCBI): domain Eukaryota; kingdom Metazoa; phylum Chordata; class Amphibia; order Anura; family Myobatrachidae; genus Crinia; species Crinia signifera. The sequence continues at coordinate 116,328,988 of NC_139219.1, read as the reverse complement.
GTTAGGGTAATAGGCTGCGGGATGTGTGTATGGTTATGGATATAGGCTGCGGGCGGGGGGTGTATGGTTAGGGTTACAGGCTGCGGGCGGGGGGTGTATGGTTAGGGTTATAGGCTGCGGGGTGTGTGTGTGTGTGTGTGTATGGTTAGGGTTATAGGCTGCTGGGTGTGTGTATGGTTAGGGTAATAGGCTGCTGGGTGTGTGTATGGTTAGGGTTATAGGCTGCGGGGTGTGTGTATGGTTAAGGTTATAGGCTGCGGGGTGTGTGTATGATTAGGGTAATAGGCTGCGGGCGGGGGGTGTATGGTTAGGGTTATAGGCTGCGGAGGGAGGTGTGTGTGTATGGGTAAGGTTATAGGCTGCGGGGTGTGTGTGTGTGTGTGTATGGTTATGGTTATAGGCTGCTTGGTGTGTGTATGGTTAGGGTAATAGGCTGCTGGGTGTGTGTATGGTTAGGGTAATAGGCTGCGGGGGTGTGTATGGGTTGGGTTATAGGCTGCGGGGGTGTGTGTGTGTGTATGGTTAGGGTTATAGGCTGCTGGGTGTGTGTATGGTTAGGGTAATAGGCTGCTGGGTGTGTATGGTTAGGGTAATAGGCTGTGGGATGTGTGTATGGTTAGGGATATAGGCTGCGGGCAGGGGGTGTATGGTTAGGGTTATAGGCTGCGGGGGGTGTTTGTATGGGTTGGGTTATATGCTGCGGGGGGTGTGTGTGTGTATGGTTATGGTTATAGGCTGCTGGGTGTGTGTATGGTTAGGGTAATAGGCTGCTGGGTGTGTATATGGTTAGGGTAATAGGCTGCGGGATGTGTGTATGGTTAGGGATATAGGCTTCGGGCGGGGGGTGTATGGTTAGGGTTATAGGCTGCGGGGGGTGTGTGTATAGGTTGGGTTATAGGCTGCGGGGGTGTGTGTGTGTATGGTTAGGGTTATAGAACAATAGAAGGGGAGAAGGGGGAAATGGGTATGTCAATCGCACAGGAGGTAAGTTTTCGTCATAAGTTTCGGCCCCTCATGTATGTATTGGGAGTACAACTCAATAAAGTCTGGAGGGTGTGCTACCACTGGACAGCTGATTAGAGCAGAAGTTCATGGGGACAGAAACGGGATGTCACTGTGTGGTGCACCCATAGAATACGTATTAAAATGTAACCTTTATTTAATTAGATAGATAAAATGTAGCGAAAATATAACAGACACAAGACATTAAACATATAACATGTAGTAAAAATGGATATCTTTATCCATGCGACGTGGGACCCCCGTTCCCTTACTAGTAATGTATTCACTTTCAATTAGTGTTCTGAGAAACTGTCTTTTAAATAAGCTTTATTAGGTACGGTATATTAGGGAATAAGTCTCCATATAGTTAACTGTGTATGTGACACAGAGTACAGATAGTAGCGGCTAGAGCACAATCATATATGCGGCATAGGAGCACAATGCTCGATCACGATTGTGCCTTGCTGCCGGTTAATGCCTCAGAAGTCAGGGGGTCGCAGTGCTACGCGTTACGCACTGTGCTTCCCTCGCTCACTCTGGTGTTAGCGGAGCTATTAAAATATATATATAATTACGCTAGACAGATCAGAAATGCATTCAATGGGTAAAGGGAGTGTAGGTAGCCACGAAGGTACGGTCGGCGTACGCTTCGCCACTAGCTTCGTCAGGACCAACCTGAGTGGTGCCAGGTAACCGTTTAAATACCTGTTGGCTCATGCATATGCTAATTGATGCGGGCGTGGTGCTGACATCTTAATTGGTTAATAAGGAAAACGCCCTGTTTAACTATATCGCATGTAATGTGTGTCTACACATGGCAGAAATTGGTAGATCGATAATTGGACAGATTTAATGCAAACACTGTTAGTGTATAATCGCATAATTATTGGTATGGCTAATTGTTAATGCCATAGTAGATGGTTAAAGGGTCTCCAATTAGACAGGCGAATGTAGCCCTATAGTAAGTTATATGATGGCGTAACATTGGATGGTCAGATGATGACATTGTGTGTCGACAGACACTGATGACTGACCCAAGGTCCATGGTTCATACTGTTGTTGCTGCCGCAACTAATTAATATATCCTGCAGCTATGATGCCATTTAACCCCTTCCCGACATTTGACGTACATGTACGTCATGGTCGGGAAGTACTTCCCGACATTTGACGTACATGTACGTCATGGCTTCTAACTGTCACTGCGTCTAGAGACGCAGTGACAGTTAGGTGATGTCTGCTGTCCCTGACAGCAGACATCCCCCCTCGTCGCCCAGGGGGGGCAGGGGTGCCCCCCCCGGTCGGCGATCGCTGTGATTGGCTGTTCAAATGTGAACAGCCAATCACAGCTATTTCTGTGTTACCGGCGGCTATGCCGCTCGGTAACACAGAAATCGGTGGTGATCGGTGCAGCACCGATCACCACCGATCCGCAGACACCCCCTCCCACCCCCCCGGCAGCTCACCGTCCAGGGCAGCAGCACCCGGCAGTCGCAGCCGGAGCGCACGCAGCGTGCGCTCCCCCCCCCCACCCCCGTACCCACAGCAGCAGCAGCAGCAGCAGCATGAGCTGCTAAAAATAAAAATAAATCAAATCAGCTGAATTTTATATATATATATATATATATATATACACATGTGTATATGTGTGTGTGTATATATATGTGTGTATACATATATATATATATATATATATACACACACACATATATATATATGTGTGTATATATATATATATATATATATATATATATACATATATATATACACACATATATACACATATATACATATACATACACACACACACACACACATATATATACATAGATATTCCCGACATATGACGTATATATACGTCATGGTCGGGAGGTACTTCCCGACCGAAGACGTATATATACGTCATGGTTTTACTGTCACCGCGTCTATAGACGCGGTGACAGTTTGGAGATGTCTGCTGTCCCTGACAGCAGACATCCCCCCTCGCGGCGATCGCTGCGATTGGCTGTTCAAATGTGAACAGACAATTGCAGCGTTTTCTGTGTTACCGGCGGCTAAGCCGCTCGGTAACACAGTGATCGGTGCTGTACAGCACCGATCACCACCGATCGCCAGCCCCCCCCCCTCCCACCCGGCAGCCCCCCTCCCTCCCACCCACCCGGCTGCCGCAGCGCCAGCACCGCTCCCACCCCCCCGCCAGCCGCAGCGCCAGCCCCCATCCCAAAGCTGGTGACCAAAATGGGGTCACTTGTGGGGGGGTTCCACTGTATTGGTGCTTCGGGGGTCTTGCTAATGCGACATAGCACCCACCATTCATTCCACCACCAAAAATCACTCCTTCCCTTCTGAGTCCTGCCATGCACCCAACTGGTATTTTTTGGTCACATGTGAGGCATTGCCGTACTCGGGAGAAATTGGGGCACAGATTTTGGGGTGCTTTGTCTCCTTCATTCCTTGTGAAAATTAAAAATTTTGAGCCAGAACTGCATTTTTCTGTAAAAAATTACATTTTTTTACAGAAAAATGCAGTTCTGGCTCAAAATTTTTAATTTTCACAAGGTATGAAGGAGAAAAAGCACCCCAAAATCTGTGCCCCAATTTCTCCCGAGTACGGCAATGCCTCACATGTGACCAAAAAATACCAGTTGGGTGCATGGCAGGACTCAGAAGGGAAGGAGTGATTTTTGGATTTTGCAGCACAGATTCTGGTTGAATGACCCCCGAAACACCCATACAGTGGAACCCCCCCACAAGTGACCCCATTTTGCAAACTACACCCTTCAGGGAATTCATCAAGGGGTATAGTGTACATTTCAAACCCCCCGGGGTTTCACCAATTTTGATACAACTGAGCTGTGAAAATGAAAAATTTATTTTTTTCATTTTCACTGCCCAGTTGTACCACAATTGGTGAAACCCCTGGGGGTTTGAAATGTACACTATACCCCTTGATGAATTCCCTGAAGGGTGTAGTTTGCAAAATGGGGTCACTTGTGGGGGGGTACCTAACTTTTAGCATTTTATGGTGCCTAGAAACCTACATGGTGCCTAAAAAATAATCTCATAAAAAGGAGGCTCCAAAATCAAGTAGGTGCTCCTTCTATTATGAAGCCTGTGGTTTGGTCACCGTGCATACTAGGGCCACATATAGGATATTTATGAAAACCAAAGAATTGGGGGAATCAATTTTTAGTCACATTTCTCTAGTAAAATCTACTGTGTTCCTTAGAAAAATGTATTAAAATTGAAAATCCGAAAAAAAAAATGAAATTTTGAAATTTCACCTACACTTTGTTTTAATTCCTGTGAAACACCTAAAGGGTTAACAAACTTCCAAAATGCTGTTTTGAATACTGTGAGGGGTGCAGTTTTTGAAATGGCATCATTTATGGGGGTGTCTCACATACAAGTCCCTCAAAGTCACATCATAACTGACCTGGTCCCTAAAAAAATCAGTGTTTGAAATTTTCTTGAAAATTTGAGAATTTGCTATTCATATTTTAAGCCTCCTAGTGTCCAAAAAAATGAAAATGAGGTTGAAATAATGATGGAAACATAAAGTAGACATATGGTCTATGTTAGTTATTCACTATTTTGAGTGGTAAGATTATTTGTCTCACAAGCAGAAAATTTAACATTTTGCAAATCGCAAAATTTTCCATTTTTTCACGATATTTTGGTATTTTTCACAAAAAAACACAGACTGTATCGACGAAAATTTACCACTAACTTGAAGTACAATGTGTCACGAAAAAACAATCTCAAAATCACTGGGATAAGTAAAAGCAAAAAAAAGTTATCCCCACTTAAGTGAGACATGTCAGAATTGAAAAAAAGGGCTCTGTCAGGAAGGCAAAAACAGGCTCTGTCAGGAAGGGGTTAAAGTATCTTGGTGAATTGGGAGAAAAATCTCCTCATGTGTATGCCAGGGTCCAATTTAGCTATGAATACATAAATAACTAAAAATAGAGAGTGATTCCAAATATGATATGTGCAAAGAAGAGGTTGATATAAAATAAAGATGAAAAGAATTATATATAGGTGGGTACGGTGTCAGGAATGAGTGGTCCCTACGGGGAAGAGATAGGATGAGTGACAGTCTGCGTTATAGAGGAATGGATATCCCGGTGCCCTCCCCATGGTACATGGCATGTGTGATATATTTAGACACACATCCATTCACATGAGGGGACATGCAGGATGTGAATAAAGTTGTGATGGACCTAGATTGGTCCTTAAAGAATTAGGACCACTAAGATTACAAATAACGTTATAAGACCTCATATCAAGTAGTTCTTGATGCTGAGAGAGGGGGTAGTGTCAGTGTACTTGGCTTTAAAAGTGTGACATTAAAAACGTGATAACATGAGTGACTAAATATCTGCAGATGGGTAGGGAATTGGCTATGTAATAGAGAACAAAGAGTGGTTGTGAATGGTGCCGTTCAGATATGATACCGGTACTAAGTGGCGTGCCCCAGGGTTCGGTTTTGGGGCCCATTTTGTTTAACATTTTTATTAACGATATTGGGATAGGGTTACTCAGCAATGTATCCATCTTTGCGGACGATACAAAACTTAGCAAAGTCATCAAATCACCAGACGATGTCACCATGCTTCAAAATGATCTTGCAATTCTAGATGAGTGGGCAAAAAAATGGAAGATGAGGTTCAATGTAGATAAATGTAAGGTTATGCACCTTGGGAGACACAACCAGTGTGCAAGTTACAACCTTAGCGGAGAGGAACTGGGTAATTCCATACTTGAAAAGGATCTAGGAGTCCAAATAGACAGCAATCTAGGATGTAGTGCCCATTGTAATGTAGCTACAAAAAAGGCCAACAAAATTCTGGCATGTATTAAGAGGGGAATGGAAACTAGGGACTCAAGGGTAATTATGCCACTATATAAAGCATTGGGGAGACCTCACCTAGAGTACGGAGTACAGTTCTGGGCCCCACACTATAAAAAGGACATCATAGAATTAGAAAAAGTCCAAAGGCGAGCAACAAAGCTTATTAGGGGAATGGAGAATTTAAGCTACGGGGAGAGATTAAGCAATTTGGGACTATTTACATTAGAAAAGAGACGTTTAAGGGGGGACATGCTCAACATGTACAAGTATATCAAGGGCCAATATAAGGAACTGTCACACACCCTATTTTCTACTAGAAAGGAATCTAGGACGCGAGGGCATGAGTATAGATTAGAAGAAAAAAGATTTCATTCAGCTAGTAGAAAGAATTTCTTTACGGTCAGAACAGTCAAACTCTGGAACTCTCTTCCCAGAGAGGTGGTAACGGCTGGCTCATTAAATGCGTTCAAGGCAAAGTTGGACAAACATTTACTGGAGAAAAACATCCATGGGTACAAATAAGAAATATAATTTGTCTGTAAAATACCAGAACCAACCAAATCAGCAATGGATATCTATACCAGGTTGAACTAGATGGACGCAAGTCTTTTTTCAGCCTTACCTACTATGTAACTATGTAACTATGTAATGCGTGTGGTAAAACCGTGACAGGTAATAATGGTATTAATGGATTTTTTATGAGCAAGTTTAGAGGAAAACAGTGTAATTGTTCTCCTCATTGAGTCCTGTGGGAGACATGAAGCCCATGAGGAATATTAGTCGCGTTTCTTCTTTAAGTACAGATGGGTCAGGTCCCATCTTTGCAGGGGATGGCGCTGGCGTCGCCAGCCGCCATCCCCCGCCAGCGCCATGGCGATGGTGAGAAGGGGACACGCGCGCACGAGCGGCGCGCGCGTCCCCTTCCGACGGCGCTTCGATCCGTTCCCCCGGGTCCCCGCCGGCTTGCCGGCGGTAACCCGGGGTCCCCGCCGCCTGCCCGCACCCCCCCTAACCCCCCCTAACCCTGTCCGTCTCCCTGAGGCGGAGACGGACAGGGTTTCCGTCGCGCTAGCGACGGAGACTGAGACGCGCGTGCGCGTGAGACGCACGCGCGTCTCAGTCTCCTCGCTGGCGAGGCTGCTGGCGGGTCGCCAGCGCGTACGTTCTGGCGACCCGCCAGCAAGGATGAAAGCAATAACGTACTGTAATTCTTTGTCCCAGTCGCCTCTTCTGATGTTCATGGTAACCTTCACCATCCCAAATGCCTTGAGGCCATTTGGGGTGCCCCTGTGGCACCTGTGAAAATGCTTAGCTACGGGTGTCAGGGTTTTGAACTTTGCAAGGTCTTTAGAGGCATTCCTGATGCTAAGCAGATGTTCTGCTAATCTCTTCTTGAAAGGCCTGCGTGTTTTACCAATGTAATGCTTGCCGCAGGGGCATTCCAGATTATAAATTACCCCTGCAGTGTCACACATGATATAATCCTGAATTTTCCAGGTTCTGCCAAACTTATCAGTGTATGAACTGCATGATGTCATGTAAGTGCATGTTTTGCATGTGCCGCACTTGAATGAGCCTTTCTATTTGATCTTTGGTGTGGATTCCTTTTCCAGGTGACTGTGCACCAGCATGTCTTTGAGATTCTTGCTTCGCCTCCAACTGATGTCCACTCTGTTACCAAGGGCCTCATTCAAATCATTATCAGTTTTGAGGATATCAATGTGACGGTTGAGTATACATTGCACTTCTCGCCACTCCTTACAGAATGTGCCAACAAATCGAATTTTGTTGTCCTGGTCAAATTTTTTGTGTTTGGGGACTAGGAGTTGCTCTCTCCTGTATTTGCCCACCTCTTTTCTTGCCTTACGAGTCAGTTTCTTACTATAGCCACGGTTATGTAGTCTTGTATCCAGCTCGTCTGCTCTTGTATTGTACGTCTCATCATTTGAGCAGTTCCGTCTGGTTCTCAGATATTCTCCCTTGGGTAAACCTTTAATCACAGGTGGAAAATGTGAGCTGCTATGATGCAGTAGGGATTTGGTGGAGGTTTTCTTGCGGTGGATATCCGTGCTTATTGAGCCGTCAGGTTCTATGTTAATTTTGAGATCCAGGTACTCAACTTCTTTCTTGCTTGCGTGGTAGGTGAGTTTCAAATTCAAGTCGTTGTAATTAAGGAGAGTAAGAAATTTCTGAAAGGTCTTAATGTCGCCTTCCCACATTAGTAGTAGGTCGTCAATGTATCTCAATGTAGACCAATATATGCCTGGTATAGACCTCATTCTGTTCAGTAAATACAATCTCCCGTTCCCACCACCCCAGGTACAGGTTCGCATACGTGGGGGCACATGTGCTCCCCATCGCGGTCCCCTGCACCTGGAGGTAGAACTGGTCATTGCATACAAAATAGTTTTTGGACAATACGAATTTTAATAATTCAAGGATGAAATTCTGTAATGGTGTCTCTTTGTCCATTCTCAAAAAATACTCGGAGGCCTGTATACCGTATTGATGAATTATACTGGTATACAGGCTCTCCACATCGCAGGTGATGATCCATGTATCAGGGTTGAGGGCGGTGTCCTGGATTTCATTCAGGACATCCATTGTGTCCCGTACATATGAGGGCAATGTATTCACAAACTTCCTCAGGTGGTGGTCCACAAACTGGCTAGCTTTTTCCGTTAAACCCCCCATCCCGGACACGATGGGTCTGCCGGGTGGATCTGTCTCATTCTTGTGCACTTTCGGGAGTAGATACAAAGTGGGAATTCTGACATTTTTTACCTGTAGGAAGTCAAATTGACTTTTGGAAATAATGCCATTGTTTTTTGCTTGTTCTAGCATCCTTTGGTAAATGTCTAGAAAATTGTCTGTGGGGTTGAACGTGAGTTTCTTATAACACGTCTTGTCGTTCAATTGGCGGTCAAGTTCTTTCTGATATTTGACCCTAGACCACAGCACAATGTTCCCCCCTTTATCAGAGGGTTTAATCACTGTATCTGTCCATTGTTGCATTTCCCTGAGTGCTGCTCGTTCAATGATGTTCATATTGTCCTCAAACTGAAATGCATGTTTGTTGCGTTCCAGGGTATCCAGGTCTTTAGTGACCATTTCAAGGAAGACTCTGGCCTGGGGACATACTGTATAGTCTGGCAGAAATACAAATTTCTTTTTTAGCGTGGGGGTGCTAGTGCCCGAGCTGGTAGTCAGGGAGGAGTCAGTCAGTGGTGGGTCGCTCTCATCCGCAAGATTTTCGAGGATTTCTAGGCTACCCAAATCACAGTGATCAAAAATTTGGTCAATGCGTGGTTGGCTGGGGTCAACCAGAGATGGTGGGAGAGGTGATTCACTTGGGTCGTCTGAGTGTTTTTTGAAGAATTTTTTTTTAATAATAATTTCCTCACATACAGATTTAGGTCCTTTTGGTATTCAAACCGATCAAAGGATTTAGTTGGGGAAAAGCTGAGACCCTTGTTGAGAACAGATATCTGGGCTTCATCAAGTGCATGGTCAGTGAGGTTTATAACTTTTAGGGAGTCACTAGGAGTTACCTCCTGTACCGTCTGGTGTCTTTGTGATCCTCCCTCCAATCTCTTGGACCTCTTTTGCCCTTTCTTTCCCATCCGGGTCCTCTTAAATCGCGTACCAGGGTTTCTCGGAGAGCCCTGGGACTGACCCCTAAAAAATCACGCCTATTGGTCGCCTGATGTGAGAAGTCGGTGGTTTCACTATCAGTTGAATCTACATCTGACGTGGTGTATCCCATATTGCTATTTGGGGGTCTCCTTCTGTTATTTTGACTCCACTTATAGACCCTATTGCTTTGAAAGTCGTTGAGGTCTCTTTGGAGTTTGTTTTTCTTGCGACTGATCACCTCCTTTTCTATATTTTCTAGTTCAGTTTTGATTTTTTGATATGCCCTTTGAAATTTGTCAAATTTTTCGAAATTCTTCAGTCTTTCACTGAGTAGGTTGATTTCCTGAGTACATTGGTTTAAGATAACTTCATCATGTTTAATGAGAATGTTTATGAGACTAAAAGAGCATGTAGTAAGGGTCTTTTCCCATTCGTTTCTCAGTGAGTCATTGGCAAGTTTGAAGGAGGGAAATACCCTAGGTCTCAGGCCCCTTGGCGTTATCTGCTGCTTCAGGTAATTCTCAAATGTGGCTTTATTCCAAAAAGTCCTGGTTTGTTTTGCAAGAACTGTTTTAAGAGTGTGTATGTCACTCATCCAATCCTCTTTGGTGGTGTCAATTTGTGTGAGGTCACTAGTCATCATATTCTCAAGACATTTCTTCAAATTATTCTGTCTATCACTCAATTCCTGGCTCAAACTAAAACTAGTTGTTGCAGGTGTAGGAGTGGGAAATAGAGACATGTTTGCAGGTATTATGGTGTATGCCTGGTCACGTACACTCAGGATTTAATGAAATTTGAATGAATTATTTTGTCACAATTCGTGCCGTGCTGATTGACAGAGGGTGCACTTGTCACCTTTGTTTCATAGAACAATAGAAGGGGAGAAGGGGGAAATGGGTATGTCAATCGCACAGGAGGTAAGTTTTCGTCATAAGTATCGGCCCCTCATGTATGTATTGGGAGTACAACTCAATAAAGTCTGGAGGGTGTGCTACCACTGGACAGCTGATTAGAGCAGAAGTTCATGGGGACAGAAACGGGATGTCACTGTGTGGTGCACCAAAAGAATACGTATTAAAATGTAACCTTTATTTAATTAGATAGATAAAATGTAGCGAAAATATAACAGACACAAGACATTAAACATATAACATGTAGTAAAAATGGATATCTTTATCCATGCGACGTGGGACCCCCGTTCCCTTACTAGTAATGTATTCACTTTCAATTAGTGTTCTGAGAAACTGTCTTTTAAATAAGCTTTATAAGGTACGGTATTTTAGGGAATAAGTCTCTGTATAGTTAACTGTGTATGTGACACAGAGTACAGATAGTAGCGGCTAGATCGCAATCATATATGCGGCATAGGAGCACAATGCTCGATCACGTGGGGGTCCCACGTCGCATGGATAAAGATATCCATTTTTACTACATGTTATATGTTTAATGTCTTGTGTCTGTTATATTTTCGCTACATTTTATCTATCTAATTAAATAAAGGTTACATTTTAATATGTATTCTTTGGGTGCACCACACAGTGACATCCCGTTTCTGTCCCCATGAACTTCTGGTTAGGGTTATAGGCTGCGGGGTGTGTGTATGGTTAGGGTTATAGGCTGCGGGGTGTGTGTATGGTTAGGGTTATAGGCTGCTGGGTGTGTGTATGGTTAGGGTAATAGGCTGCTTGGTGTGTGTGGTTAGGGTTATAGGCGTGTGTGTATGGGTTGCGTTATAGGCTGCGGGGAGGGGTGTGTGTGTGTGTGTATGGTTAGGGTTATAGGCTGCGAGGGTGTGTGTGGTTAGGGTTATAGGCGGCAGGGTGTGCATGGTTAGGGTAATAGGCTGCAGGGGGTGTGTGTATGTTTAGGGTTATAGGCTGGGGTGTGTGTGTGTGGTTAGGGTTACAGGTTGCATGGTGTGTATACGTTTTTTACGGTTATAGGTTGTGTGGTGTTTGTATGGTTAGGGTTATAGGCTGCAGGGGGGGAGGTGTATGGTTAGGGTTATAGGCTGTGGGGTGTGTGTATGAGTTAAAACATAATTTTTATTAGGGTCAAATTAAAAAAGAAATTAGGCTGCGAAATATGACAAACAACATACAACATGTAACATGGACAGTGCTGATGTGATTTTAAAAACTTGGGCTCATGCGGCGTCCCTTAGCACTTTGAGGATGAATTGGTGTAACTTGTAATTATACGTCTCACCTTTGGGGCTGGCTGTGTTGCCTATAATGCACCCAGGGGGACGTAATATAGTATTGTAAACAATTAGTAGACTGCCTGTGTCGTGTTTATATGCACATCACGATCGTATACATATAGAAGAAAATTTCTATTTCCTGTGTAACGAAGCGCTGGCTGCTGGATAGTTGTTAGATTTAACTGGAATGCACTACTGTATTATTAGGATTTGGTGATTGCCTCTATGTAAGACCACTGTGTAGCGTATGGATCCTATAGTTGGATCCACACAGTGACGAGGTGGGGGTTAGAGCAGCAGGCACAATTGCCTAGGATGTACTGCCCACTTAACCCTATATTCACTTCTCATATAAGTGCATGAAAATAACCAGTGTCTATTTGTCAGAAAATGCTGGGACAAAGTATCCAGCGTACAGCAGGCATTGGCGATATTGCAAGCAGTGTCACTTAGGGTCAGGCAGCTGCGTCCTGTTCCTGTCAAATCGTGGGGTCACCGGTAAGTATCACCCAGGACTGGCAGGCGGAAATAGCCAACAGCTTGCTCCCGAACGCCCAGTGCTGCTGCAAGAAGCGATGCGCATACAACAATGACAATTTTTAAATAAGCATTAGAGTCCTTAAAAGGACTAGAAATAGTAACAGTCAGGCAGAAAAATAATAAAGCTAAGGGAGCGACCGCACGGCTCGTGGTGGCCGGCGTATGCTTCGCAGTTCTTCCTCAGGGCAACCTGTATCAGCGTCACCAGTGGGTTTAAATGGGCGCTTCTTAGCGTGTTGTACCAATGAGATGTGAGTTACCACCCCTGTCGCCGCCCCCTTTGGGGGTGTGTTGCATCTGAGGTGCACCACTACTGTGACAAACCTTTTCTCTTTTTGCTTGCATTCATACATATTGTCCTGTGGTAGCACACCCCCGGGTAGTCTATTAAGAATACTAACGGCATACCCAGACGGGGGGCCATCTGCCCATATATATAGTACAAATCTATGTCCTGTGCGTCTGACCGCCCCAAACCACACCGGGTGTGTGTATGATTAGGGTTATAAGCTGGGGGGGGGGTGTATGTTTAGGGTTACAGGCTGCGGGGTGTGTGTATGGTTAGGGTTATAGGCTGCGTGGTGTGTATGTGTGGTTAGGGTTATAGGCTGTGGGGTGTGTGTGGTTAGGTTTATAGGCGGCAGCGTGTGTGTGTTTGTGTGTGTGTGGTTATGGTTACAGGCTGCAGGGGGGGTGTATGGTTAGGGTTATAGGCTGCAGGGTGTGTGTATGGTAAGGGTTATAGGCTGGTGGGCGTGTGCATGGTTAGGGTTATAGGCTGAGGGGTGTGTGTATGGTTAGTGTTATAGGCTACAGGGTGTTTGCATGGTTAGTGTCATAGGCTGCAGGGTGTTTATGGTTAAGTCAATAGGCTGCTGGGGGGGGGTGTATGGTTAGGGTTACAGGCTTCGGGGTGTGTGTATGGTTAGGGTTATAGGCTGTGGGGTGTGTATGGTTAGGGTTATAGGCTGCAGGGGGTGTTTGTATGGTTAGGGTTATAGGCTGCAGGGGGTGTGTGTGTGGGTAGGGTTATAGGCTGCGGGATGTGTGTGTGTGTGTATGGTTAGGGTTATAGGCTGCGGGGTGTGTGTGTGTGTGTATGGTTAGGGTTATAGGCTGCGGGGTGTGTGTATGTGTATGGTTAGGGTTATAGGCTGCAGTGTGTGTGTGTGTGTGTATGGTTAGGTTTATAGGCTGCAGGTTGTGGGTGTGTGTATGGCTAGGGTTATAGGCTGCAGGGTGTGTGTATGGTTAGGGCTATAGGCTACAGGGTGTGTGTTTCTCTTTCAATGGTCCTGGTGACACAGCTTCACATTGGGATGTAGGAGGGTCCGCAGGAGCCAGGCACCTATCCTAAAGCTTTTGGAGGGTAGGCTCCTCCCCTACTGCATCCCAGATTCCTCAGTTCGTGTAAGGTGCCCACTGGAGTGGGTGCTATTCTAAAGGGCTGCCGGAGCAGCCGAAGGAGTAGAGCTAGTTAGGGTTTTTATTATTTTATTAACTTTTACACTAGCTAGGTAGGCACAGTGTGAGGATTCTCATTAGTGAATCCTCACACTGCTAGCGCAGCAGGAGCTGACAGAAGCGAGTCCTGTCAGCTCACTGTGCACGAGGGAGACGCTGTCTGGCCTCCCTGTGCAGCGCTTACAGCTTCTTTTAAGAAGCTGCCTGGGCTCCGGAGCGCTCTGAAACCGGCTTCACGCTAGGTGAGGATCATGGGGGACAGGCACTCCGTGATGGCGGCGGCCATTTTATGCGGTGCTTACACACTGAGCTCCTGATATGAGAGGACAGCAGTGTTGTTACAGGCATGTTCCGAGTGGTCCCCAGCTGAGGGGGAGATACTGGAACAAGGAGATCCTACAATGGGAGCGGCTGTCTGGGGGTAGTTGGCGCCAAAAGTCACAGACCCCGCAGCAGCAGGGACTTGGTCCCTTCCCTCACTCTGTTTTGGCGCCATTCAGAACGCTTGCAGCGGAGCTGAGCTGGCTTACAGATCCTGACAGAGTGATTGGATTTCCTGGGCATCGCTTTCCCCATTCTGAAGACTACAGAAAGCTAAGTGAACTGAGTATATTGGTTCTGTATATAATGTTTGTACATTTAATGCTGGGACTGTGTTAATTGAGAACATCAGGTCTGAGCAACAGCCTGTGGTCTTGGGGGAGGGAGCCTTAAATGCATTGAGCGCTTGCAGTGGTTGTACACTGAGATTTGTCCCTGTGGGGGGCTTATGTATTTATATGCGCTGCTGTGAAACCCATGGGGAGTGAACCCCAGAGGGTAGTACATCGGAACTTGCATGGGCCAAGCCCTAGGCAGGTCAAAAGAAATGCTTTGGTGCATTCTGGACAGGCAGAGTGATGGCTGGTAACTTCCCTAGACCATTGCCATTCTCTCAGCAGTCTTTTAGCTCTTTGCCTCGGACCCAGACAGATCCTGACTGATTACAGGTCATGCAGGATACTGCTATGGGAATCAGCAGGTTTAAATTACTTGTTGCACAAGTTTTATGGTTATTCTGTGGGGACCCCCAAAAAAGGGTCTTATTCAGGGCCATTATTAGCTGCTGATGAGGTAGGAGAGTACACAGAACAAACCAGGGTGATATTTCTGAAGAGTCCTCAGCCTCAAGGGTAGAGGATTTTATTACTGCTGTTAAACAGGCATTAAATTTGTCTGTGAAGGATAAACTCCTGCAAAGGTTGTTTTTTTTATGAGACAGCGTAAAGAATCTGATATCTCCCTGCAAAGGGGCCTGAAAAACCCCGATAAAAGGCTTCAGATACTTAAAAGATTTCTAAGCCTGTACCTCATGCCTGAGGCGCATGCTGACCTCTGGAAAAAAGTCCCAGTGGTAAATGCTTCTGTGGCACGTGTATCAAGACCTCAGGTGGAGCCACGGTGCTACCAGTACAAGGGGGAGCAGCGTTTAAGGACCCCGCAGACAAAAAAGCTGGAGGGTAACCTCAAAGCATTATTTTAAGGGGTGGGATACACCCTACGCCCTCTGATGGTTTCAGCCTGGGTCTCTAAGGCCATGATCGTGTGGGCCAGAAATTTGTGCACTATTTTACACGCTGACCCTTGTGTGTTATTGCTTGCAGAGAAGCTTAAAAACGGCTGCAGAGCATGTATTGGAGTCTGAGAGGAAGCTCTCAAAATGGCTGCCAGAGTTTCCACAGTGTCTGTAAATGCCAGGAGAGTGCTCTGGCTTAAGGCTTGGGAGGCAGATAATGTGTCTAAGAAAGCCTTAGAGACAATAGCTTCTAAAGGAAAGCTGTTATTTGCTTCTGAACTGGAAGAGATTATTAAGCAGGCCACAGGTGGCAAAAGTACTTTCCTGCCAGTCACTGCAGCCAAGCAGACATCAAGGTTTTCTGCTTTTAGGCCAGCCTTGCGGCCCTCCCTTAGAGGAGGTGCGTCTTTCCGAGGGCAGCCCTTCAGGGGAAAGGTCCTAAAGTCTAAATTTGGTTCCTTTCATAAGAAACCAAACACAAAGGAGAGGACAAACCATCTGCATGACTGCCAAGGGTTTTGCCCGGCGGTGGTCTAGATGGGGGGACATATGACACTGTTCAAAGACGCATGGGCATTGTTAGACCGGGATTCTTGGGTGTTAGAAATTATAACCCAGGGTTACAGAATTCCCTTCAAGGGTCTTCTTCCAAGAAGATTCATTCCCACACCAATACCAAAAGGGGCTCGGCTCCGTACAGCTCCCTTAGGAGCGGCTCATTCTCCTTTAGAGAAGGGTGTGGTGATCCCGGTCCCCAGAGCGGAAGGGAAAAAAGGCTTTTATTCCACTCTGTGTCGTGTGTCCAAACCAGACGGGTCTTTCAGACCGATTCTCAATTTAAAGTCGTTAATTATCCATTTGTGGGTAGACCATTTCAAAATGGAGTCTCTACGGTCAGTGCTGTGAAGCCTGGACCAGGGAGAATTTTTGGCGTTCATGGATGTCCAGGACGCATACCTTCATGTTCCTGTTCACCAAGGACATCAGGCTCTATTGAGATAGGAGACCATGCACTTGCAATTCCAGGTGTTGCACTTCGGCCTGGCCACAGCGCCAAGGGTATTCTCCAAGATAATGTCTGTAATGGCGGCTGTGCTTCGAGTTGAAGAGTCACTTGGCAAAAGCCATTGGGTTTTTGGCAGGCTCACGGCTGGGTTTTTAAACTTACAAAAAGTCTCAGTTGGTGCCGTCACAGAGAATCCAATTCTTGGGGATTGGTCTGGATACCCAGTTGCATTGGGTGTTTCTACCAGAGGCATAGGCCAGGGATCTGGCTGCCTTGGTACAAGAGATCCTAGGGTCTCAGAGCACAGCAGTATGGAGGTGCCTCAAACTGCTGGGGAAGATGATGGCGTCTTTCGAGACGTTACAGTTCGCCAGGTTCCACTCTAGAGTGTCCCAGTGGACAGGGAACACTCAGACCATGAGGTCAGAACAAATAGTGTTGTTTTCAGAAACTCGATCCTTCCTAAAATGGTGGATGGAGGTGGATTCCCTTCGGGGGAATCGGTCCCTGCAGTCCTGGAGTTGGTTGGTAGTCACTACCGACGCCAGTCTCAGAGGCTGAGGGGCAGTAGTCGGGGACCTGCGTCTGCAGGGCTTGTGGACTTTAGAGCAGAAGGACTGATACTTTACAGGCTGCCTTACTGATCAACATCTTGGAACTGAGGGCTGTGTGGAAGAGGTTCTCTCTGGCGGGAGAAAAGATTACAAGAGCTCCCTTTTAGGCATTCAGACCGACAACGTCACAGCTGTGGCGTATCTGAATCACCAGGGAGGCACACACAGCAATCTGGCCATGTGGGAGGTGTCCCGAATCTTCTTGTGGGCGGAACAGAATGTTTTAGCATTATCAGCAATCTTCATACCAGGAGTGGGGAATATAGAGGCCGACTTCCTGAGCAGGGAGAAACTGATGGAAGGAAAATGGAGGCTGAATCCACAAGTATTCCACTAGATTACAATAAGGGGGAAACCCCGGATAGGGA
Organism: Crinia signifera; assembly: GCF_055691185.1. NCBI lineage: Eukaryota > Metazoa > Chordata > Amphibia > Anura > Myobatrachidae > Crinia > Crinia signifera. Next base: position 116,311,745 of record NC_139219.1, on the reverse strand, counting down.
CCTGAAGGTATACAGGTTCATCCATCAGGTACCCAGGTTGTATGACAGGACGTGGGATCCACTGGCAGAAGCAGTGGATGCCATGACTATCCCCTGGGAGGTGAATCTTCTTTATGATTTTCCGCCAGTTCCAATGCTGGCAAGAGAGTTGAAAACAATACAGGCCCAGACAATTCCAGTAATTTTAGTGGCCCCAGATTGGCCAGGGAGATCCTGGTACTCGAGGCTTCAGAGATTCTCTGTGGACTCGTGGCGTCTACCTCTGAGGTCAGACCTTCTAAAACAAGGACCGTTCAACCAGCTGGATTCAGCTCGATTAATTTTGACGGTCTGGCTGTTGAAATCGCCATTTTGAGGAATATAGGATTCTCAGAGGCGGTGGTTAACGCAATGAGGAAAGCCAGAAAGTCAGTGTCTTCGGTAAATTATTTTGGGGCCTGGAAGACCTATATTTGGTGGTGTGTAAGACAGAGGTCACGCACATCGAGATTTAAAATGGCTAAATTGTTGGAGTTTTTTACAGGAGGGCCTTTCCTCTGGGTTAGGCCTTCAGTCACTCAGAGTACATATCTCTACCGTGTCAATTTTTCTTTCCAAAGAAGGATTGCGTTAGAACCAGAAGTACAGACCTTCCTGCAGGGGGTTTATCTATTGAAATCTCCCTACAACCAACCAGTAGCGCCAGGGGAATTATCTCTGGCTCTGGAGTACCTTAAAGAGGCGCATTTTGAGCCGTTAAGGTCGGTTGACCTTAGTTTCCTTTCAGGGAAGCTGGTATTTTTGTTGGCGGTGGCGTCAGAAAAAAAAAAAAAAATATATCGGAGTTGATTGCTTTGTTCTACAAATCTTCCTCCCTTATATGTCATGATGATAGGGCTGCCTTTCGGACAGTACCCCTAGATTTGTACCAAAAGTAGTCTCTGCTTTTCTTCTAAATCAGGAGATTGTTCTGCCTGTGTTTCAACCCCCAGAGGGTTGTTAGGAAAAGGGACAAATTGAGGAATTTGGATGTTGTGCGCGTCTTGCGCGTTTATGTGGACAGATTTAAGAGTGTCAGAAAGACTGATACTTTATTGGTTTTGTATGACATACACAAACTTAGTTGGCCTGCTTCTAAGCAGACCATTGCTAGGTGGTTGCGCTCTGTTATTGCGTTTGCATATACTAAAGTTGGTAGGCCTGTACCGGCCAGGATTAATGCGCATACCACCAGGTCGGTTGCCACCTCTTGGGCGGTTCGACATGGGGCAACAGCTGAGCAGGTTTGCAGCGCTGCCACTTGGTCATCTGTTCATAATTTTGCCAAATTCGATAGGTTCCATGAGTTCGCGTCGGTGGACGCATCATTCGGGCGAGCAGTGATGAATACTGCAGACCTGAGCGTACCCACCCAAAAGGACCGGCTCTGGAACGTCCCAATGTGAAGCTGTGTCACCAGGACCATTGAAAGAGAAAAAGGGATTTTTGTAAGAACTTACCGTTCGAATCCCTTTCTCTGATATGGTCCTGGTGACACAGCGATCCCTTCCTTACGCTCAGTAAGTATGCCAGTGTTCATGATGTTTCATGTTATAATTGGTTGAAAAGTTAAATTTAAAATTGTGCATATAATATGTGCAGGCGTTGTACTGAGTTAATGTATTCCAGTGGCTTTGAAAGATTGAACTGAGGAATCTGGGATGCAGTAGGGGAGGAGCCTACCCTCCAAAAGCTTTAGGATAGGTGCCTGGCTCCTGCGGACCCTCCTACATCCCAATGTGAAGCTGTGTCACCAGGACCATATCAGAGAAAGGGATTCGAACGGTAAGTTCTTACAAAAATCCCTTTATGGTTAGGGTTATATGCTGCGGGGTGTGTGTGTATGGTTAGGGTTATAGGCTGCAGGGATGGGGATGTGTGGGGTTAGGCTGCAGGTGGGAGGAGAATGGTTGGGTTGTAGGGGTTGTATAGATAGGGTTAGTCTATGCAGGTATGTATAGCTAGAGTTAGGCTGCAGGGGACAGGGGTGTATAGTTAAAGTTAGGATGTGGGGAGTGGTATGTATAGTTCTAGTTACGCCGTGGGGGAGGGGGTATATAGTAAGAGTCTGGCTGGGGGGATAGTGTTAGCATACCTTCCAACTGTCCCACAGTGTCCCGTGGTGGTGGTGGTGGGGGCAGTTGGGAGACGGCCGGGCGCGCAAGGTGTCCCTCTTAATGGCAGGTTTGGGGAGGTATGGTGTTAGGCTTCAGGGTGTATGTAGTAGCTACTAACCTGGCCCACTGTGCTTCAAAGGAGGCTGCTTTTGGGGGACACTCTGGATGATTCACCTCTCTGCAACTCTTCATTCATCCTGTCCGGACCTCTGGTTCCAGGTTTCCTGTAGCCTTCTCCCCCCTCCACTCTTCAGTGCACTCTCCTGAGATTCCTAACCTTCTGCTGCTGGCACCGCGCGGTTCTCCTCTTCTGATCTCCTCCAGCAACCAGGACTGGAACGGCAAAGAGCAGGGTGACATGTGTCCTGTGCAGGAGTAGAGACATTGAAGAAATCATGATGACTTGCGCTGTGCATGCAAATCCTGGGAATCCCGCGGCTGGCTTGCAGGGAGGGGGGGGGTGTCCGCATACCTCCCCCCTGCATACACAAGGGGGGCACGGCGTACACAGACGGAGGGACATAGCATACACATGGGGGGGGGCACAGCGTATACATGGGGGGGGCACAGCGTACACATGGGGGGGGGGCACAGCGTACACATGGGGGGGCACAGCGTACACATGGGGGGGCACAGCGTACACATGGGGGGGCACAGCGTACACATGGGGGGGCACAGCGTACACACGGGGGGCACAGCGTACACACGAGGGGGTTAACAGCGTAAACACGGGGGGCACAGCGTACACATGGGGTGGGGGCCACAGCGTACATGGGGCACAGTGTCTTCTGTAGAGCAACAGATTCCATTTCAGCGTCTTATATAGCACAGCAGAATCCGTTACAGCGTCTTGCATTCGCAGCAGATTCCGTTACAGCTTCTTACATATGCAGCAGATTCCGTTACAGCGTCTTTTATAGCGCAGCAGATTCCGCTACAGCGTCTTATATAGCGCAGCAGATTCAGTTACAGCGTCTTATATAGCGCAGAAGATTCCGTTACAGCGTCTTACAGTATGTCATGTTTTACATCCTTGCTGGCGGGTCGCCAGAACGTACGCGCTGGCGACCCGCCAGCAGCCTCGCCAGCGAGGAGACTGAGACGCGCGTGCGTCTCAGTCTCCGTCGCTAGCGCGACGGAAACCCTGTCCGTCTCCGCCTCAGGGAGACGGACAGGGTTAGGGGGGGTTAGGGGGGGTGCGGGCAGGCGGCGGGGACCCAGGGGAACGGATCGAAGCGCCGTCGGAAGGGGACGCGCGCGCCGCTGGTGCGCGCGCGTCCCCTTCTCACCATCGCCATGGCGCTGGCGGGGGATGGCGGCTGGCGACGCCAGCGCCATCCCCTGCAAAGATGGGACCTGACCCATCTGTATATAGCGCAGAAGATTCCGTTACAGCATCTTATGTAGAGCAGCAGATTCCGTTACAGTGAAGCTTGATTACTTAAGTGACTTGTGAGTTGGAAACTGAAGCAGGCGAGTTATCTTGCATTCTGTCTGTCTTGTATTCTTTATCTGTCTTTCTATATAGAGACTGTAATTTTGAGGGAGAAATCTGAGTGTGATTTTGGTTGTGCCTGTATCTATTTAGTGTATTGTTACTAGGTGTGAACAGATACTAGGAGGAGGAGCTAAATCTAGGTGTCAAGGAAGATTAGGGGGAGGAGCTGAGTGTAACAAGGGCCTGACATACTATATAAGGAGGGACAGAACTCATTTGGGAGCTTGCTCATTGAGTGGGAAGCTTGCAGACTAAAGTGAAGCTTGATTACTTAAGTGACTTGTGAGTTGGAAACTGAAGCAGGTGAGTTATCTTGCATTCTGTCTGTCTTGTATTCTTTATCTGTCTTTCTATATAGAGACTGTAATTTTGAGGGAGAAATCTGAGTGTGATTTTGGTTGTGCCTGTATCTGTATAGTGTATTGTTACTAGGCGTGAACAGATACTAGGAGGGGGAGCTAAATCTAGGTGTCAAGGAAGATTAGGGGGAGGAGCTGAGTGTAACAAGGGCCTGACATACTATATAAGGAGGGACAGAACTCATTTGGGAGCTTGCTCATTGAGTGGGAAGCTTGCAGACTAAAGTGAAGCTTGATTACTTAAGTGACTTGTGAGTTGGAAACTGAAGCAGGTGAGTTAGATTACTGAAAATGTGAGTTTGAACACAGTCTAAATTTTCATATTCTATTTTATTGTAATATTTTCATCTTCTTTCTATTTTATTGTAACATGTTGCTCAATTTTGACATTTAATTCATTTTATCTACATTTTTTCCAACATTGTATTTCATTTTACTCATTCACTATTATTTTCTCTTATCTTTTGCCACACATCTATTGCACTCTGTTTCCCTCTTCAAGCCTGCTCACATTTTCTCACTTCTGACCTTCTTTGTTCCCTTCATCCTCTCACTTGTTGTTGTTTCATACTTAATTGGATTACTCAATCAACCTGATTTTACCCACTTGTCTCTGATAGTAGTTCCTTGCCTGTTACCTTCTCTCTCTGTTTTCTACCACATCCTCGCAAATCTACTACGAATGCTGTCTGTCCTCCCAAATCCCTCTGTCTGCTTTCACTAACCTACCCTCTCACCTCTGGTCCTCATGGCTGTTAATCTCTCAACTTCACTTTCTCCAACCGCTCCTCCCCCCTCCCATCCCATACCTATCCTGACCACTCGCCCCCGCACCCCCACCCTTCCAACGACCCCCCCTCGCTTCTGCAATCCCAAAAACCTTATCCACATAAATACACAACCCACCCCCCTCTTTCCTGTGCACTATGGTACGCCAGATCCATCTACAACAAACTCCCTGCCATCCATGACCTATTCATCTCTAGAGCATTCCACCTCCTTGCTATCACCGAGACCTGGCTCTCCACCTCTGATTCTGTCTCTCCAGCTGCTCTCTCCCACTGTGGCCTCTCTTTCTCTCACACTCCCAGGCCTGACGGTCGCCAAGGTGGCGGTGTGGGTTTTCTCCTCTCAGCCTCATGCACCCACAGTGTCATTCACCCTGAACCCTCTCTCCTTTTCTCCTCCTTTGAGTCTCACTCTATCCGTCTATACTACCCCTACCACCTCCATGTCGCTGCAATCTACCGCCCCCCTGGCCCTATCTCCCAATTTCTTGACGACTTCGCCGCCTGGCTTCCACACTTCCTCTCCTCTGACCTGCCATCTGTCATTCTTGGTGACTTTAACATCCCCTTGGATAACCCCGCTGATCCTGGCACCTCCAAACTCCTCTCTCTCTGCTCCTCTCTTGGCCTATCTCAGTGGACTACCTCTCCCACCCACATCCAAGGACACTCTCGCTCTTGTTCCCTTACTGACTACACTATCTCGGCTTTTCCTCTTTCTGACCATCACCTCATCTCCTTCTCCCTCACTGCTTCCCCCTCTCCCACCCCCCTCCCAAGCGCATTGTCTCACGGCATAACATCAACACACTTAATCTTGCTGCCTTATCAAACACGCTGTGTACTCTTCTCGCCCCAATCACCCTCATGTCCTGCCCGAACCTCGCCACCTCCCAATATAATGACACCCTATCTTCGGCATTGGACTCTGCCTGCCCTCCCCCCTCTATCCCCCTTCGATGCTCCAACCCCCAACCGTGGCACTCGCCTATCACCCGATTCCTTAAAAAGTGCTCTCGCACTGCTGAGCGCTTCTGGAAGAAATCACGCTCCCTTGCGGATTATCCCTATTTCAAATTCATTCTTTCCTCCTTCAGCTCTGCCCTTGCTCTGGCCAAGGAATCCTACTTTAAGTCCCTCATCCTTTCCCAATCATCCAATCCCCGCAGGCTCTTCGCCACCTTCAACTCCTTGCTCTCCCCCCCCCCCTCCAGCTCTTCCATCCTCCATCATAGCCGCTGATTTTGCTACCTACTTTTCAACCAAAATTTCCTCTCTCAGGACTGCCATCACTGCTGCCATGACCTCACCCTCTCCCTCCTCCCCTCCTACATATCCACTCCCCTCCTTCCAACCCCTGTCCTCATTTTACCCCACCACTGCTGCTGAAGTCCACTCTATCCTTCAATCCGCTTCTCCCTCCACCTGCCCGCTCGATCCTATCCCCTCCAATATTATCTGTCGTCTCAGTCCGTCAGTCTGCTCTCACCTGGCTCACCTCTTTAATCTTTCCCTATCCTCTGGATCTTCCCTTCCTCCTTCAAACACGCTCTTGTCTCCCCAATTCTCAAAAAACAAATCTGGACCCCAACTCTCCATCTAACTACAGGCCCATCTCCCTCCTCCCTTTTGCCTCCAAACTCCTAGAACGTCTGACCTATAATCGTCTCCTAAGCCACCTTACTGCTAACTCCATTCTAGACCCCCTCCAATCTGGGTTCCGCCCTTTACATTCCACTGAAACTGCCCTGACCAAATCACTAACGATCTACTATCGGCTAAATCCAAAGGCCTCTTCTCTATCCTCATCCAGCTTGATCTGTCGGCTGCCTTTGACACTGTTGACCACCCTCTCATGCTCAACACCCTCCGCTCCTTTGGCATCACTGGCACGGTCTTCTCCTGGTTCACCTCATACCTCTCCGATCGCTCCTTCTCCGTCTCCACTCCGAGCTCCTCCTCTCCTACTACCCCTCAGCCAGTCGGTGTTCCCCAAGGGTCAGTCCTTGGCCCTTTCCTCTTCTCCCTCTACACCACCTCTCTGGGCACCCTCATCAGCTCCTATGGTTTTCATTACCACCTTTATGCTGATGATACCCTAATCTATCTCTCCTCCCCCGACCTATCCCCATCACTCCTGTCCAAGGTCTCCGGATGCCTCACGGCCATCTCAGCCTGGATGACCCAACGCTTCCTGAAACTAAACATGGCTAAAACTGAACTTCTAATCTTCCATCCCCCGAACATCCCCTCTTCTCCCACTATCTCCATCAGCATTGGTGAAACCGAGATCACCTCCACCGACCAAACGCGCTGCCTCGGTGTCATCATTGACTCCTCCCTCTCTTTCACCCCCCACAAAATTCTCATTCATTCTCTTGTCATCTCCCGCCTTGACTACTGCAACATCCTTCTCTCTGGGCTACCTCTCACCCGCCTCGCACCTCTCCAATCCATTCTTAATGCTGCTGCTAGGCTCATCTTCCTCTCCCGCCGCTCTACCTCCGCCTCCCCCCCTCTGTCTATCTCTTCACTGGCTCCCCATTCCTTTCCGAGTTCTCTTTAAACTCCTAACCACCACCTACAAGGCTCTCTCCTCCTCCACCGCTCCTTACCTCTCTTCACTGATCTCTATCCACACTCCCTCCCATCCTCTTCGCTCCATCGCTGACCGCCGACTGACCTCTCACCTAATCACCTCCTCCCACTCCCATGTCCAAGTCTTCTCTTGCGCTGCCCCCCTGCACTGGAACAACCTCCCGCCACCCATCAGGCTTTCTGATTCCCTTACCTCCTTCAAGCGCTCCCTCAAAACCCACTTTTTTCGACAAGCCTATCCCTCCTCCTCACCTCTTTTGATCCTCCTATCCTGCCTCCGTTCCTACTTATCCTATTGTTTTTCGTTCGTCCACCCACCTATTTTTAGTATGTTAACTCTTATGAGTAGGGTCCTCCTTCCTCACGTACTCACCCTACCTCTTTACCTCACCTGTGCTCCTGTCCTGTTCTTCCCTTCCTCTACTTCATCTTCAGTCTCCTCGACAATTTTGACACCTACTTCTGAACTGATGCTGATTTTAGTTCTACCAGCTATACCCCTATTCATACTGTATTTTTCAACACACCCTGTACGTTACCTTGTAATTTGTTTTTTGTTTGCTATGTAGGGCGCTGCGGACACTTTGCGGCGCCTTATAAATAAACGTACTACTACTACTACAGCGTCTTATATAGAGCAGCAGATTCCGTTACAGCGTCTTATATAGCGCAGCAGATTCCGTTACAGCATCTTTTATAGCGCAGCAGATTCTATTGCAGCGTCTTATATAGCGCAGCAGATTCCGTTAGTGTCTTATATAGCGCAGCAGATTCCGTTACAGCGCCTTATATAGCGCAGCAGATTCCGTTACAACGTCTTATATAGGGCAGAAGATTCCGTTACAGCATCTTATGTAGAGCAGCAGATTCCGTTACAGCGTCTTATATAGAGCAGCAGATTCTGTTACAGCATCTTTTATAGCGCAGCAGATTCAGTTACAGCGTCTATTATAGCGCAGCAGTTTCCGTTACAGCGTCTTTTATAGCGCAGCAGATTCCATTGCAGCGTCTTATATAGCGCAGCAGATTCCGTTACAGCGTCTTATATAGCGCAGCAGATTCCATTACAGCGTATTATAAAGCGGCAGTTTTAAGGTTATTGTTACACCTGTTTAAAACATGATCTTTATTTTGAACATCATTAAAAAATATATACGTTTACAACCAAACTGGATATTCCTTATCTTGTCTCAGCGCTGTGCAAAATTATGGTTGGTATTAATCAGGTTAGTACCTTTGTAGCTGCAGACAAAATCACCGCTTTTATCATTTTAGTATGGACCCAGTGTGATCCTCATATTTCCCAAGGTTACTACCAATGAATAGGTAATGATTGTGGGAGTTTTAATCATTGGTCACATACAAAAAATAAAAATAAAAATAGATGATACACAAAAGGGTGTTTTGCTTCACTGCGATGGGAAAGACCAGTATTTGAGCAGATAGGTGCTCAGGCAGCGATATAAGTGATAGTTGCAAGAAGTTAATTCAGGCAAATGGAGCTGTAAAATAACATGTAGCGTGGTTTGCTGTCAGCACAAGTAGTAATGAGGGGTGGGGGTCCACTGGACACGTCCAGCAATTACCTTAATCCCTGGGATCTTGTGCGCTGAGAGCCGCAAGTAGCCGCCGTGTTGCTCGTTTCCTGGTCTGTCCCCGTCTGTCACCTGTGCGCCAGTCACGTGTGTGCACCACGTGATCGGCAAGTCCCGACGTACGTTTCGGCGCACAGCTAACAGACCAGGAAACGAGCAACACGGCGGCTACTTGCGGCTCTCAGCGCACAAGATCTCAGGGATGAAGGTAACCGCTGGACGTGCCCAGCGGACCCCCACCCCTCATTACTACTTGTGCTGACAGCAAACCACGCTACATGTTATTTTACAGCTCCATTTGCCTGAATTAACTTCTTGCAACTATCACTTATATCGCTGCCTGAGCACCTATCTGCTCAAATACTGGTCTTTCCCATCGCAGTGAAGCAAAACACCCTTTTGTGTATCATCTATTTTTATTTTTTGTATGTGACCAATGATTAAAACTCCCACAATCATTACCTATTCATTGGTAGTAACCTTGGGAAATATGAGGATCACACTGGGTCCATACTAAAATGATAAAAGCGGCGATTTTGTCTGCAGCTACCAGGTACTAACCTGACTAATACCAACCATAATTTTGCACAGCGCTGAGACAAGATAAGGAATATCCAGTTTGGTTGAAAACGTATATATTTTTTTAATGATGTTCAAAATAAAGATCATGTTTTAAACAGGTGTAACAATAACCTTAAAACTGCAGTCTGTAAGATAAGAGTGCCCCCACCCAGAGTATATCTTTCTTCTCCCTTCCTCCCTTGGAAACAGTATTTACATAATACTACCCATACTTAGGGGGCACCACTGGTGGTCCGATAGACAGACATCTCTAATTTATTAGATGTCTAGGACCAATGTATCCAATATAGGATCTTTCACCAGTTTTCTTGCAGACAACACAGATTAAATACCCACCAAAATTAACCACAGTGGGGTGTGACCACTGACCAGTGCGGAGATAACTCTCAATATCCCCCTTTCCCCTTCCCTTTTCCACTAAGTATTATAAAGCGGCAGCAGATTCCATTGCAGCGTCTTATATAGCGCAGCAGATTCTGTTTCAGCGTCTTATATAGTGCAGCAGATTCCGTTACAGCGTCTTATATAGCGCAGGGGGTGTACTCACGGGGGAGGGGGTTACCTGCGGGTGGGGTTGCACTCACGGGGGTGGGAGGCACCCGCGGGTGGGGGGGCACTTTGCGGGGCACCCGGGGGGGGCTGTGTGCACTAGTGGGGGGAGGGGGGGCACCCGTGGGTGGGGGTGCACTCGTGGGTGGGGGTGCACTCGCGGAGGGAGGGGGGGCACCTGCGAGTACATCCAGAGCTATTTTTCAGTAGGCTCCAGCAGGAACTGAGGCCCTTATTCTAGTTCACTCTTTCTGACAAAATCTTTCTTAGATGGACAAAACCATGTGCACTGCAGCGGTGCAGATTTAAAATATGCAGAGAGAATTAGATTTGGGTGAGTCATTTTGTTTCTGTGCAGGGTAAATACTGGCTGCTTTATTTTTACACTGCAAGTTAAACCCCACCCAAATCTAATTATCTCTGCACAAGTTATACCTGCCTCACCTGCAGTGCACATGGTTTTGTCCAACTAAGAAGGATTTTGTCAGAAAGAGTGAACCAGAATAAGGGCCTCAGTTCCTGCTGGAGCATGCAGAAAAATAGCACTGTATGTATGTATGTATGTATGTATGTTTGTGTATATATATATATATATATATATATATAGAGATCCAATATAAACGGCACTCAGGAGGCAGAATGATGAAGACAAACAAGGTGTATTCAAAGCATTACGACAAGCTTTCGGGGTATTAGCCCCTTCGTCAGGTCAAACACCTACAGCAAATAACATACAGTACAGGACATACCTTTATACTGCCACCAGTTCCCGCCAACTGTGCCGCGCTGTGCACGCTCTGACCCCCGCCGGCCGGAAGCAGGAAGCGCGCGCACCTCCGGGTAGACGCTAGTACTGGTTGCTAAGCAACCGCACAGCGCGTCTCACCAGAGGACGCAACTTCACCGCTAACAGCCGAGGGGTACATAAGCAAGTGCATTGGGGCACAGGATGGGTTAGAACGGTGTCACATTACTCACCAGACCCATGTAGATCGCAGTTCAGGAGGCCACGATCATCCGACCGCGCACCAAAGCCTAGCGGGGATTCCAGTTGCTAAGCAACATGAGCGTCCCTACCTACTTCCGGTCGCCCGTCAGTTCCGTTCCCCCAGGAACATAGATCACACATAAAGGTCCTGGCAAGAAAAAATATACATGTTAAGTACAGTATAACACCAAAGCAAAACATAAAACAAAACACTACATACAAAAAGAAAATATGTATATAACATAATATCACAGCAAGAAGGATGACAATCAAATCAGACAGTTCCAATTTAGCTTCTCATTTAAACCATTAGGGTGTATGGTATCTAATTTCAGAATCCACCTTGCCTCAAGCTGAAGCAAAGCTTTCACCCTATCACCTCCACGCAATGATTCCTTAATTTGATCTATCATAAAATATTTGAGTGCTGCCAAAGTGTGCCCTTTGGCCTTAAAGTGGCGGGCGACCGGCTGGTCGACAACCTTCCCACTCAAGGCCTGTCCAATGGCTGACCTATGCAGGCCCATTCGTTCACGAAACGTTCGCGACGTCTGGCCTACATAGTATAGCCCGCAGGGACACACTATGACATACACAACGTGTGTCGACCTGCATGTCAGCACTGACCTGATGTCAAAAACTTTTTGAGTATGTGGATGCTCAAACGAGCGACATTTAATTAAATGACTACAGGTGGTGCATTTAAGGCAGCTATGACAACCCGGTGGCTTAAATGTGGTGTTAGGAGCCCTAGGGATACCCACTCCAGTAATATCTGTGCGAACCAATCTGTCTCGCAGATTACGTCCGCGTTTGAAGGCCGCAATGGGTCGGGTATTCTGAAGGCCTGGGAGGTCAGTGTCAGACCTAACAATCGGCCACAGTGCTCGAGTTGCTTGGCCTATTACAGGGCTAGCGACAGAATACATGCTAGACCATGGCAATGTATCTTGTTTCTTTTTAATATTTTGTTTCAAAAGTTGAGCCCTGGGCATAGCCAGTACTTTAGCCTTCTGTTTCAGCAAAGCAGCCCCATCATATCCTCTTGCCACAAATTTGGCAATGAGGGTATCGAGCCTCTCTGGTAGATCCATCTTGTTACTCATAAGTCTGGCAATCCTCATCATCTGTGACAAAGGAAGACTCTGTTTTAAGGATGGTGGATGGTGGCTGGTTGACATCAGGAAAGTATTCCTGTCCACATCCTTAAAATAGGCATCAGTCAAGATCTTGCCATCTTGAATTAACACTGTCACATCCAAGAAATGGGCAACAGTGTCACTGCATGTGAACGTAAATTTAATAGTAGAATTCTGTTCATTGATTGATGAAATCAATGTGTTAAGCCGTTCAATGCCCCCAGACCAAAGGATAAAAATGTCATCAATATAGCGCGTATACGCAACTAGATATTGACTGACATTAGGATCATTCAAAAATAAATTTTCTTCGTGCTGAAACATGAAAATATTGGCATATGCCGGAGCCACAGCTGACCCCATGGCACAGCCACGAAGCTGCAGGTAGTAGCTGACCATGGGGTCAGCTGTGGCTCCGGCATATGCCAATATTTTCATGTTTCAGCACGAAGAAAATTTATTTTTGAATGATCCTAATGTCAGTCAATATCTAGTTGCGTATACGCGCTATATTGATGACATTTTTATCCTTTGGTCTGGGGGCATTGAACGGCTTAACACATTGATTTCATCAATCAATGAACAGAATTCTACTATTAAATTTACGTTCACATGCAGTGACACTGTTGCCCATTTCTTGGATGTGACAGTGTTAATTCAAGATGGCAAGATCTTGACTGATGCCTATTTTAAGGATGTGGACAGGAATACTTTCCTGATGTCAACCAGCCACCATCCACCATCCTTAAAACAGAGTCTTCCTTTGTCACAGATGATGAGGATTGCCAGACTTATGAGTAACAAGATGGATCTACCAGAGAGGCTCGATACCCTCATTGCCAAATTTGTGGCAAGAGGATATGATGGGGCTGCTTTGCTGAAACAGAAGGCTAAAGTACTGGCTATGCCCAGGGCTCAACTTTTGAAACAAAATATTAAAAAGAAACAAGATACATTGCCATGGTCTAGCATGTATTCTGTCGCTAGCCCTGTAATAGGCCAAGCAACTCGAGCACTGTGGCCGATTGTTAGGTCTGACACTGACCTCCCAGGCCTTCAGAATACCCGACCCATTGCGGCCTTCAAACGCGGACGTAATCTGCGAGACAGATTGGTTCGCACAGATATTACTGGAGTGGGTATCCCTAGGGCTCCTAACACCACATTTAAGCCACCGGGTTGTCATAGCTGCCTTAAATGCACCACCTGTAGTCATTTAATTAAATGTCGCTCGTTTGAGCATCCACATACTCAAAAAGTTTTTGACATCAGGTCAGTGCTGACATGCAGGTCGACACACGTTGTGTATGTCATAGTGTGTCCCTGCGGGCTATACTATGTAGGCCAGACGTCGCGAACGTTTCGTGAACGAATGGGCCTGCATAGGTCAGCCATTGGACAGGCCTTGAGTGGGAAGGTTGTCGACCAGCCGGTCGCCCGCCACTTTAAGGCCAAAGGGCACACTTTGGCAGCACTCAAATATTTTATGATAGATCAAATTAAGGAATCATTGCGTGGAGGTGATAGGGTGAAAGCTTTGCTTCAGCTTGAGGCAAGGTGGATTCTGAAATTAGATACCATACACCCTAATGGTTTAAATGAGAAGCTAAATTGGAACTGTCTGATTTGATTGTCATCCTTCTTGCTGTGATATTATGTTATATACATATTTTCTTTTTGTATGTAGTGTTTTGTTTTATGTTTTGCTTTGGTGTTATACTGTACTTAACATGTATATTTTTTCTTGCCAGGACCTTTATGTGTGATCTATGTTCCTGGGGGAACGGAACTGACGGGCGACCGGAAGTAGGTAGGGACGCTCATGTTGCTTAGCAACTGGAATCCCCGCTAGGCTTTGGTGCGCGGTCGGATGATCGTGGCCTCCTGAACTGCGATCTACATGGGTCTGGTGAGTAATGTGACACCGTTCTAACCCATCCTGTGCCCCAATGCACTTGCTTATGTACCCCTCGGCTGTTAGCGGTGAAGTTGCGTCCTCTGGTGAGACGCGCTGTGCGGTTGCTTAGCAACCAGTACTAGCGTCTACCCGGAGGTGCGCGCGCTTCCTGCTTCCGGCCGGCGGGGGTCAGAGCGTGCACAGCGCGGCACAGTTGGCGGGAACTGGTGGCAGTATAAAGGTATGTCCTGTACTGTATGTTATTTGCTGTAGGTGTTTGACCTGACGAAGGGGCTAATACCCCGAAAGCTTGTCGTAATGCTTTGAATACACCTTGTTTGTCTTCATCATTCTGCCTCCTGAGTGCCGTTTATATTGGATCTCTATGCATTATACACGCCTTCGGGCACCGGGGCCAGTTGCATTATTGGAAATTGGAGTGCCGGCAGACTTGTATCGCTATATATATATATATATATAAACAAGGGGGGTACCCCAATCTGCGCCTTGATATCCTGGAGCAGCAACCCTGTTGGATCCCCTGTTAGACGGGACCCGGAATTTAGAGATGAACAAAGAGAGGGTACAGAGTGCGTTTATGATATACTAATATGCATATCATATAAAAGATATTTATTTATAACAGGTTTTACCTTTATAATATTTTGTATACAAAAGATAAAAACAAACAAATACAATTCAGTTTGTATCCTGTATGTGGTTCATTCACAGTATGTGATCAAAACATATGAATCTTTCCCAACACGTTTCATCAGCTAGGTGACTTCATCAGGGGTGAATAGTTTCAAATTGAATGATACTAGTAAGATGTCAATATGGATGTAACCATAAGGGTAGGTAGGAGCATCTCCTTCTTACGAGTTAGTTAAACAAGAATCCTCATTCCAGCTTTGGACTTCAGAGCTAACACACCTACCTGAGACCATTGTAAATTCCCTTGTGGTTGTCTGAACCTTTAAGAACCTACCGCTGGGCTGTTTAATCTGTTCCTGATTGTATGAAGGAATTCATTGTTTTGATGATCATCGATCTGTTTTGAATTTCATATTGGGGTACCTATGTAATATCTGGGCTCCCTTTTTTCTTATGAGACCGCGTCCCCTCGCCACGCTTCGGGCACGGTGGCTCGCTGCGCTCGCCACACTATATAAAATCAACTCCATGCGTAGTTGGATAGTAGGGGTATGAAAAAATGGGGTGCATTTAACATGGGAGCCCAGATATTACATAAGTACCCATATTGGATTCTTGGTTAACTAACTCCTAAGAAGGAGATGCTCCTACCTACCCTTATGGTTACATCCATATTGACATCTTACTAGTATCATTCAATTTGAAACTACTATTCGCCCCTGATGAAGTCACCTAGCTGACGAAACGTGTTGGGAAAGATTCATATGTTTTGATCACATACTGTGAATGAACCACATACAGGATACGAACTGAATTGTATTTGTTTGTTTTTATCTTTTGTATACAAAATATTATAAAGGTAAAACCTGTTATAAATAAATATCTTTTATATGATATGCATATTAGTATATCATAAGCGCACTCTGTACCCTTTCTTTATATATATATATATATATATATATATATATATATATATATATACATACATTCGCAAACCCTTGCAACTTGACTTGTGTTGGTTGTGTGACATCAGCTGTGGCCTTTATTAGCCTGATTCGACATACATATGTGGAAGGGTCGGGGTTACACACAGACTAGAAAAATCATTAGATGGTGAGTGAATTGCAGATGGATGATGATTGTCGATATTTCCACAGGTTTGCACGGGGCAAGTTTTCACTCTGTCTTGGCAGTGACGAACTGATCACAGGGCCCTTCAAAATTGCATAGCAGTGATCAGGTCTGAATAACCCCATTGTAACCATGGAGTTCTACAGTAGATTGCTTTTGAATTTATGGAGCAACTACGCAATTATCTAAAGCTGGGTACAATATAAAACAGCGGTTCTCAAACTGTGGGTCCTGACCCCAAAGTGGGTCCCTACCACCTCAGCATGGGGTCACGACTCCATTTTGCTGGCCATCAGACTAATGTGTTTGTTGAAGGGGGACAGGGGAAAACTCATTAAGTAAACACCCTCTGCTTCCCTCTTCTATCCCCCTACCCCCTTTTCCATCCCCTCATTACCCACTGCCTCCCTGTCACAATAGCAGTCACTTCATTTCACTGACCACACATGTGGCAGCTATTCTGTCCCATTCTAACTTTCTGGGGTCCTGTAATATTATTTAATATTTATTGTCTGACGGGGTCCCAGAGCAAATAGTTTGAGAACCCCTGATATAAAAGACTTTTAAGATAATGGGTCATTGGCTCATACATTAGGTCGACCACTAAAGGTCAACAGGGCTTAAGGTGACACATCAAATAGAATGATAGGGTCTTAAGATCGACACAAGAATTAGGTCAACAATGGTAAGGTCAACAGTCAAAACATCAACATGATTTTTTCACTTTTTTGGTGTCTATATCAAAGTAAATCGACATGGACATCATATGAGTCTACCGTGTCCCCCCACATGTGCTGGCCATGCTTTGGGCATGGTGCCTAGCTTTGCTCAGCACACAATTTTATATTCTCCCTCCCCTCTCTAGTGGATGGTAGGGTAGCTAATACCAGCTATTTTAAAAAATCATGTCAATTTTTTTACTTTGAATCTCCATATTGTCGACTTCATTCTTGTGCCGACCCTGTCAACCTTAGGCCTGTTGACCTATTTCATGTGTTGACCTAATCCCTGTCCACCTTTTAATGGTCGACCTAATGTATGTCAACCTTCATACTGTCAACCTAGAAACAATATCCCTTTATCACTAGGTGGAACTGAACAATAGGGGTCATTCAGATGTGGTCATTCCTGCACTAACATGCACAAGGTACTAATGTTCAGTAATTTGCGCATGCACAGTGTACAAACAGGTCCTACAATGTTGGAAGCAGATTGGCAGCAGACTGTCAATGATTGTTTTGACAGTCTGCTGTCATTTGGGGGCATGGCAAATCATGTTACATGCATCTAAAAAACATATCCAAAACACGAAGACACTACCAAATCTCTTATCCATGCACTCACTATATCCCGCATTGATTATTGCAATAGTCTCCTAACTGGTCTTCAAAAGAACAGACTCTCACCACTGCAATCAATTTTAAATGCTGCTGCTAGGCTCAGGGCCGGTGCAAGGCACCGGAGCGCCCCAGGCGAGTCGGGGTGGGGGCGCCCCGGTGCCGGGGGAGGGGGGGGTACCTGTCCTGCGGCACTGTCCGGTGCCGGGGGAGGGGGGTACCTGTACTGCGGCGCTGTGTATTTAAAGCTGGCGGCGGAGGCAGCGAGGGGTCTCTGCAGTCCATTAGAAATAATAACCCCCGCTGCCTCCGCCGCCAGCTTTAAATACACAGCGCCGCAGGACAGGTACCCGGCTGATCTTCCTTGCAAGATGCTCATCGTCTGCTGATCCGCTCTGCCAGTCCCTCCATTGGTTGCCTGTATATTACCGTATTCAATATAAAACACTTCTACTTGCTTATAAAGCTATTAACCATACTGCACCAGCATATATCTCTGCACTTATCACAAAATATCTCCCATCTCGACCACTACGCTCTACACAAGATCTGCGTCTCTCTTCTGCACGGATCACTAGCTCCCATTCATTATTATAGGACTTTTATCGGGCTGCTCCCATCCTATGGAATGCCCTTCCACGCACAATATTTTATCTTTTAGCATATCTGAGGTGCATTTACAGGAGTTATGTATAAAATGTGCCTATATTCAATCCACTATGTTTGAAGGATAAAATCAGAGGCTTCAGATTTCTGTGATCCTATTCTACATTATTGCTAGCAGAAGTATTGTGAGACTGTGAAATCTGCTATGGGAGAGAAGGACAGTAGATTTTAAGGTTTATGCACTGTAAGGATGTGATGACAAAAAAATATATAGTTCATGTGTAGGAACATTATAAATAGTGTATGCGCGAACAACAAGACAATGGACATGGATCACACATTTATTCAACATACATAAATCTATAGGATTTATACACACTAGTGTCTGACTGAATAACATTATTGCATATAGACTGTTAATAATATTCCAGAAATAACGTCAAAAGACTTTATTTTGGGATAGAAAATGGTACTTATGTATTATCTGGGCGCCCGATTTTTTTCATTGCATGCCACTACTTAAGGCATGCGATGCAATGGGATTTTTCATTGTAAAGACCCGATTTTTAATTGTATAGTCAACCATGGGTGATTTCATACCCCCACTATCCAACTACGCATGAGTTGATTTTATAGTGTGGCGAGCGCAGCGAGCCACCGAGCCCGAAGCGTGGCGAGTGGACGCGGATTACTTTACATGTATTCTGTGTCCCCTCGCAGGGCTCGCTGTGCTCGCCACGCTTCAGGCTCGGTGGCTCGCTGTGCTCGCCACACTATATAAAATCATCTCCTTGCGTAGTTGGATAGTGGGTGTATGAAATCACCCATGGGTGACTATACAATTAAAAATCGGGTCTTTACAATAAAAAATCGCATCGCATGAATTGTATGCCACTATATTGCATGCGATGCGATAAAAACATTGGGCGCCCAGATATTACATAAGTACCTAGAAAGGTACTTTCTTTCTTTCTTTAGACAATAACATTATCTTTCGATGGTCTTTTTAACCTTTATGCAATAAAAGATTTATCTTACATGTGTTACTGGACCTCTTTAGTATAATCATGTTATGATATTTTATTTAGATTAGATACATCTTTATTGTCAGCACCCTAAATTAGGGTGACAAAACTCAGTTTAGCATCCATCCAAATACGTACATACAATAAAACCTGAATGATCCACATACAATTTCCCCACAGGGACTGACCCCCATTCTCACTGCAAGGCAAATTCCCGGGTGAAGAAGTTCTACCCGGGAATTTGCCTTTTAACACGGGTTTTTCTGCAGTGTGAACGGGTCAACCCGTGTCTGCATACCCAGATCTCAAACACGGGTAAAAAGAAGGGTTTTACCCGTGTATGAGAACCGGGTATTCAACCCGTTCACACTGCAAAAAAACCCGTGTTAAAAGGCAAATTCCCGGGTAGACATGATAGACCTAGGAATTTGCCTGCAGTGAGAACGGGGTATAAAGCGTCTTACCAAAGGTAATAATGGCAGTCCTGCAGGTCGGCCCTGGGTTATTGAAATGGTTCCAGTGAGTTCTTCACTTTTATTGACCGCAATGTTTCGTTTTCATGGATTTTAGTTATTGCCTTTGCTTAGAGATTCACTGCCATGTAATTTACTATGAGACCACTTTTACCTAGTATTTGTTAGTTACAATATGCAAGGGACACCTGTACCACTTGCGGTATATGAATGTGATTTAAAAATATGTCACATGTTATCAGTAAAAAAAAAAAAAAAATATATATATATATATATATACACCATAAAGCTGTGCTCGCACATTGACACTTACAGCTGGAAAACACTGACTGATTTTAAATTATACCCCTTTCACACCGCACAAATAACCCAGGGCCGACCTGCAGGACTGCCATCAGAAATTGTGGGGCCCGGGACTGACAATATAGGCAGGGCCCCCCTTCCCTTTCTCGAACAGTCAGCTTGTCTGGTGAGTCCTTTCTCTGCAGCAATGGCAGCACTATTCAACCTCTACATTGCTTTCAGCAAAATGTGAACTTTGTTTATGAAAAATTATACTTAATAGACTCCAATACTGCCACAGTCTCCCCCTTATATCTGCCCTGCTGACCTGGGTCACTGTGTGGTGTTGAAAGGTCCATTTGAAAAAACCCGGGACCAGCAACACGACAATCTGATCCTTAGCAATATCAGTTTTACACCAATATCCCGGATTCAACCCTATATTTGGAACACGGTTCCAATCCGGGTCACATCCGGGATTTGACCCATTTACACTGTGGTGCTAACCCGGAATATTCCTGAGCCGGCACCGTTTACACGGCACATGGATGCAGGGGGCGGCACTTGGAGATGACTTCATCTCCAAATGCCGGGACTACTGAACGACACGCCGGGACTTCTGACTGCCACGCTAGGGACAAGCCCAGCACCAAGGTAAGGAGCTGGCTGCCTCCAGCCTCTTTGCACTTCTAGTACACTTCTGCGAGGTGAATAGATGCCGCACATCCATTCACCTCCTCCCTGACTTCTCTGCTGTCTACACATTACAGTAGCGGAGGCTGTGTACACCCCCCGCCCAACCTCTATACTGACCATAAGACATTGCGGTCGGGAGGTTGTGCTCCCCCATTGGTGTAAATGGGCCCCGTATTGGATGACCCCAGATACCCATTTACACCATTTTCATGGACCCAATTTACAGGAGTATAAAAGAAGGGCTTTACCCAGGACAGACCCGAATTGCTGGGCATTGGGAATAGGTAACCCTGGTTAAGCAACTCAGGTCTCATTTACACTATCAGTGGAGGCTACATCAGCTTAAAGCACTGTCTCCTCCCCCTAAAGCGCTTCACCCAGTCCACCGATTTACACTTATTGCCTGGTCGCTATGGGGAGCTTCACCTCGCAAATATGGGTCACTACCAGGACAGACCCATGTCCAATTCCAAGGTGCGACGTGGCATTTGCATTGTGAAAGGGGGATTACTAGATCAGATACTTTGTTGCAATAATGTAACAAATTGTAATAACAAATCTTATTTACTACATTTGCACAAATTAATTTTAACTATGATCTTTTTTTTATCTGCAGATTGTTGCTAAGGGCATTCCAATGTATGCAAGGATGATCCATTCAACTTATGGGATAAAACATGCAATACCATATGGAAAAAAACATCAGGTACTGATAAATGTTTTTAAATAATGTATTTTTTTCCTCTTTATCACTGGAATGTAAACCATCATTTACCAGAGGCATAACTAGAACTCTCAGGGCCCCATAGCAAAATTTAAAAAGGCCCCCCTTGTACACAGAGTGGTGGTACAGGGTGAAACACACGCGCATACACACACACACACACACACACAGGTAGTGTGGGGATTAAAGGTGTAATAAAAACATTTACCCCAGTATAAGGGGCACAGGGTGTCACACACAGGAGTAGCAGTAGTGCACGCAGGGGGGGGTTTCAGAGTACCCAGAAACCTCCCCAGGCATCTAAGGGGCCTAGGCTGAAAGCTGAGGGTCCCCTCTTTCCATGGGTACAAGATTTTTAAAAATCGGCCCGTGGGAACTGGAGATATCTGACTTCAAAGCAGTGGTCCCCATCCAAGCCTGTCAATTGCTCTTCCCAGTCAGATATTTCAGATTCTGCCTAACTTAGAGTTTTTCTGAGGGTATATTCCGAAAGCTGGGACTCTCCCCCTTTGATTGACACTAGTAGCTTGTATTCTATTTTTCCAAGAACCAGAGATATCAGCATTCGAGCAGCTGGTTACTACTCCAGCTCCACACACCTGGTATGTCGTTTTATATACTCGTTGGCAAATTGCTCTGCCTCCTGAACTCTGATCCCCTAGTCCCCAGTACTATTTGGTAGGTGGGATTCTCTAGTTTTTAATTCCATTAAAATCTAAGAAATCTATTTCTGGGATCTGGAGATATCTGCAGTCAAGCAAGCTGTCCTCCCACCATAAAATTATGAATAATAAGCCCACTCCACTAGACACCCCTCCTCTGCGTATTAAACATCCTCTACCACCCTGGAAGTTATGTATCAGGGCCCCTTCATTCAGCCCAATGCCCCCTTCTCCCACCCCATCTCCCACCATCTGTGCAGTAAAGGGGTAATTAGTGGAAATTACTGATCCAGGCCTTACATGCTGAGCGGTTGATATAATACCCCCTACCACCCATGGGACATCAAAGCTTCCCCCACCCCTACCGCTGGAGGATCGGTAGGGGCCCCAATACATGCTATGCCATGTATTGTGTGTGTGTGTATATATATATATATTTTTTTATTATTATTTATATACATTTGGTCTATCTATAATACTCTAACTGACCCGGCACATACTGGGTCACCTAAGTGTCCATCTCCGTGCTTTGCTCCGCCCCTCTGGAAACCCCCTTCTGAAAATCCTGCGTTTGCCACTGAGTAGGGGGTGAATACAGTGTCATACACAGAGGAGGGATGGATTGTAGGCACAGGGTTTAAAAATTCCATACAGAGGGGGTCACACACATAAACAATATAGGGTATAAAAAGGGTTCACACAGATGGGTAGTTGACTACAGGGGAGTCACGCACAGAGGATTCCACACTGGGCATTAGAGGTGTAGGGGGAGTACAGAGGATTCCACACTGGGGATTAGGGATGTAGGGGGAACAAGGTGGTACACACACGGGGATAATGATGAAAGGGGTGCATACACTGGGGATGAGGGTGTCACACAGAGGAAGGATATAGGGGATGGGGAAAGTTTCACACACAAAAGGGTTCTGGGGTACAGCGGGGACAAGGTTTGTATTAATGTCATTAAGGTTATTAATGTCATTAATAAGTCCACTGACAAAAGTTCGGGCCCCATAGCAGCTGCACCCCCTGCTACCCGAATAGTTATGCCACTTTTAGGGACTTTCTTCAGGTCAGCAGAAATTGACAAAATATCATGGCTTGGAGTGTATTAGGATGGAAAAGCAGCTTGGGAAATTTCTGGTGGCAAATTTAATGAAGCTCTAATGTTGAGGGGGTGGGGTCTATCACAAAGGCATGATCGCTTCTCATAGGGTCTGATTATAAATTGGACACAGTTGCGACCTTCCTTTACATCTTTTGATGCAGTTGCATCTGTGATTTTATTCTAATGCTGCTACAAAGTTTTTCTCTGGTGTAAGCATCTAAATGAGTCAGTTCTGAAACTTCAGGGTGACCTGCAATAGGATGAGATTTTTAGTAAGGTTATGAATCGCACCATATCGCATTTTTAAAAATCAGCAATTTTTTAAATAATTTGCATATGTAATAGAATGGGATTTTTTTGGGGTAGAAACAGAAATTGCATGCGATTTGGTGCGATTTTTGATCATGAAAGTGTGAGAATTAGTGCACATATGTGACTTTTTAGATGTGGTAATGTGTGGTTTCGTTAAACAAACTGGCTCTGGTTTAAGAAATTCAGGGGACAAAAATCTGGCTGCTGGCTGTTTGGGCCAGTTGCCAAAATACGGGGGGCCCTACTCAATGTGTCCCCCCCTATTTTGGAAACCAGGACCGACCCTTTAGCCTGGTGCTGGTTTTAGGGATCCCTTGATTTTTGTCCCCTGAATTTCTGAAACCAGGACTGGTTCTTTGAGCCCAGGGCTCCCACACCCATGTCACTCCAATACATGCATATATATCTACATCTGATTTGCCAATGCAACCACAGGACATTTACGTGGTGCAACTCTACATGTGCAGATGAAAACTATTGCACAAGAAAAAATCTAAACACTTTGGCCCCCACCAGAAAAATATAAAATAATACACATTTTCTAAATGTTACTTTTAAATTGCTTGCACAAGAAAACTCAC
Source organism: Crinia signifera (assembly GCF_055691185.1). Taxonomy (NCBI): domain Eukaryota; kingdom Metazoa; phylum Chordata; class Amphibia; order Anura; family Myobatrachidae; genus Crinia; species Crinia signifera. Next base: position 116,288,026 of record NC_139219.1, on the reverse strand, counting down.
TTGTGTAGTATATGGGCAGTGGTGGATTAAAAGGGCGGGTACCAAGGCAATGTCATTTAGCCAATTTTTTTTTTTTTTTATAAAAGTGCTGCTGTATACTTCTCTTAGTGCCAAATGTACTAAGCTTGAAATATGATAAAATTGAGAGTGATAAACCACCAGCCAATTAGCTCCTACCTGCCATGTCAGAGGCTATGTTTGAAAAATGACAGGTAGGAGCTGATTGGTTGGTGGCTTATCACTCTATATTTTATCACTTTTCAAGCTTAGTACATCTCTCCCTTAGTGACATGTCAATGGTCGCCCCCTATATATGGAGCAATGAGTGAGAGTCGCAAGTGTCTGAGTTACAATTAACCTTCCCCATGCCCAGAGCTCGCTGCTGCCACTTTGTACATATAGGCACCACTGTCCTTTGGAATGCAGGGCTCTGGACCAGGGGCCGTAGGGGGGGCCATATGTTACCAGTCTGATTACTAAATGCTCCCCCATGACCCTCTGCCCTGGAAACCCTTATATAAGGAGAGAACAGGTGCTTGCTATACAGCCCAACCCTGACACATTAATTTCCCTGCTGCTCTAAAACCTGGACCGGATCGTCCACATTATCTTCATGCGTATCTCTCTATATCTATCTATCGATATATATATATATATATATATATATATATATATTCCATAGACAAAAAACCTTACGGTTTCACATGTCCCATTAAGGCTTCTTACACATGATCTGGCATTTCTGAAACCTGTTGTAACTCTTCCACTCAAACGCCAAAAAGCAATGAAATTATGATCATTAAGGCTGACGCCTTAATGGACGTGTTCCTTGCGCAATACAGATATGGTACGCCATCACAGCCTGTGGGTAAGTGCAGATTCAGCACTCTCACAGAGTGAGATTGCTGTCACTCACACAATGGTGGAGCTGCTAATTCACAGATTTGTGTGCTCATTGGAATACACACATGCAGTCTATGCAACTGAAGGTCTGAGCAGTAAACAGAGCCGAGAGGATGGGTTAAAAGTGGTGTTGATTGGGGTAGGAGGCAGTGTGGTGCGGATGGGGAGCAATAGAAATGCGTAGATGGTAGGAAGGCTAAGCAGCACTGATGGGGACTAACAAAGCATTGCAGTCTATGCAACTGAAGGTATGAGCAGTTATGTGGTGCACTCATCCTAATAAGTACCTGCAATCATCTAAAACTGTCTAGCCCACTGAGTTACTATAGTGTTCATTCTAGCACCCGCCATCTTTGAAAACCCATGCAGTTCTGCTTCCCTGCCTGGGGTGTATCTGTCTGCTTTAGTGCTTCCAGCACAGTGTGATCTGTATATCAGCACTGCAAACCAGACCTGTGCTAGAAACACTACAGCAAACAGCAACACCCCAGACAGGGTAGAGGAACTGCATGGGTTTTCAAAGATGGCGAGTGCTAGAATAAACACTATTACTAGAACTATCCTACTGAGGGTCCAACATCTTTCACACTCACTACATATATCCATTTAATTTAGTATTCACATACAGTTACCAGAAACATCTTTCATAATTGCAAAAACTAGAATACTCCCAACTACTATGCATCTACACTTTCTTCTCCTATACGCCTTCAGGCTGCTCTGTCTTCCCTGATACCTACTGCTGTGTGTATTCCCTCATCTGCACCAATGTGTCTTTTCCCATCTGCCCTGCCCTGTCTTTCCACACAGATGCCACTGTTTCCTTCTATCTGTGCCACTGGCTTCCCCTCTATTAGTGATACTCTGTCTCCCCCTCCATCCAGGCTGCTCTGCCTGCCTCATCCATGACAGTGTCCTTCCATCTGTACTGCTGTCTCCCCTCTCCATCTGTACTGCACTGTTTTCCCTTTATCCCCTTTGCTCCAAACCCCCTCCCCATCAGTGCTCTTTCCTCCAACTGCTCCTCTGTTTCCCACCGAATCGCATCACTCTGTCTTACCTTCCCCAATCTGTGCCACTCTTTTCCACCCATCTGCTTTGTTAGTCCCCATCAGTGCTGCTTAGCCTTCCTACCATCTACGCATTTCTATTGCTCCCCATCCGCACCACACTGCCTCCTACCCCAATCAACACCACTTTTAACCCATCCTCTCGGCTCTGTTTACTGCTCAGACCTTCAGTTGCATAGACTGCATGTGTGTATTCCAATGAGCACACAAATCTGTGAATTAGCAGCTCCACCATTGTGCGAGTCACAGCAATCTCACTCTGTGAGAGTGCTGAATCTGCACTTACCCACAGGCTGTGATGGCGTACCATATCTGTATTGCGCAAGGAACACGTCCATTAAGGCGTCAGACTTAATGATCGTAATTTCATTGCTTTTTGGCGTTTGAGTGGAAGAGTTACAACAGGTTTCAGAAATTCCAGATCATGTGTAAGAAGCCTTAATGGGACATGTAAAACCGTAAGATTTTTTGTCTATGGAATTTCATAGCTTTTTTTCAATTTATTTTTTTAAATTCAGAAATGTAAAATTTCACTGTAAGAATAAAGATTGGATTTTTAAAAATGTTTAACAATAACACACCCTTGTCAACGAGCATTACCACTGGCTACAAGCATTACAAACCCCTGACAATGAGTATGACACCCATCCCAGAGCATGAAAGCCATCGCAATGAGGACACCCATCCCATGAAACCCCTGGCAATGAGCATGACACTCAGTGTGTAGAAGCTATACTGTAGGGCATAATGTATCACGGGCATTGCAGTGTGGGGCATATGGTGAAAAAATGTTCTTCCTGTGGTGGCAAAGGTCTGTAAGTGCAGGGCCAAAAACTGGGGTATAAGGTAGTCTTCTCCAGTGAGGCCATGCCCGTTTTAATGAGACCACGCCCCTTGCCTGGGGCAGAGAACAAATTACAAATGTATGGATAAGGTTAGGCTGCCAGTGTGTGTGTGTGTGTGTGTGTGTGTGTGTGTGTGTGTATGGACAGGGTTAGGCTATAGGTGTTTGAATTGATAGGGTTAGGCTGCAGGTGTGTGTGTATGTATAGAGTGTGCGGATGGGCGTGTGTGCAGATAGGGTAGGCTACATGTGTGTGTGTGTATGTGTGTATGTATGGATACTGTTAGGCTACATGTGTGTGTGGATAGGGTTAGGCTATGGGGGGTGTATGGACAGGGTTAGGCTACATGTGTGTGCGCATATATGGATAGGCTATGTGTGTGTGTTTGGCAACTGTGTTATAACTCTGCCCACACACACACAGAGTCAATGATGCCTATCCCTAGATATACATGACACGCTGACCCTACCAGGTCATGGATCAGCTGCAGGTGTGTGAGTATGTATGTGTGGATAGGGTTAGGCTACATATATATATGTGTGTGTGTGCGCGCATATGTATGAATGTATGGATAGGCTCCCGGGGCCATTTTGGCTTTGTACAATGATCAAATTAGTTTTTAGGGTAAGATCAAATTCTAATGAAAGAAATGTGACCTATTTTAGTCTAAAAAAAAGGGAGGGAGGTAGCGAATCACACCATACCTCTGGTGCTATATTGAATAAAAAAATTAATAGCCATGGAAAGCCGCATATGACAACAAGCAAACCAGCTTGTAAGAAATAAAAGAAAACAATGGGAAGCACACACAGCATTAGCAATTATACCTTTGATTAAAGTTAAAAATTAAATGTAATATAGGTCCCCCTTTTCAATAATGGCACAAGACTCAGTTCAACTGAAATATCAAAAATATTTTATAAACACATAATAAAGTCATATAGAAAAATATACATAAATCACATGTAATTAATGGTAAAACAATGTAACTTAAGGTGCTGGCGTCCCAATTAATTAAAAGAAATGAACATAGGAGCAGCAGACCTCACTTGAAGCTCAGGCATGATGGTGATGGAGCCGTCAGAAAAGAGCTGGGTGTATGTATGGTTAGGGTTATAGGCTGCGGGGTGTGTATGGTTAGGGTTATAAGCTGTGGGGTGTATATGGTTAGGTTTAAAGGCTGCGGGGTGTGTATGGTTAGGGTTAAAGGCTGCGGGGTGTGTGCATGGTTAGGGTTATAGGCTGCAGGGTGTGTGTATGGTTAGGGTTATAGGCTGCAGGGTGTGTGTATGGTTAGGGTTATAGGCTGCGGGATGTGTGTGTGTGGTTAGGGTTATAGCCTGCGGGATGTGTGTGTGTATAGTTAGGGTTATAGGCTGCGGGGTGTGTATGTATGGTTAGGGTTATAGGCTGCAGGGTGTGTGTGTGTATGGTTAGGGTTATAGGTTGCGGGGTGTGTGTGTGTATGGTTAAGGTTATAGGCTGAGGGGTGTGTGTGTGTGTGTGTATGGTTAGGGTTATAGGCTGCGGGGGGTGTGTGTATGGTTAGGGTTATAGACTGTGGGGGGTGTGTATGGTTAGGGTTATAGACTGTGGGGGGTGTATATGGTTAGGGTTATAGACTGTGCGGGGTGTATATGGTTAGGGTTATAGACTGTGGGGTGTATGGTTAGGGTTATAGGCTGTGGGGTGTATATGGTTAGGGTTATATGCTGTGGGGTGTGTATGGTTAGGGTTATTGGCTGTGGGGTGTGTATGGTTAGGGTTATAGGCTGTGGGGTGTATATGGTTAGGGTTATAGGCAGCGGGGTGTGTATGATTAGGGTTATAGGCTGCAGGGTGTACGTGTTTGGTTAGGGTTATAGCCTGCGGGATGTTTGTGTGTGTATGGTTAGGGTTATAGGCTGCGGGGTGTATGAATGTATGGTTAGGGTTATAGGCTGTGGTGTGTGTATGGTTAGGGTTATAGGCTGCGGTGTGTGTATGGTTAGGGTTATACAGTAGGCTGTGGGGTGTACGTGTATGGTTAGGGTTATAGGCTGCAGGGTGTACGTGTATGGTTAGGGTTATAGGCAGAGGGGTGTGTGTGTATGGTTAGGGTTATAGGCTGTGGGGTGTACGTGTATGGTTAGGGTTATAGGCTGTGGGGTGTACGTGTATGGTTAGGGTTATAGGCTGGAGGGGGTGTGATGGTTAGGGTTATAGACTGCGGGGTGTATATGGTTAGGGTTATAGGCTGAGGGGGGTGTGTATGGTTAGGGTTATAGGCTGCGGGGGGTGTATATGGTTAGGGTTATAGACTGCGGGGTGTGTAGGGTTAGGGTTATAGACTGCGGGGTGTGTGAATGGTTAGGGTTATAGGCTGCGGGGTGTGTGTGTTAGGGTTATAGGCAGAGGGGTGTGTGTGTGTATGGTTAGGGTTATAGGCTGCGGGGTGTGTGTGTTAGGGTTATAGGCAGAGGGGTGTGTGTGTGTATGGTTAGGGTTATAGGCTGTGGGGTGTACGTGTATGGTTAGGGTTATAGACTGCGGGGGGTGTATATGGTTAGGGTTATAGGCTGAGGGGGGTGTATAGGGTTAGGGCTATAGGCTGCTGGGTGTGTATGTAGGGTGTGGTATGATTCACCGACAGTCGGGATCCCGACTGCCTGGTCTCAGACAGTGTGGCCAGCACAACAAAGCCCCTTGCGGGCTCGCTGCGCTCGCCACCCCCACGAGGGAAAATAGCCGACGGCCGTCGGGAACCCGGCCGTCTGTGTTTTAACAGTCGGGATCCTGACGGCGGGTTAATGACTGACCCCGTCCGGAACCCGTGTGTATATGGTTAGGGTTATAGGCTGTGGGGGGTGTATATGGTTAGGGTTATAGGCTGTGGGGGGTGTATATGGTTAGGGTTATAGGCTGAGGGGGGTGTGCATGGTTAGTGTTAGGCTGGTGGGGGGTGGGATGTATAGTTAATGTTAGGCTGCAGGGGACAGGGGTGTATAGTTAGTGTTAGGCTGGTGGGGGGTGTTATGTATAGTTATAGTTACGCCGTGGGGGAGGGGGGTATATAGTTAGAGTTAGGCTGGGGGCTAATGTTAGCATACCTTCCAATTGTCCCACAGTGTCCTGTGGTGGTGCTGGGGTCAGTTGGGATACGGCCGGGCGCGCGAGGTGTCCCTCTTAATGGCAGGTTTGGGGAGGTGGGGAGGTATGGTGTTAGGCTGCAGGGTGTATGTTCTAGCTACTAACCTGGCCCACTGTGCTTCAAAGGAGGCTGCTTTTTTGGGGGACACTGAATGATTCACCTCTCTGCAACTCTTCATTCGTCCTGTCCGGACCTCTGGTTCCAGGTTCCACGCAGCCTTCTTCCCCCTCCTCCACTCTTCAGTGCACTCTCCTGAGCTTCCTAACCATCTGCTGCTGGTACCGCATGGTTCTCCTCTTCTGCTCCCCTCCAGCAGCCAGCACCAGGACTGGAACGGCACAGAGCAGGCTGACACATGTCCTGTGAAGGAGTAGAGACAATGAAGATATGCCAGATATGCCCCCGCAGTGCTAGGTATGCCCCCACAGTGCCACACATATGCCCACACAGAGCCAGACAGTACCAGATATGCCCCCACAGTGCCAGATATGCCCCCAGTGCCAGCCATATGCCCCCACAGTGCCAGACAGTACCAGATATGCACCCAGTGCCAGATATGCCCCCAGTGCCAGATATGCCCTCGACAGTGCTAGGCAGGGACGTGCAGTCAGGGGAGGCAGGGGAGGCAGAGCCTCCCCTGTCATAATGATGAAAATAATAAAAAGAAGATATTTATATCTTCTTTTATTATTTTCATCATTTCTCCCTCTCCGGCTGCCTCCCACCCTCTTACACTGCTGCATGTGGGGGTGGGAGGCAGCGGGAGAGGTGCCTCCCGCTGTTAACATTGAGATTCCGGGCAGCGTGGGGCGGGAAGGGGTGGGCACGGGGGCAGGGTGCAGCAATGGGCTGTAAAAGCCCATTGAATATGAATGGGGAAGCGGCATTCATACTGGTGCCGCAATGACATCGGCACCAGTATAAACGCATGCCCCCAGATGTGATTGGACAGCGGATCCAGCACTGGATCTGCTGGCCCAATCACACATGCAGGACCGTGAGAGGATGCAGCAGCAGCGCGGAGTCCGGCACCTGCTGAGAGACTGCCGTTGTCACTCACCGGGACCGGCCACCGTCACCGCCGAGAAGATGACAGGTGAGTCCGCCGGGTGGTGGGAGGGCAGGTGGGGCGCGCATGTACCGGCGGCGGGCGGCCGCTGCATACCTATGTATGTATGCAGTGACGTGCGGTGAGGTCAGTGCCTCCCCAGGCAATGACCTCACCGCACGTCACTGGTGCTAGGTATGCACCCCACAGTGCCAGGTTTGCACCCAGTGTGCGATATGCCCCCCACAGTGCCAGATATGCCCCTCACAGTTTTTGAAGAAAAGGAAAAGGACTGTTGTTCAGGGACCGCACTTTATTAAAGTGCGGTCCCTGAACAACAGTCCTTTTCCTTTTCTTCAGATACGTAAACTCGTTACTGTTCGGGATCTGCACCCCCACTAACCGATCTGATAAATGTGGGGAATGGATCTTCGGATCATATAAAAAAGATTATTCTTAGTGTGCAGGCATACCCCCAGCTCCGACAAGGAGCAACCCGCCTACATGCCCCCCACAGTGCCAGATATGCCCCCCACAGTGCCAGATATGCCCCCACAGTGCCAGATATGCCCCCCACAGTGCCAGACATGCCCCCCCACAGTGCCAGACATGCCCCCCACAGTGCCAGACATGCCCCTCCACAGTGCCAGACATGCCCCCCCACAGTGCCAGACATGCCCCCGCACAGTGCCAGATATGCCTCCAGTGTGCAATATACCCCCACAGTGCCAGATATGCCCCCGCACAGTGCCAGATATGTCCCGGTATGTGGCTATGGGGCAGTGTGCGTGTATGTGGCTATGGGGGCAGTGTGCGGCTATGGAGGCAGGGTGAGTGTGTGGCTATGGAGGCAATGTGTGTGTATGTGGTTATGGGGCAGTGTGCATGTGCAACTATGGGGCAATGTGCATGTGCAGCTATGGTTGCAGTGTGAGTGTATGTGGCATTGTGCGTGTGCGACTATGGGGGCAGTGTGAGTGTATGAGGCTATGGCGCAGTGTGTGTGTGCGACTATGGGGGAAGTGTGGGGCTATGGGGTAGAGTGGATGTTCAGCTATGGGGGCAGAGTGCGTGTGCAGCTATGGGGGCAGTGTGCGTGTGCAGCTATGGGGCAATGTGCATGTGCGGCTATGGGGCAATGTACATGTGCGGCTATGTGGGCAGTGTGGGTGTGCGGCTATGTGGGCAGTGTGGGTGTGCGGCTATGGGGGCAGTGTGTGCGTGTGCTGCTATGGGAGCAGTGTGTGCGTGTGCTGCTATTGGGACAGAGTGTGTGTGCGGCTATGGAGGCAGTGTGTGTGTGCGGCTATGGACGCAGTGTGCATGTGCGGCTATGGGGACAGTGTGTGTGTGTGTGTGTATGTGGCTATGGGGACAGTGTGTGTGTATGGCCATTGGGCAGTGTGCGTGTGTGACTAAGGGGGCAGTGTGCGTGTGCGACTATGGGGGCAGTGTGCGTGTATGTGGCTATGGGGCAGTGTGCGTGTGCGGCTATAGGGGCAGTGTGTGTGTGCGTGTGGCTATGGGGACAGTGTGTATGTGTGTGCAGCTATGGGGGCAGTGTGTGTGTGGCTATGGGGACAGTGTGCGGCTATAAGGCAGTGTGCGGCTATGGAGCAGTGTGTGTGTATGTGGCTATGGGGCAGTGTGCGTGTGCAACTATGGGGGCAGTGTGGGGTTATGGGGCAGCATGTGTGCGACTATGGGGCAATGTGCATGTGCAGCTATGGGGGCAGTGTGGATGTGCAGCTATGGGGGCAGTGTGGATGTGCAGCTATGGGGGCAGTGTGCGGCTATGGGGGCAGTGTGCGGCTATGGGGGCTGTGTGCGTGTGCGGCTATGGGGGCAGTGTGCGTGTGCGGCTATGGGGGCAGTGTGCGTGCCGTGTGCGGCTATGGGGGCAGTGTGCGTGTGCGGCTATGGGGGCAGTGTGCGGCTATGGGGGCAGTGTGCGGCTATGGAGGCAGGGTGCGTGTGTGGCTATGGAGGCAGGGTGCGTGTGTGGCTATGGAGGCAATGTGTGTGTATGTGGCTATGGGGCAGTGTGCGTGTGCAACTACGGGGCAGTGTGGGGCTATGGGGCAGAGTGTGCGACTATGGGGCACTGTGCATGTGCAGCTATGGGGGCAGTGTGAGTGTATGTGGCATTGTGCGTGTGCGACTATGGGGGCAGTGTGCGACTATGGTGGCAGTGTGAGTGTGCGACTATCGGGGAAGTGTGGGGCTATGGGGGTAGAGTGCGTGTGCAACTATGGGGGCAGTGTGCGTGTGCAGCTATGGGGGCAGTGTGCGTGTGCAGCTATGGGGGCAATGTGCATGTGCGGCTATGTGGGCAGTGTGGGTGTGCGGCTATAGGGGCAGAGTGCGTGTGCAACTATGGGGGCAGTGTGCTTGTGCTACTAAGGGGGCAGTGCGGGGCTATGGGGCAGCGTGTGCGACTATGGGGCAATGTGCATGTGCAGCTATGGGGGCAGTGTGAGTGTATGTGGCAGTGTGCGACTATGGTGGCAGTGTGAGTGTATGTGGCTATGGCGCAGTGTGTGTGTGCGACTATCGGGGAAGTGTTGGGCTATGGGGGTAGAGTGCGTGTGCAGCTATGGGGGCAGTGTGCGTGTGCAGCTATGGGGGCAGTGTACTGTGCAGCTATGGGGCAGCGTGTGTGCAACTATGGAGCAATGTGCTTGTGCGGCTATGTGGGCAGTGTGGGTGTGCGGCTATGTGGGCAGTGTGCGTGTGCGGCTATGGGGGCAGGGTGCGTGTGCGGCTATGGGGGCAGGGTGCGTGTGCGGCTATGGGGGAAGCGTGCGTGTGCGGCTATGGGGGCAGGGGGCGTGTGCGGCTATGGGGGCAGGGGGCGTGTGCGGCTATGGGGGAAGGGTGCGTGTGCGGCTATGGGGGCAGGGTGCATGTGCGGCTATGGGGGCAGGGTGCGTGTGCGGCTATGGGGCAGCGTGCGTGTGCAGCTATGGGGGCAGCGTGCGTGTGCGGCTATGGGGGCAGCGTGCGTGTGCGGCTATGGGGGCAGCGTGCGTGTGCGGCTATGGAGCAGCGTGCGTGTGTGGCTATGGGGGCAGCGTGCGTGTGTGGCTATGGGGGCAGTGTGTGTGTGTGTGTGTGGATGTGGGCAGTGTGTGTGTGTGTGGATATGGGGACAGTGTGTGTGTATACGTGGCTATGGGGCAGTGTGCGGCTATGGGGGCAGTGTGTGTGTGGCTATGGGGACAGTGTGTGTGTGTGTATGGGGCTATGGGGCAGTTTGCGACTATGGGGGCAGTGTGTGTGTGTGCAGCTATGGGCCACTGCTGGGCATGTGAGGCTATGGTTAAAGTGATGGGGGAGGGCAAGGGAAATTTGTCTAGAGCCCAGATTACTGACCTGTGCGATGCATGCCGACATCACCTCACAGTTGGTGACAGCTCAGCTGCCCTGTCTTCCTCAGCCAGGCATTGTCTTTGCACAAGTGCCAAGGCTGCCATATGACACTCCATGAGTCTGTGGGCAGGGCTTCACGGTCCGTGGGTGGGCGGGGCTTCACGGTCCGTGGGTGGGCGGGGCTTCACGGTCTCATGGATGTAATAATAACCAAGTAGTGCATTGCCATTGTCCCAGCTGGTGTCCATTACCTGCCTGCACCTGCTGCTGCCAGGTCCCTTCTCTCAGCAGGGCAGGTTCTATTTGTGAACTATCCATTTTTTCTCCTACTAGGAGACGCCTGTTTCCATGGGTGGGCGGGGCTTAGGCGGCAACATGAAAGTGGCATATTAGCAATGTATTTATATATAAATATATATATGGTGGTACTAGCGCTGGTAATCCCCTGATCTTTGGATGTTAGAATTCTTCACACCAATTAGTGTTAGATCTTATATACACTTCCCTCTTTCCTTTAGGGTGGCAGCACCTTCTCCTATGGGTTCTCGTTCTCTTGAACCCTATGTGTAAAGAATCTGAAAGAAAGGGTGAGATGGGCGCCTATAGTGTAGTATTTTCTAAGCCAATTTTGTCTCCCTTCACCACATGAAGACAGACCAACACCCCCAATTTTAAAGGTGTACCGTATAGGGTGGTTTTCCACCACTGTTCTATGCGCGTCTTTATCAAGAAAGTCCCAGTGACTGTTCAACAGCTTTCATGGAGTTCAAAAACCTCCCTTCTTAATCCACTCCTCAATGTAAATTGCAGCACGTACATGTAGGGAGAGAGTACAGAGAAGACGGACTAGTGCAGTATGTTCAACACAATTTATTCACACCGCAAAAGACACAAATTAAAATCCGTAAATATCCGTTAATATAAAAAAGCAAAGTGAGCTTATCTGGTGGTGATGCACACAATGATTGTCATCCATCCATCACAGTCATAGCAAATGGTCCCTCTCAACGCGTTTCATCCCTCTGGACTTCTTCAGGAGAGTGTCTGGTGGGGGGTCCCTGCCTTCCTTTTATACTAGTGATAACCAATCCCCAATTAGCATGGGTTTCCCGCACTGAACTGTGCCCTAACTTCCGTTTCCGCTCTGTGAAACGCATACTTCCGGTTTCTATGTTTCTTATGGCTTCCTTTTTCCGGAGCACATATTACATTTATAAGTTAAACTAGAGGAAAAAAGAGGACCCCACCTATGAGGGCCGCCAGAGTATAAGGAGTCCTTATAATATCTTTACGCATTTCTATATATATATATATATAGCTAATGCTATGCCCCCATGAGGGGGGGGGGGACATGGGGGTGCCGTCCATGAGAGCGGAGAGCTGGGGTGGGGGACGCCAGGGAGTAAGAGCTCCCGGAGAGGGGAACTGCCTGGGTGTAACAGGTACCTTTCTGTGTTTCTGTGACACCTCATGAGCAGCATCAGCACTCAGGGCCTTATTCTGGTCGGTGCGGCCGGAGCCGAATATGCGGCCAGGACCGTGCGTCCTAAACCCCGCCTTTCGTACGGATCGCTCACTCCGTCCGAATGCGGTAATCCGCCGACCGCACGGAGCACGAGCGAATTTCTTACAGATACACCTCCTCCATCTCTTGGAACCTCCCCCATCATTCGATGGTCGCAGAACATCGAATGCAGGACGATTGGTCCACCAGCTCCCACAACCTCAGACCACACGGGCATTTCTCCGTGCAAAAGCAGGGATCTGGGCGGGCAGCTGACATCCCGCAATGTCATATGTCCGCCCCCTACACATGCGTCACGGCCGCATTACCATACGTACGCCCAGCGTTTTCATGGGAACGCCCATGAAACGCGGGGCGTATGCATATGGTAATGAGCCCAAACAGCCCTTCACGCCCCGCTCCACCCCCTGTTCGTTGTGTACACATTTCATGCGGAATTTGGCCGTGCATTCCGCTCGCACATGCGCAGAGACGCCTCTGCACATGCGCAGACACAAAACATCGGCGTCACGAACGCACGCGGATATTACCGCACCAACCAGAATAAGGGCCTCAGTTAGGATACTTCTCTTTGTGAGTTCTGCAGACAGAGCCCTCACGTCTCCGTCGGCCATCTTGGTACATCCAAGTGAACTAGTGAAGCCTCTATCTATACTCCCCCTGCTGGACGTACTGCGCATGCGCAACAAGTTGAGCTCTCCTATCTTTATAATGGGGGACCATCTTGGTACATCCAAGTGAACTAGTGAAGCCTCTGTCTATACTCCCCCTGCTGGACGTACATGCGCAACAAGTTGAGCTCTCCTATCTTTATAATGGGGGACGTTTCACTAAATTATAAAAAAACTGTACCTATCTGAAAATCCTCAACCCCAAAAGGCACTCCACTGGGACAATATCTACCTAATAAAACAAACCCCAAGTCTCAATTGTTCCTCTATCCTGAGTTATGGAAGTTGGAAGTTTAGATCGCAGCACCGGTTGACGATTCTACGCGTATATGCCAAATTTCAGCTCAGTACGCCCAGTCACTTTTGAGGTGCAGTCCCTCAAACACCATGCCCCATCTGAAAAGTTCCCTATGGGAAAAATCCGTTCGTTCGATTCAGCCTTAATATTCCAAAGACAAAAAACCTTACGGTTTCACATGTCCCATTAAGGCTTCTTATACATGATCTGGCATTTCAGAAACCTGTTGTAACTCCCACTCAAACGCCAAAAAGCAATGAAATTCCGATCATTAAGGCTGACGCCTTAATGGACGTGTTCCTTGCGCAATACAGATATGGTACGCCATCACAGCCTGTGGGTAAGTGCAGATTCAGCACTCTCACAGAGTGAGATTGCTGTCACTCACACAATGGTGGAGCTGCTAATTCACAGATTTGTGTGCTCATTGGAATACACACATGCAGTCTATGCAACTGAAGGTCTGAGCAGTTATGTGGCGCACTCATCCTAATAAGTACCTGCAATCATCTAAAACTGTCTAGCCCACTGAGTTACTATAGTGTTCATTCTAGCACCAGCCATCTTTGAAAACCTCCTCTTCCCTGCCTGGGGTGTAGCTGTCTACTGTAGTGCTTCTAGCACAGTGTGGTCTGTATATCAGCACTGCAAACCAAGTCCCGCCACTTACATATCTCCTGTCCTGTGGCGGCTGCAGGGCCTGTCAGCGTGGCGGGGGTTAACCCACTGAGTTTAGCAGTGTGTCAGCTCTTCCAGCTGCATCTCGCCCCCCCCCCGCAGCGCTGACAAGGCCACTCTGCACTCACCTCCTCTAGCCTATCTGCTCAACTCTTTTAGCCGCAATGCCACATCCTCCCCCCACCACTCAGGCTCAGCCTCTCCATTATGAATTTTGGCAAAACATTGCAGGCACTAACCGCTGAGGTCATGCAGCCCAGCCAGGGGGGAGAGCTGCCGTCCCAGTTCTAATGAGTTATAGGCTAGCCCACCGGAAAGTGGCCCGGTTTTTCGCCAGAGCCAATCCACCTCTGCCTGGCAGTCACACCTTAGTAGCCCACCCAAACCCCAATTACATCTGTCAATTTGGCTTTTTCTGCACATGGCCTCTGGCAGCCACTCCAGGCACTTCCACAGGGCGAGTTTCCATCTGGTGGAAAAAGAATGCCGGTTGCAGAGATGCCGAGATGCCACGGTTAAGAGCAGCAGCAATTCCTCCCTGGGCTCCCGATCCTCCTGCTCCGGCACCTAGTCACTGAAATACACAAGGCAGTCACCCACACAGCTCCCAGTCACTGACACACTCACACCCAGACAAAGCTCCGAGTCACCCACACACAGCTCCCAGTCACTGACACACACATACATGCACACAGCAGTCACCAACACAAAGCTCGCAGTCACTGACACACACACACACACACACACACACACAGCTCCCAGTCACTGACACACACACAGCAATCACCCACTGTCACCCACACACAGCACCCAGTCACTGACACACACTCACGGCAGTCACCCAAACACAGCAGTCACCCACTGTCACACACACACACAAACACAGCTCCCAGTCACTGACACACACACACACACACACACACACACACACACACACACAGCACCCAATCACTAAAAAACACACAAGACATTCACCCACACAGCACCCAGTCACTGACACAGGATACAGGTGTGCTGGTACAGGGGTCTGGCTGGTGCTCAGGGGCATGTGTCAGGGGCACTGACATTCGGCATGTGCCTTGTGCCTCCTACCTGGCACTCACACCATAGTAACCCACCCACAGCCCAATTCTCAATCTGTCAATCTGGATTTTTCCTGCACATGGCCTCCAGCAGCCACTCCAGGCACTTCCACAGGTGGAAAAAGAATGCCGGTTGCAGAGATGTCGAGATGCCACGGTGAAGAGCAGCAGCAATTCCTCCCTGGGCTCCCGATCCTCCTGCTCCGGCACCTAGTCACTGAAATACACAAGGCAGTCACCCACACAGCTCCTAGTCACTGACACACTCACACTCTCACACACACAGCAGTCACACACTATCACCAACACACAGCACCCAGGGCAGCATGTATTAAAATACATTGCCGACCTTCACCGCGCCACCACAGTGATGCTAGCGCATATGTACATCGGAATTCGGTGACGGAGACCCCCCCCCGCAATACCTGTTTGACGGAGGATGGGACTAGTGGGGTCGGCGTTTATGGTGGGCGGCGATAAGACGCCCATAGGCTTCTATTGGGTGGCGATACCCTGGCCAGCGAAGATGCGGCAGCCGGGTCTACGTACATTTGAAAATGCATTTTTCCCTTAGTACCTCCCACCCCCAGTCACTGATGTGCACACACACACACGTGATACGGTCGACCTAAAGATGGTCGCCAGTCATTAGGTCGACACCGTTGGGTAGACATACTGCAAGGTCGACAGGTGTCCATGTCGACAAGGAACAAGGTCGACAGATGTCTAGGTCAACATGGAACAAGGTCGACACAACAGTTAGGTTGACATGGGTTAGGTCAACAGTCATGAGGTCAACATGGTTTTTTTTACTTTTTTTGAGGCGAGGGGACGCGGTGCACTTAAAACAGTGTCCATGTCGACTGTCGACATTTGGGTAAAAAAAAACAATAAAAACACTGTTGACCTTTTCATTGTAGACCTAACCCATGTCAACCTAACGGCTGTGTCGACCTGGTCCCATGTCGACCCAAACACCTGTCAATTTTGCTCCATGTTGACCTAAACACCTGTTGACCTAGGCACCTGTCGACCTTGCAGAATGTTGACCTGATGACTGTCTACCATCATTAGGTCGATCTAATAATAATAATCTATAAATTATAATAATAATCCCATCCCCATCCCCCCCCCCCCCCACATATGGCAGTCATCCACACACAGCGCACTGACACACACATACAAATCAGTCACCCACACATGGCAGTCAGTCACACACAGTCCTAGTCACTGAAACACACGCACTACATAAACACACACCAGTGGCGGAAGTCTCGGAGGCAATGGAGTCATTTGCCGCCAGGCGCCACGTTTGAAGGGGACACTCAGCAGCCTGACATCATACCTCCCAACTGTCACGATTCCGTCGGGACAGTCCAGATTTTCGGGTCCTGCCCCGACGTCCCACCCGCGGCAGGCATTGTCCCGCTGCGGGGGGGGGGGGGGCAGTTGGGAGACCCCCCAATCTAGTAGAATAGACGCTGTGCGCATGCGCACAGCGTCTATTCTCGTATAAAAATGAGGTCGCGGCTAATTAGCATAAGCCGCACCCTCATTTGCATACGCCCCGCCCCCTTTTTGGACGCTCACGCGGCAAAGCCGCGCGAGTGTCCCTATTTCCTCCGGACGGAAGTTGGGCGGTATGTGACATCCATTGCCTCCGATAAACGCCACCACCTGAGTGCGCACCAGCCAGAATACTCAGAGTAGTGCTGCTGCAGTGATAGCAGGCAACGCTGCTCCATGATCTCTGTGAGAGGAGGAGGAGGCGGGACTTCCTGTCACACACAGCCCCTGCCTCCTCCTGACAGACCTTTCCTGCAGCCCGTCCAGCTCTTCTTCACCTCCCACACACAATCTACCGTGTTTCCCCGATAATAAGACACTGGGCGAAATGTAATAGGGTGTGATTTTTGGACGAGTTCCAAACTCGCCAGAAATCGCACCTTTAAAAATCGCGTTTTTTGCCGCGAATTCGCATATGTAATGAGATGCGAATTAGCGGCAAAAAAATGCGATTTGCCGCGATTTCGGGCGATTTTTAGTCATGAAAATGTGCGCATTTTCAGTCATGAAAATGTGCGCATTTTCATAAATGCGATTTTGTGGAAAAAAAAAAAGTAAAAAAACAAACGGCGTGGGGTCCCCCCTCCTAAGCATAACCAGCCCCGGGCTCATTGAGCCGGACCTGGTTCCAAAAATACGGGGGGACAAAAAGCATAGGGGTCCCCCGTATTTCTGAAACCAGCCCCGGACTCTTGGACCGGTCCTGGTTCCAAAAATACGGGGGACAAAAAATCTGGGGGTCCCCCGTATTTTGAAACCAGCACCGGGCTCCAACAGCCCGCGGTGTCATGCCACAGCCGGGGGACACTTTTTATACAAGGTCCCCCGGCCAAAACATGAGCACCGTGGCTGGTCAGCCTTGGACGGGGTACCTGGAGGAGTGGGGACCCCCCCAATAAAGGGGTCCCCCCCCCCAGGCTTCACCCGTCCAGGGCTGAAGCCCGGGGCTGTCACCGGCGTCCGTGGCCAGTGGACGCCGGCCTGATAGGGTTAAATCCATCATACATATCATTACATTGCTTTATACCGGCGAACTACAAGTGCCAGCAGACCTCCCCCGCATGCTGGGACTTGGAGAACCACAAGTCCCAGCATGCGGGGCATTAACGGGCCCGCTGGGACTTGTAGTCCACCTGTAAAAAGAATGTTTATAAAAAACACACACACAGAGAAGTAAAAGTTTATTACACACACACACACACACCTCACTTTTACACCAGCGTTACTTACCATTCCTGGATCCAGCGCTGGTCTGGCTGCTTCACAGCCGGCTCCCCCCGAACTGACAGGCAGCGGGGAGAACCGGCTTTCTCCGTTGCTTCTAACAGCTTCTGTAGCGCTGTCCGAGTGCTACAGAGGCTGAGAGCGTGATTGGCTGAGCTACAGTATGCGTCTCCATGGAGACGCATAGCTCAGCCAATCAGGACTGCATTTTTCATTTTTCATTCTGCATTTTTCATTCTGCATTTTTCAGCCACTCAGCCTTTCCGGCTCCGCTCAGTCTCTCCGCTTTCGCCTGTGTACAGATGCCAATCAGTCCCTGAGGTGCGCAATGCCCAATGCATCCCTGCATCAGCAGAGGCTTCAGAGCTGCAGCAGCGTCCATTTCATGCGGGGGGGGGGGGCAGAGCTGGAAGTTTAGCACAGGGATTGGGCAAAATGGGGATTTAGCTAGGGCTTGTTTTAGGGGTAGGGCTTATTCTGGACCGTTGTCCAGAAATGAGGGTAGGGCTTATTATCAGGGTAGGTCTTATTATCGGGGAAACAGGGTAAGTTCTGACTCCTGCAGGCTGCTACAGTATGGACGGATGCTTCTTTTATAGGTGAGAGCCCCCCCCCAGTTGTAGTGTTTATTAAACTATTTATGTGCAGTGTGTTTGTGTGTATCTGTATAGGTCTATGTTTATATGCATGTGTTGCTTTGTGTGCATATGTGGCTGTGTGTTTACAGAGGTGTGTGTATATGCATATGTAGTTGTGTGAATACATGTGTGTGGCAGTGTGTATACATGTGTGTGTGTGGTTGTGTGTATACATATGTGTATGTTGCTGTGTGTAGTCATGTGGGTGTATGTGTATACATGTGTGTGTGGCTATGTGTATACATGTGTGTGTGGCTGTGTGTGTACATATGTGTGTGTGTGGTTGTGTGTATACATATGTGTGTATGTTGCAGTGTGTGTGTGTGGCTGTGTGTATACATGTGTGTGTTGTGTGTATACATATGTGTATGTTGCTGTGTGTATACATGTGGATGTATGTGCATATGTATCTGTGTGTGTATACATGTGTTTGTATGTGGCAGTGTATAATTGTGGGTGTATGTGCATATGTACTGTAGCTAATGTATGTGTATACGTGTGATGTATGTGGCAGTGTGTATACATGTGGCTTCATGTGCGTATGTGGCTTTGTATAAATGTGTGTGGCTGTGTGTGTGTGTATATGTGTGTGTATGTGTCTATGGGGGTGTGCATATATATATATATATATATTTTTTTTTTCTGGGGGGGGGGGGGGGCAACATCACATTTTTCGCCTCTGTTATAAACTTACGCCACTGACACACACACTTACATCACAAGCAGCTGGGGATCTGTAGTGGCTCCCTCTCTGACTTCTGACAGCAGCCCCTCCGGGTCCCGTGTAGCCACGCCCCTCTGGAGCTGTGTAGCCACGCCCCTCCGGTCCCGTGTAGCCCCGCCCCCTCCGGGTAACGTGTAGCCCCGCCCCCTGCTCATAGTTGGCTATCTCTCGACAGTGTCCTGTCGGCACCTACAGTTAAAAATGAGAGGGAGCTGGCTGGGGAGGCTGTCAGGAGTGGGATAGAGGAAGCTGGTGGACGTGTAGCTCCACCCCCTGGTCCCGTGTAGCCACGCCCCCTCGGGATCCGTGTAACCACGCCCCCTCCGGTCCCGTGTAGCTCCGCCCCCTGCTCATAGTTGGCTATCTCTCGGCACTGTCGGCACTGTCGGCAGTGTCCTGTCGGCACCTACTGTTTAAAAATGAGAGGGAGCTGTCAGCAGTGGGATGGAGGAAGCTGGCGGAGGGGAGAAGTAGGAAGGGGGAGACCTACTGAGGCTTCAGTGGGGAGGACGTGGTATGGGACTCAAAGCTTGCTGGTGCTACGGGCAGGAGGGGGGAGAGGGAGGCTGTAACTCATTGGAGGGAGAGAAGGCATGGAGCTGATGGTCAGCCTGCACGCAGAGGACATGGACAGGCAGTGCTGGTAAAGCACTTTTGAATATCCCGCCCAGTTCACTGATGTCACTTATTCTCCTGTCGCCTCTGGCACTGCACGGAATTTATCAATCTAATTAAATAAAGTGGTGTCAGTGCTATTAATCACACAGTCTGTCCCTCTTTACCCCATAACACTCCTTAGCCCCCTGCATAACACAAACAATCGTAATTGCCCTCTGCTCACAGAACAAAACAGCTACTCGGGCAGGTCAGACATGTGTGTGCACCTAAGTGAAGCCTATCCGAGTACTCCCCCTGCTGGTGGACACAGCGCATGCGCAACAAGTTGATGATCCCTATCTCTATAATGGGGCATGTTTCACTAAATTATAAAAAAACTACCTATCTTAAAAGCCTAAACCCCAAAAGGCACTATACTGGGACAATATCTACCTAATAAAACAAACCCCAAGTCGCAATTCTTCCTCTACCCTGAGTTATGCCTTCCCAAAAAAACCCTCATAGACTAACACGGGCGACAAGTGGTCATTTCTGAAGTGTAAGAAAAAAATTGACAGTTGGAAGTTTAGATCGCTCTCAATTGCTCATTTTTTTTATATTTCGCCCTGAAATTTGGCAAGCAGCACCGGTTGACTATTCTAAGCGTACATGCCTAATTTCAGCTCAGTACGTCTAGTCACTTTTGAGGTGTAGTCCCTCAAACACCATGCCCCCATCCAAAAAGTTCCCTATGGGAAAAATCCGTTTGTTCGATTCAGCCTTAATATAAGGGCACTAGCGTGCCCTTATAATATATATATATAT
Source organism: Crinia signifera (assembly GCF_055691185.1). Taxonomy (NCBI): domain Eukaryota; kingdom Metazoa; phylum Chordata; class Amphibia; order Anura; family Myobatrachidae; genus Crinia; species Crinia signifera. The sequence goes on along the minus strand of NC_139219.1, from coordinate 116,267,830 downwards.
GCATAGAAATCCACACTCCATTTAATAGTTCATCCCGGTAGTGCTCACTCCAAGGCACTAGACCAGTGGTGGCCAACCTGTGGCTCTTGAGCCTCATGCGGCTCCCCCCCTTGTAAAGTGCGGCTCCTGCTCCCACTGCTGCCCGCCGCCCACCGTCTGTCCCAGTCCCTCCTGCTGCCGGTTCCCTGAATCCCTTCTCCTTCTGAGGGGAGGAGAGCACGCATCGCGTATCTTACCCCTTACTGTGCATCCTTGTGACTGGGCCGTCCACCAATCAGAGCTCGTGGGCCAGCAGCCAATCAGGAGCCGGCCAGCAAGCTTTGATTGGTGGGCAGCCCAGTCACAGGGAAGTGCTGTGCTCTCCTCCCATCGGTAACATGACAGGAGGACTGCAGGGGGACGCCAGACTGTCCTCTCCCCACCTGGCAGCAGCAGCAACAGTGAGTGCTGCTGCTGGGAAATTTGCACTGTGGGGGCATAGCAGTTTGTGGCACATACCTGGCACCGTGGGGTGCATATGTGTATCTGGCACTATTGGGGGCATATGTATATATGGAACTGCACTATTTGAGGCATATTTGTATCACACCCACCCAAGGGGTCAAAATAGACGAATCCCCTTTTTTTGGCGCGCGCATGATGTTGGCTCTTTAGCCTGAGTGCCGATATTTTTCGGCTCTTTACCTCTAACCGGTTGGCCACCCCTGCACTAGACCATCATATAGAATTTTTGTAAGAAGGGCACTCACCAATTCGCAGTTAAAACTTCTTGTTTATTCAAACCATTAAAATATTGAACATCAGATAGTTGTCAACGTTTCGGTCCGCATTTCAGACCTTCTTCAAGACAGACAAATGCAGCAAGAGATCTTACTCCAACAGAGACCTAAATTACACTGGTCCCATGGTGAACTTATATACCCACCCACTCAGGAAGTGCCTTCATATGACCAATGGGCTGTCATTCTACTAAATTATACTTATACATTAAATGCAGGCTAACTCCAGACATATCCCCAGAATGTATCATGTATCTATATCAACAAAGCACATACAAATCCATTCTATCACGCTGTGAAATTGAATATCGTCGGTTAATGAGGCAAAAAATCCCGGCGTGAGTTCCAACTCAGTGGAACGCACTGCCATTTTGTTTCCGCTTGTCATTCTAACATCAAACGTGCATACACATAGCTAGTGTTCATTCGATCCATATTAGATGGTTAGAATCATACAATCCCTTGATCCCTGTGCCTCAATACATAATAGCAGCGGCCGTATGTCTTAACTGTGTTATTACACGATCGCGTCACCCGGAAATGACGCAAACTTACTCAACCCGGAAGTCCCCTGCACTTCGTGTACAGTGGTATCCCAGCAACAGGCTGACGCTGCTCTGTTGTGTTATCGTGACGCATCATCCAAATGCTACACCTATATGGAGCCTCACCGAGAGGATAAGTTGCCTAGCAACTTCCAGCGTATGGATATAGGATGCTAGATACATATTGCGGTAGATAGACTTCTAAACATGCTATCATATAATAGGTGTATGAGACCTGCATTTATACACTATCGATCGATGATGATCTATATCGGTGGGTATAAGGTTCACCACGGTCCCAGCTGCATATATACAACTTGGTTCAATAGAGACAAACATTATACATAGACATTACAAATACAAAAAAGTCAACCCATGGGTATATTTACCCATAGATTGTATAAATGCTCTAGAGGGCAAATAACTTTTATTTTGCTCTCCCTGCTCCACTGTATCCACTCGAAAAAAAGGAGCGGATATTGGGGTTTTAATCTGAAAAAATACAGAATATAGAAAAAAATAGAATTTTTTTTTTTTAAAGAATTCTTTCAAAAAAACCTCTTTAGAAAAGTTTGGGTGTCCAGCAGGAAAGTCATAAGTGTCCTAGGGCCACTGAATATGGCATCCACTTCATCGCACAATATCTTCAGGTGTAGTCCCAAATCACAGAAATACACTGTATGGTAAATGCTCATTGAGCCCCCTCGGTGAACATGTATCCAGTCGCTGTATCCATTTTAATTCCCTTTGTTTCAGGAGCTTCTCCCTATCACCCCCACGTCCTGGGGCAGGTATATGGTCAATGATCATGCTCTTTAAGCTCGCAACAGAGTGACCCTTTATAAAGAAATGGCGGGCCACTGGCTTGTCCAAGCCTTTCTTCTCGAATGCCTCCCTTATCGACCGTCTATGGTTGGCCATTCTCTCACAAAAGGTCCTCGTTGTGAGGCCAACATAGTAAAACCTGCAAGGGCATAGCAAGAAGTATATAATGTATGTAGACTGGCAGGATACTCTGTGCTGTATCGTAATTCTCTGGTTGGTGTGTGGATGTGCAAATGTCGATCCAACCATCATTGATCAGCACATTGTGCAGTCCGCACAGCGAAAACAACCCTTTTTGCCTGTCTGTATCCAATTCCTAGTTTCTCGAGCCGGCATCATTGTGGGTCTCATCAGCATCTGCTTGAGATTTGGACCTCTTTTGTATGAGATCATAGGTGGTGTCTTGCTGATCGCACCCAATGCTGGGTCCCTTGTAATGATGGGCCATGATTTTTTAATCGATTTCTTCAATCTATGCGAGGCTGTATTATAGGTAGTAGAATAGATCATTCTTTTCTCATCGAAGGGAGCTTTCTTGGTTTTATCTTGAAACCTTGCTCTTGCTTTTTTCAAGCACCGGTCCACTATCTCTCGTTTATAGCCGCGGGCCAGAAATCTGTTGGTCATCTCCAATATCTGTCCTTCTGCTGTCTCTGAATCTGAATTATTGCGAAGTACCCGAAGGTATTGCGAGATTGGCAGCCCCTCCTTTAATTTTTCTGAGTGGTGGCTGGTGGCGAACAGGAGTACATTGCGATCTGTATCCTTACGATAGAGCTTATATCCCAAACCACTTGTTTGCTTGTATACCGTGACATTGAGAAAATTAAGTTCCTTCATATCAATATGTGATGTAAATCTGATTGGGGAGTCCAGTAGATTGAGATACTGGATCATCTCATTTAGCTCCACCAGAGTACCCACCCACACTATAAAAACATCATCGATGTATCTCATATAACTTGCTATGTGGGTATGGTATCGAGGAAGAATAAATTCATGCTCGTAGGAGTGCATGTATAAGTTGGCATAAGCCGGCGCGAGACTGGACCCCATAGCCGTCCCCCGGTTCTGGTAGTAATATCCCCCACCATAGCTGAAATGGTTCTTAGTCAGAACTAACGTGGCAAGTTCCAAAAGTAATTCCACCGGGGGGGGTGGCCAGGGGGATCCTCACTCAAAGCTTTTCTTAAAGATGACAAACCTCCCTCATGAGGTATCACGGTGTATAACGAGGACACATCTAATGACACCATTAGTGCTTCCTCCGGCACTGGGCCTAATGATTAGATTTTTTGAAGAAAATCAGGGGTATCCTGCACATAACTCCCCATTTTCCTCACGCAAGGCTGTAAAAAGGTGTCAACAAACACTGCCAAGGGTTGCAGGACTGAACCGATGGCCGATATTATAGGACGCCCCGGAGGTGCAGTCAAAGACTTGTGCACCTTCGGGAGCGTGTACAATATCGGACATACGGGTGCATCCACCGTAAGATATTTGAAGATTTTTTCATCAATCCACCTGTTGTTCAAAGCACAGTTTAATCTATTGTCAACCAGTTTTTTGACATCATACATCGGGTTTAACCCTACTTTGGTGTATGTTTCCAAATCAGACAATTGGGACATAACCTCATTGTTGTAGGCGGTCCAGTCTTGCACCACGACAGAACCGCCTTTATCCGCTTGGCGGATAACTATTTGGTCATTCTTTTTTAAATTATTCAGAGCCTCCCTCTGTATTATAGAAAGATTATCAAATGATCTTTTAATCCCATCCTCTCGCATATCGCACTCCATCTGCCTCAGGAAGGTCTTAATACTTGGGTTTTGGGAGGGGGGGGGGTCAAATACGCTTGGTCTAGAAAGTACCGACATAGTTTCCCTGTTGGTCTCAGAATCACTAAAAAATTCTCTAAGCCTGAGTTTTCTACCAAACTTAAAGTTATCAACTGTCCAGTTGAAATAGTCAAATTTGACCGTTGGCACAAATGAAAGGCCTAGGCCTAGGACTTCCAATTCAGCTGTGCTTAATGGATGACTAGATAAATTAAATACAATTTCGGGTTCTAATATCTTCCCTTTCTCCTTGATCCGGTGCCTCCTCCCGCCCCTCCTCGTGCGACGACATGTACTGGCCGTGGGGGACGGTCTACGGTGTGGGCTGTGCCTGCCGCTAAAAAAGATGTTAATGACGCGAACTTACTCAACCCGGAAGTCCCCTGCACTTCGTGTACAGCGGTATACCGGTATCAATATTTTAATGGTTTGAATAACCAAGAAGTTTTAACTGCGAATTGGTGAGTGCCCTCCTTACAAAAATTCTATATGATGGTCTAGTGCCTTGGAGTGAGCACTACCGGGATGAACTATTAAATGGAGTGCGGATTTCTATGCATATGTTTTGGATTGGTTTCCTTAATCCAGCACCTACAGCTTTAAGTACACCGGTTGGAAATTGGTGACTTGACCTCTCCTATGGATTCCTGACAATTTTTAATTTATATTGTTTTTGTGTTTTTTAAGTGAAAGCGCACTTGAGGACTAGGGATTTATTCCCGTAGCCCTTGTGCCTTACTGATTGGTCTTTTTAAAGGAGTCAACCCATTATGTTCTAAAATTGAAAACTGCTCCACTGTTTGAGATACTCCGCTTTAGGATCATTAACCACGGGGCCCACCAGAGTACTCAGGCCTTTTTTTGGGAATAAATCATTATATGTTATATGTGTGTCCAGTTTTGTCTTATGTGTAAGTTCTAGTGGCATTATATATTGATTAAAATAGCCCATAAATTTATTTGCTTGTATATCTGCATCACCTTTGTACCAGTGCATTTAATGTGCTTTTGAAAGGAGTCTCAATATTGGCCAGTCGATGGTTCTGGTGTGATTGTCTCCAGAACAATAAATCTTTTGCTACCTCTGCTAACTGAAGTAGCCATCCTCCATATATCCTTATCATTTCCTTACCAGTGTATATTATATGATTGTCTCTAAAAAATTGAAATACACCTACTATTAAAGCGCATAGAGCAATCATCTGTTGCCCTGTGGTTTGAGTCTAAATATCTACTGTGTTAAACCAATGTGTAAAAATATCTTGATGTATATGACTACACCTCTATTTTTCCATTGATTGAGGATTGTAAACAATAGATCTGTTTGGTTGTATTGTGATAGACCCTTGGGTGTGTATATAAGCATAAAACACCTGGTCATTTATTATTACTGGGAATGTCACAAGAACCTCTGCAGGTATTGGATGATGCAACCTTAGGGAGAGCACAAGACCTGTTGGTATCTCTCACTGATGAGGATGCCGACAAAATTTATTTCGATCATGTGGAATTTGGACAGTTGCCTGTAGAATCCTCCCTTGATCTGTATCACAAAATTCTTAAGCTAAAAAGAAGGGAGGTAGATCTGGTCCTCCACGGCCAATTCCTGTCAGACTATCACAGGAATAAAAAGATACCACGGGGGTTCAGAGTGGCAAATGTTCCTACCCTAGGCAGAGGTAATCTGAACTTCTGCACACGTTGGTGTGGAGTTCTTAACAAGTGCTCCTTCGATCTCCTCCTCCTTGTCATAGAGGAGGTGGGGATCGAATTGAGCAAAGTCAGACAATCCATTTGTGAATTCAATACTAAGTATTTGGATTCGTTAGCCAAAGAAAAATCAGACAACTGGGTGGGAAAACTCTCTGACCAAATTTCTACCTATCAGCGGGATTTAATTGCGTTTAAACGCAAAAAATTGGCCACAGTTGAGACTGACTATACAAATCATCAGGTATATAGATGGTTGAAAGGGGACAATAGGAACTTTAACAACAGACGTCAACAGGCCTCTTATAGGTTTAAACAAAATAGGGGTTTGGATAGTTCGTCACAATCTAACTCTGAGTCAGAGGCGGGCTTGAACACCAGACAGGGTACAGGAGGTGCCACCTCAACATCTTTTTTAGCGGCAGGCACAGCCCACACCGTAGACCGTCCCCCACGGCCAGTACATGTCGTCGCACGAGGAGGGGCGGGAGGAGGCACCGGATCAAGGAGAAAGGGAAGATATTAGAACCCGAAATTGTATTTAATTTATCTAGTCATCCATTAAGCACAGCTGAATTGGAAGTCCTAGGCCTAGGCCTTTCATTTGTGCCAACGGTCAAATTTGACTATTTCAACTGGACAGTTGATAACTTTAAGTTTGGTAGAAAACTCAGGCTTAGAGAATTTTTTAGTGATTCTGAGACCAACAGGGAAACTATGTCGGTACTTTCTAGACCAAGCGTATTTGACCCCCCCTCCCAAAACCCAAGTATTAAGACCTTCCTGAGGCAGATGGAGTGCGATATGCGAGAGGATGGGATTAAAAGATCATTTGATAATCTTTCTAAAATACAGAGGGAGGCTCTGAATAATTTAAAAAAGAATGACCAAATAGTTATCCGCCAAGCGGATAAAGGCGGTTCTGTCGTGGTGCAAGACTGGACCGCCTACAACAATGAGGTTATGTCCCAATTGTCTGATTTGGAAACATACACCAAAGTAGGGTTAAACCCGATGTATGATGTCAAAAAACTGGTTGACAATAGATTAAACTGTGCTTTGAACAACAGGTGGATTGATGAAAAAATCTTCAAATATCTTACGGTGGATGCACCCGTATGTCCGATATTGTACACGCTCCCGAAGGTGCACAAGTCTTTGACTGCACCTCCGGGGCGTCCTATAATATCGGCCATCGGTTCAGTCCTGCAACCCTTGGCAGTGTTTGTTGACACCTTTTTACAGCCTTGCGTGAGGAAAATGGGGAGTTATGTGCAGGATACCCCTGATTTTCTTCAAAAAATCTAATCATTAGGCCCAGTGCCGGAGGAAGCACTAATGGTGTCATTAGATGTGTCCTCGTTATACACCGTGATACCTCATGAGGGAGGTTTGTCATCTTTAAGAAAAGCTTTGAGTGAGGATCCCCCTGGCCACCCCCCCCCCGGTGGAATTACTTTTGGAACTTGCCACGTTAGTTCTGACTAAGAACCATTTCAGCTATGGTGGGGGATATTACTACCAGAACCGGGGGACGGCTATGGGGTCCAGTCTCGCGCCGGCTTATGCCAACTTATACATGCACTCCTACGAGCATGAATTTATTCTTCCTCGATACCATACCCACATAGCTAGTTATATGAGATACATCGATGATGTTTTTATAGTGTGGGTGGGTACTCTGGTGGAGCTAAATGAGATGATCCAGTATCTCAATCTACTGGACTCCCCAATCAGATTTACATCACATATTGATATGAAGGAACTTAATTTTCTCGATGTCACGGTATACAAGCAAACAAGTGGTTTGGGATATAAGCTCTATCGTAAGGATACAGATCGCAATGTACTCCTGTTCGCCACCAGCCACCACTCGGAAAAATTAAAGGAGGGGCTGCCAATCTCGCAATACCTTCGGGTACTTCGCAATAATTCAGATTCAGAGACAGCAGAAGGACAGATATTGGAGATGACCAACAGATTTCTGGCCCGCGGCTATAAACGAGAGATAGTGGACCGGTGCTTGAAAAAAGCAAGAGCAAGGTTTCAAGATAAAACCAAGAAAGCTCCCTTCGATGAGAAAAGAATGATCTATTCTACTACCTATAATACAGCCTCGCATAGATTGAAGAAATCGATTAAAAAATCATGGCCCATCATTACAAGGGACCCAGCATTGGGTGCGATCAGCAAGACACCACCTATGATCTCATACAAAAGAGGTCCAAATCTCAAGCAGATGCTGATGAGACCCACAATGATGCCGGCTCGAGAAACTAGGAATTGGATACAGACAGGCAAAAAGGGTTGTTTTCGCTGTGCGGACTGCACAATGTGCTGATCAATGATGGTTGGATCGACATTTGCACATCCACACACCAACCAGAGAATTACGATACAGCACAGAGTATCCTGCCAGTCTACATACATTATATACTTCTTGCTATGCCCTTGCAGGTTTTACTATGTTGGCCTCACAACGAGGACCTTTCATGAGAGAATGGCCAACCATAGACGGTCGATAAGGGAGGCATTCGAGAAGAAAGGCTTGGACAAGCCAGTGGCCCGCCATTTCTTTATAAAGGATCACTCTGTTGCGAGCTTAAAGAGCATGATCATTGACCATATACCTGCCCCAGGACGTGGGGGTGATAGGGAGAAGCTCCTGAAACAAAGGGAATTAAAATGGATACAGCGACTGGATACATGATCACCGAGGGGGCTCAATGAGCATTTACCATACAGTGTATTTCTGTGATTTGGGACTACACCTGAAGATATTGTGCGATGAAGTGGATGCCATATTCAGTGGCCCTAGGACACTTATGACTTTCCTGCTGGACACCCAAACTTTTCTAAAGAGGTTTTTTTGAAAGAATTCTTTAAAAAAAAAAAAATTCTATTTTTTTCTATATTCTGTATTTTTTCAGATTAAAACCCCAATATCCGCTCCTTTTTTTCGAGTGGATACAGTGGAGCAGGGAGAGCGAAATAAAAGTTATTTGCCCTCTAGAGCATTTATACAATCTATGGGTAAATATACCCATGGGTTGACTTTTTTGTATTTGTAATGTCTATGTATAATGTTTGTCTCTATTGAACCAAGTTGTATATATGCAGCTGGGACCGTGGTGAACCTTATACCCACCGATATAGATCATCATCGATCGATAGTGTATAAATGCAGGTCTCATACACCTATTATATGATAGCATGTTTAGAAGTCTATCTACCGCAATATGTATCTAGCATCCTATATCCATACGCTGGAAGTTGCTAGGCAACTTATCCTCTCGGTGAGGCTCCATATAGGTGTAGCATTTGGATGATGCGTCACGATAACACAACAGAGCAGCGTCAGCCTGTTGCTGGGATACCACTGTACACGAAGTGCAGGGGACTTCCGGGTTGAGTAAGTTTGCGTCATTTCCGGGTGACGCGATCGTGTAATAACACAGTTAAGACATACGGCCGCTGCTATTATGTATTGAGGCACAGGGATCAAGGGATTGTATGATTCTAACCATCTAATATGGATCGAATGAACACTAGCTATGTGTATGCACGTTTGATGTTAGAATGACAAGCGGAAACAAAATGGCAGTGCGTTCCACTGAGTTGGAACGCATGCCGGGATTTTTTGCCTCATTAACCGACGATATTCAATTTCACAGCGTGATAGAATGGATTTGTATGTGCTTTGTTGATATAGATACTGTACATGATACATTCTGGGGATATGTCTGGAGTTAGCCTGCATTTAATGTATAAGTATAATTTAGTAGAATGACAGCCCATTGGTCATATGAAGGCACTTCCTGAGTGGGTGGGTATATAAGTTCACCATGGGACCAGTGTAATTTAGGTCTCTGTTGGAGTAAGATCTCTTGCTGCATTTGTCTGTCTTGAAGAAGGTCTGAAATGCGGACCGAAACGTTGACAACTATCTGATGTTCAATATTTTAATGGTTTGAATAAACAAGAAGTTTTAACTGCGAATTGGTGAGTGCCCTCCTTACAAAAATTCTCTCTCTCTCTCTCTCTCTCTCTCTCTCTCTCTCTCTCTCTCTCTCTCTCTCTCTCTATATATATATATATATATATATATATATATTTGTAGAATGTTCGGCACTCCCCGCTCTCCAATGTGAAATGCCGGGTTCCTTCCCAAGGTGGGTATACCACCAATACAGTGCAGGAACAGTGCTCCAAAACAAGCAATGGCACTCAGAGGTTTTATGAAAAATGTTTTGGTAAACAAGTATGCTGACCGATGTTTCGGGGTTCACAGTCCCCTTTATCAAGGTGTACAAAGTTCAAAAGTGATAAATGTACCTTATATACCTAAACAAGGTTGGGTGTGTGAGGAATCCCGGTCCCGGAGCGGGCCACCGGCGTCAGACGTACCTTCCGGTAACGTGGGCAGCTTGCCTTTGTTGCTAAGCAGTGGGTCCGGCCGGGGAACTTCCTGTGATCGGGAGGAAGCATTTCCGTTGCCAGGATACCACCTCTGTCAAAGCGTCGCAGTGTACCACTCCAGGAGGGGAGAGTATATCTGAAATATAAATCTAGACTAAAGTGTGCATGACAAGAAGAAGCAGATTAAAACTCTGCTATATACATGCAAAATATGAATATGAAAAAATATGAATATGAAAAAAAGACAATATTTGGAGAATTTAAAAAGCTATAGTAGCTAGACAATATTAAACAGTTAAACATTATATCACACCACCTTGGAGACTATCTGGCTATTGCATCTACAATATGCAGATACCGCTAGTCTACCCTAACTACAGTACATACAGTAATTAGATACAGGATTTAGAAACCTCTCCACTACCATATATAGTGCAATATGCTATCTCAGTTCTGCTCAATGTGTTAATTACCATAAATTATGCATAATTTAGTATATTTTGCTAATGATTAGTTATGGACCTTATCTCAATCAAGACTATGGATATGCCTGTTTGAAGATATTGAAAGAGAATCGTTCATTCAATCCAGGACAGGCCAACCTGTGGCTCTCCAGATGTTGTGAAACTACAAATCCCAGCATGCCTTGTCACAGTTTTAACAATCCCTTATAGCAAAACTATGGCAAGGCATGATGGGATTTGTAGTTCCACAACATCTGGAGAGCCACAGGTTGGCCAGGCCTGATTCAATCCATTTGGTTTGCTGGAATTGAGGTGATAGATCCAGCGGGCCTTCCGTTTCAAAAGAAGGCCCTCATGGTCTCCACCCCGCAGTGATGCCGGTATGTGATCAATCACCATGTGTCTCAAATCGTCCATTGTGTGGCCCTTCTCCACAAAGTGCCGGGCCACCGATTGCTCAGACGCTTTCCCTTTCAGGGCTGAGTTGATCGCTGACCGTTGTAGCGCCATTCTTTCATGCATACAGTGCGCACAGTCTTCCTCACATACCTCAATTGGCTGGGGAGGTTATGATGCATATAATGTAAGAAGAGAGGCAACTAAGCACGTCTGATTTTAAATCACTTCTTCCCCGAAGTGTCCTGGAAGGTATTGCCCATGATCATATGTTTGCAAGTTGTGCATATTCAGGCAACGATAACATCCAGGTTGTTTACTCAGGAAGATTCTGGGTACCATTTTTTTTTTGCTGAAGTTTGAGATAACGGTATGTACCAGGAAGTCTTTGATATTCTCGCCCCATAGTGGCCACTGATAAGGGTCTGCTCTGTTACAGAAAAATCAAATCGATGGTATGTTACAGTAGGGGCAAGAATATCAAAGACTTCCTGGTACATACCGATATCTCGAACTTCAGCAACGAAACGGTACCCAGAAACGTCCTGAGTAAACAACCTGGACGGTTGAGAACTGGTTGACTAAAAATAGGAGCAGATGTAAATGTTTGTTTGAGAAAAGAGAAGGCTTTCAACGCTTAAGATGACCAGGCCAAAGATTTGCACCTTTTCTGGTTAGCTTGGTGATAAGAGCTATGATAGTCGGATATCTTTGATGAACTTCCTGTAAAAATTGGCGAACTCCAGAAAATGTTTTATTCCCTTAAGGGTGGTAGGGAGAGCCCAGTCTCGCATGGCATTGACTTTAGCAGGATCCATTTGGAGTTGATGTCCAGAAATTATATAACCCAATAATGGAATAGTAGGTGTCTCGAATGTACACTTGTCCAACTTGCAAAAGAGTTTGTTCACAAAAATTTCACAGACTTGCTGCCGATGGGTTCCTAAAGATTTGGAAAAAATAAGGATGTCATCCAAATAAACCACCAGGCATTTATACAACAAATCTCTAAAAATCTCATTCACGAATTCTTGAAGACCACTGGGGCATTACATAACCCGAAGGGCATTATGAGATATTCGTAATGCCCATCCCTAGTGTTGAATGCAGTTTTCCATTCGTCTCCATCTCTGATTCGAATTAGATTATAAGCTTCCCACAGGTCCAGTTTGTAAATACGGTGGAACTTTTAACCCTATCAAAGAGTTCTGGAATTAACGGAAGAGGGTATCAATGCTTTACCTTAATTTATTCTTCTTACTTCATGGCAGCCCGACAATGGGTTCATCCCTCTCTCCCCTCATATTCAGACAGGTAGTTTTTCCCTAGGACACTCCCCTTTCTTCCACCTGTATATTAACCAGCACCTTCCCCCATGCCTCCAGTCTTTTTCCTGTCTCCTAAGAGCTAGACATGGTAGTATAGGTTTATTTGTTTTTTGGCTTAATGGTAGGCGTTACGCTGCCAGTCCTGGGCAGCATAGGGATGGCAGTGCCGGTTCCCGTGTGGATGTCCTGGCCGGTGGCGTGGACGGATGGTGCACAGATCCCCTTGTGGACGCGGCGGTCTAGGGCCATTAGATGTGGTTCCCGGGGTCAGCGTCCGCGGTAATGGCATGGCAGCTGGGCAGGCACCCTGCAGCAGTTAGTATCCACTGGAGGGATCACGCTGTCTGACTTCCGGCGGAAGTTCTATGCGGGTCAGCGGCGTGCGTTCCATCGCGTCCTCTGTGGATGACGCGCACTATGCCCGGCGCCTGGCCGGAAGTACTGCATTCTGGCCCGGCGTGCGTTCCAGCTGGGGGGCGGAAGTAGCCTATATTATGCGCCTGGTCGGTGTAACAGGCGCTTCCAAAGTTTGTGCACTTAGGTCAAGGGCTGTGTTCTGCTGACAGCACCTTGCATGATATTATGGATGCAGAGGAAGCCTCTCAAAAAGTTTCTGCATTGCTGCCCAGGTAAGTCCTCTTAGAGGACTGTTTATGTTTTATGTTTAGTTTTGCTTAGGTTAGTTAGTGATTGTCATCTGTTCAATTGTAGTGTGCCTGTGGTGACTAAGAAGAAGCTTGCGAAGAAGAAGCATGTTAATAAAACCTGCATTGGATGTGATAAAGTCTTCACTGGTGAAAATTCCATGTGTCAGGGGGGTTCGCAGGATGCTGCTGCTAGTATTGGTACCGTGTCTCAAATTAGTGAGTTAATGACATGGATGAAGAAAAATTTATTTTCTAAAGAGGAATTTCAAGGTAAATGGTCCAGGTCACAGACCAGTTTGGATCAAGAGGGTGATGTAATACCCGCTGTTGTGGATACTGATGACGATATTGGGTCCGGAGCCTCTGGTGCGGAGTCTGGCAAATTAGTCGAGGAGGAGCGCTCATTTAATTTGGAACTTGTGGAGATTGTCCTTAAAGATTTGTATAAAACGTTGAACTATAAACAGCCGTTTAAGACTGAATATGACGCATTATTCGAGGACAGATCCAAAAAGGGAAGGTGTTTTCCCGTTCATAAAGTTGTTAAAGAAATCCTCACTAAGGAATGGGCCAATGCGGATAAGCGTATTGGTTCCATTAAGAGGGCAGAGAGAATGTACCCTATAGAGGATGTGGAGTTCCTAAAATGGTGCAATATTCCCAAGATAGATGCAGCAGTGTCTGAGGTCACCACTAGAACAACTATTCCTCTGGAGGATGGTGCCTCTCTTAAAGATGCTATGGACAAGAGGATGGAGAGTGCATTGAAAAGACTTCATATCTCCAGCTCAATATCTATTAAGTCAGGTGTGGCCATAGCCTCTTCAGCAAGGGCTCTCAGAATCTGGTGTACCTCTCTACAAGAGGATCTACAGGAGCGAGTGGCCAGAGAACAGATCATTAGTAGTCTAGCTCAGATACAGCTAGCAGTCGACTACATCTGTGAGGCATCGTTAGACGTGCTGGATTATTCAGCTAAGTCGTTAACGTCCGGAGTAGTGGCAAAGAGGGCCCTGTGGCTTAAGTCCTGGGCGGCAGACTCCCACTCTAAAAATAAGCTGGCTACCCTGCCATTCGAGGGGGAGTTCCTCTTTGGCAGTAAACTAGACCAGATGATACAGAGGATGTCAGGGGGTAAGTCGGTGAGACTTCCCCAGGATAAGAGGGGAAGGGGCTCTAACTATTTCCCCAGACAATTTCAGGCAGGCCAGATCCTATAGGCCTGGGAGGCCATTTCGGGAAAGATATACCTTGGGGATTTCCAGGGCATTCTTCCGACAGACTGTTAAAAGAGGTGATAAAAAACAGTGACAAACCATGTCCCGTGGAGAGTATCCAGGTGGCCGGAAGATTGCTACAGTTTGCTCACGTGTGGAAGCAAATGGTTCTAGACACTTGGGTACTAGAAGTAGTGTCCACAGGATATCGGTTGGAGTTCCTTTCGAAACCCAGACGGGAAAATTTTTTAGTTTCACAGCTCCCAGTTCCAGGTGTGGAGCGGGATGCTCTGGTCTCAAATATAAAGGACCTGATAGAATCAGGAGCAGTAGAGACTGTCCCAGAGGTTGAGGAAGGCCTAGGGTTCTACTCTCGCCGATTTGTAGTAACAAAAAGTTCTGGAGGACTCAGAACAATTTTAGATTTAAGAGACTTAAATGCCAGAATTTGGAAACGGAAGTTTTGCATGGAGACAACCAGGTCTATCCTAATGGGACTGAGGAGGAACGACTACCTCGTCTCAATAGATCTAAAGGACGCTTATTTTCATGTCCCTATATGTACACAAGACAGAAAATTTCTCAGGTTCTGCGTCAAAGGAAACCATTTTCAGTTTACCTGCCTTCCCTTTGGCCTTACGTCCTTACCGAGGGTATTTACAAAAGTGCTAGTGGTCATGATAGAATGTCTGAGAAAAAAGCGGTATGGGTCTATCTGGACGATTTACTCATCTCAGCAAGGTCAGAGGCAGAAGCTGTTCGAGATGCAGAAACAGTCATCCAGTTTTTACAGGATCACGGGTGGTTGATCAACTGGAGCAAGAGTCATCTGTCCCCTACGCAAACTATTCAGTATTTGGGAGTCGTCATAAACATGGCAGAATTCGAAATTACTTTGACCAGTCAGAGGTGCAGCAAAATTCAAGAGCTTATTACTGTTATTCAAGAGAATCAGAAGGTTCCGTTGAGACTAGCAATAAGTCTTCTAGGGATGATGGCGTCAACAGTGGAGGTGGTTCCCTGGGCCAGATGGCATATGAGGACATTACAGTGGCATCTTCTCCGTTATACCAAAAGTCGGGTCTCACTGGACCGATACATCATGTTACCCCGCCCAGTGATCCTATACCTGCATTGGTGGCAAAGCAGATACCTAGCATCCAGAACAATGTCTCTATCAAGTCCGCAGTACGTGGTGTTGACAACGGATGCAAGCGCCACAGGGTGGGGAGCACATTGTTTCGGCAAAACTACCCAAGGTATTTGGTCCATTCAAGAGTCAGATCTGTCGTCAAATCACAGAGAACTCTGAGCAGTGTATATGGCCATGGAAGCTTTCAGTGCGGATATAGTGGGGTCTCATCTGGGAGTTTTCTTAGACAATATAGCCACAGTCGCATATATCAACAAGCAAGGAGGGACAAGAAGCCTCCCATTGTTGGAAGAAATTCGGTCTATCATGGTCTGGGCAGATGAACATCTGTTGTCAGTCTCCGCACTGCACGTGCCCGGAGAAGAGAACCAGTTGGCGGACTTCCTGAGTCGAAATCAAGTATTGCCAGGGGAATGGGAACTAAAGGACTCTGTTTTCCAGCAAATACTTCGCCGATTTGGACAACCTCAAATAGATCTCATGGCGACTCCAGGAAATTTGAAGGCTCCTCGGTTCTTTTCCAGGTTCCCGGCGCTAGGGTCAGAAGGTGTGGACGCTCTGTCTCAGAGGTGGGAGTTCACTCTCGTGTACATATTTCCACCATTCCCACTCATTCACAAAGTCTTGTGGAAAATCAGGTCGGAGAGAGTTCAGGCGATAGCCATTCTTCCATATTGGCCCAGGAGGTCCTGGTTCCCGATGGTGGAAAGCATGGCGGTGGCAGAGCCATGGTTTCTTCCAGTATCGCACGATCTACTGAGACAGGGACCAGTAGTATGTCAAGACCAACAGAAATTACGTTTAGCGGCGTGGAGTTTGAGTGGAAGCAGTTAACGGACAGGGGTTTGTCTTCGGTTGTAATCGACATACAGTACTTCTGCAGGCAAGAAAAAAGGTGTCATCAAACATATATTACAGAATCTGGAGGATCTTTGTGGGATGGTCAAAGGATAAGTTCCCGTTTCCTAATGCAAACATGTCACATATTTTACAGTTCCTCTGTGAAGGATTCAACAAAGGACTCTCAATAGCGACTCTGAAAGTACAAATTTCTGCACTCAGCGCGCTACTGGATAGGAAATTGTCCGACCACGTTCTAATAAAAAGATTTTGTCAAGCAATGAAGAGAATCCGACCAAAAATCATACCGGTAGTCCCTCAATGGGATCTCAACTTAGTATTAAATGGTCTCATCTCAGCTCCATTTGAACCGTGTGAAAGGTCCAAACTGAAATCTCTCACATGGAAAGTGGTATTCCTGGTGGCCATCACGTCAGCGAGACGAGTGGGGGAGCTACATGCTTTGTTATGCTCCGAACCCTATCTTAAGTTATTTCCGGACAAAGTAGTCCTTAGAACCAAACCTTCTTTTTTGCCGAAGGTTGTTTCTTCGTTTCATATGAGTCAAGATATTGTTTTACCTTGTTTTTTCCCAAATCCAACCAGTAGAAGAGAAGAGGATCTTCATACATTGGACATGGTTAGAACAATAAAAGTTTATTTGGATCGAACGGCTGGCTTCAGGAAAACGAAGTCATTGTTTGTGATTCCGCAAGGGGCAAAGAAAGGATTCGCTCCTTCGAAACAAACTATCTCTAGGTGGCTCAAAGAAGTAATTTGTTTCACGTATAGGAAAGTTGGCCAGCAAGTTCCAGGAGGTATAAAGGCACACTCGGCTAGAGCAATAGCAACTTCCTGGGCAAGAGAGGCTATAGTCTCGGTCAAAGACATATGCCAGGCTGCGACGTGGTCGTCCATACATACCTTTGCGAAGCATTATGCATTGGATGTGTCTGAGGAATCTTTTGGGAGCAAAGTTCTACATCAGGCCTTGATCTAAGGTATTGTAGCCCACCCTACTGCTTTGGTATATCCCATTGTCGGGCTGCCATGAAGTAAGAAGAAAGCTACGGATTATACTTACGATAATTCCTTTTCTTCGGAATACTTCATGGCAGCCTATATTGTTACCCCCTCATGTTTGTGTTTTTTCCCTAGGATCGGTGGCGGAGACATGTCAAAAGACTGGAGGCATGGGGGAAGGTGCTGGTTAATATACAGGTGGAAGAAGGTGGAGTGTCCTAGGGAAAAACTACGTGTCTGAATATGAGGGGAGAGAGGGATGAACCCATTGTCGGGCTGCCATGAAGTATTCTGAAGAAAAGGAATTATCGTAAGTATAATCCATAGCTTTCATTCAATCCATGATAGTCTATACAGGGGCAGAGACCACCATCTTTTTTTCTTAATGAAGAAGAATCCTGCGCCAGCAGGACATGAAGATGGACGGATGAATCCTTTACTCAAATTTTCTTTAATATACTCAGACATGGCTTGGGTTTCTGGGAGAGACAATGGATAGGTTTTTCACTGTGGAGGAACCTTGTTAGGCAATAACTGAATTGGACAGTCCCAACTGTGATGGGGTGGCAATGTATCAGCTCCTTGCTTGCTGAAAACATCTTGAAAGTCACGAAAAGCTATAGGAATACCATCTGAAGACACACTGAATAAAGGTTTCATATTGGGTAAACATGTATGATGGCAGGATTTACCCAAACTGAGAATCTCCATAATTTGCCAATTGATACTTGGACTGTGTTGCTGAAGCCAGGAAAGATTTTTTTTTTTGTGTGGAGTGAAGAGCTCCCATCCCCAATTTAATTTGTACACTGCAATGGGTAATCAGCCCTCCAGGGATATAACTTTCATCTACTGAGGTTATGGACACTGGACGAGACAATCTCTCAGTCTGAATTCCCATCTGTGAGACTAGAGTGGCAGTAATAAAGTTCTCTGCTGCCCCAGAATCCAGAAAAGCGAGCCCAAAAACTCAGGACGAAGGAATTGTTCTTTCCTTACAGAAGATTCCTGAGATCCTCCTACAGTAGCTTAACCTCTCCTGTATAAGCTAAGAGCAGGAGTGTCTCGGACACATTTGACCTAGACAAAATGTTCTAGGGAGCCGCAATACATACACAGTCTCCCTTGTCTCCACTTACAATGTTCCTTGTCTGTCAAATGAGAATGATTTATTTGCATTGGATCTTCGGGAACATGGTTAGCTAACTTTGGAAGAAGAGGAAATCGGGATCTCAGGTGATCTTCTTTGGCCTTCTTGGAACATTGTTCTCTGTATCTTAGATCAACCTTGTTACAGAGAGAAATCAGATCATCCAGACTGCTGGGCAAATCAATTATGGTTAGATCGTCTTTAATTCTGTCAGACAGGCCATTCCAGAATGCTGAGATGAGCGCCTCCTCATTCCTGTTTAACTCATAAGAGAGTCCAGAAAAGAATAATGTACTGACTGACTGGAAGTACCATAGTGAAGCATAGAATCTCCAGAGAAGCAGAAGTAGTTCTACCCGGTTCATCAAAATTTTTTCTAAAGGTAGAAACAAAGTTGATGTAGTACGATAGAAGGGGATCTGCTCTCTCCCGCAATGGAGATGCCCAGTCCAAAGCTTGGCCATGAGCAAAGAAATAACATAGGCAATCTTGGTACGGTCCATTTGGAAATTGGCTGACTGTATCTCAAACTGAATCTCGTACTGGTTTTGGAGTATCACAAGGCTGAGTCTTAAGGCCCCCATACACTATGCGATTTGGCCCCGATTTCCCCCGATTCTGGAGGATTGGGCCGAGAAATCTGGTGAAATTGGCCAAATTGCGTAAGGTATGACATCTGATCTGAACCGATGCGCGGTCCCGTGCGCATCGGACCAAATCCAGATGTCGGACGGTCTGCACATAATATTAATCATGTGCAGCCGTCTGGGGGAGCATCAGGAGCAGGCTGGCAGTGGGGACCTGTCTGGGGGAGTGGCAGGAGCAGGGAGTGGTCCGGGGAGCGGCACGAGATGTACCTGCAGGCAGGGAGCGGGGACCACGGCACAGTGCAGACTTAGAGCAGAGAGACCGGGGGCGCGGCGGGAGAATAGAAAGAAATCCTATTCAAAAGACTGGCGGGCGCTGATTGGCTGGGAACTCAGCCAATCAGCGGCCGCCCAGTCTTTTGAATAGGATGGTTTCTATTCTCCCGCTGCGGTCCCCACGGTGAGCGGGAGAATAGAAACCATCCTATTCAAAAGACTGGGCGGCCGCTGATTGGCTGAGTTCCCAGCCAATCAGCGCCCGCCAGTCTTTTGAATAGGATTTCTTTCTATTCTCCCGCCCGCGCCCCCGGTCTTTCTGCTCTGAGTCTGCACTGCGCCGCGGTCCCCGCTCCCTGCCTGCAGGTACATCTCATGCCGCTCCTCGGACCACTCCCTGCTCCTGTCGCTCCCCGGACAGGTCCCCACTGCCAGCCTGCTCCTGATGCTCCCCACTCCCTGCCACTCCCGCCCCCCCCCCCCTCGGACCGGTCCCCACTCCCACGGACCGCTAGCTCCCCAGCAGCTCCCCGGATTTTTACATGTGATAAATCGCATCTGATTTATCACATGTAAAAAATGGCACATCAAGTGCCACATCTTATCAAGCTCCCCCGGGGAGCTGCCGGGGAAGCTCAGGGGAAATCGGGGCTGACGTCCTTAGGACAAGTCGCCCTAGTGTATGGGGGACTTTAGGTCTCTGCTTTTCTCAATCTATACCTCCTCACTTGGGAAACTAATCAACTCTTTTGGATTTCAGTATCATCTGTATGCTGATGATACTCAAATCTATCTATCCTCCTCCCCGGAATTGTCACCATCAGTATTGCTCCGTGTCTCTGAATGTCTTTCTGCCATTTCATCTTGGATGTCATCTTGCCACCTCAAATTCAACATTTCCAAAAAAGAATTAATTATGTTTCCACCAGCCCAGAGTAGTGACCAACCTGATATCTCTATCACTGTTGAGAACACACAAATTAATCCTACTGTCCTTCATTTTTCATATTCAATCTGTCTTTAAATCATGTTACATGCATCTATAAAACATATCCAAACTTTGTCTGTACCTTACATAAGACTTTAATCCATGAACACATTTACTATTGGAATAGCTTCCTTACCGGTCTTCTTAAGAAAAGACTCTCACCGTTTCAATCCATTTTGAATGCAGCTGCAAGGCTGATCTTCCTGGCTAGATGTTCATTGTCTGCTGATCTGCTCTGTCAGTCCCTCTGTTGGTTGCCTGTATATTACCGCATTCATTATAAAATACTTCTACTTACATAAAAAGCCATTACTCTGACTACACCAACTTATATCTCTTTGCTTACCTCAAAATATATCCCCACCTGACCTCTCCGCTCTGCACAAGATCTGTGTCTCTCAGCCACACTTATTACTTGCTCCCACTTACACTTGCAGGATTTTTGTCGGGCAGCACCCACCTTGTGGAATATGCTTCCATGCACATTAAGACTCTCCTCTATCCTCCAAACTTTTAAGCGCTCCCTGAAAACTCACCTCTTCAGGCAAGCTCATCATATTCAGGACCCCCACACAACTTCCAGTAGCATTTATATCTAATTGCATCCCATCAGGACTGTCTTGTAATCTGATGGGATTGCCATGCTATGAAATTATATCCTTATGTATCCCTCCTATTATCCCTATAGATTGTAAGCTTGCACGCAGGGCCCTCCTACCTCCATGTCAGTTTGTAACTACCCAGTTTGTTTAATAACTGTTGACTCCAATTGTAAAGCGCAATGGAATATGCTGCGCTATATAAGAAACTGTAAATAAATAAATAAAACCATGGCAGAAATTTAGAGTACGATCATATTTGCCTGGAGAAGGAATCTGAAGACAAGGTAATGGAGCAGGAGCGGAGATAGATGGAGCCACTGCTGCCGGTCTGGGAGGTTGAGCTGGAGTGGCCGGCAGAGCCGCATGCAGTGCATCCAGACAAGAAGACTTTGTTTGCATATATTGAATTATTTGATATTGAGCTGTTTCCTGTTTACTATGTCGACCATTGAATCTTCTCCGGCAGCTTGATCCCCTGCCATATCCATGGGCCAGTGCTTACTGTCACACTCTGGGGATTTATAGGGACTGGCAAATGGAGATGGGAATTGGATGGCAGAAGCTTGGTGGAAGGATGGAGTGCTTTTTTTTATTTTTTTTATATCAACTTTATTTTATTTTGCTTTTCTTTTTTATATAACATACATTATAGAATAGGTAGGATGAAAAAGTATATGCATATTAAAAGCACAAGCTACGGTCAACAGTAAGAATCATATTATACAGTACCATATAATAAATGGGGAGTCTTAAAAAGCCTCCCTTTTTTCGTCGCATGTTGTGCTACACCGTTATCCGTCCTCTGTGTTTAAATTAGCTTCTCTATATTACGCCCCCTCGTGCTATACTTTTATTTTATTTATATATATATATATATATATATATATTAGTGTTTTAGTGTCTTATAATGTGTCTATTTCTTTCTCTCTTGTGTTACTTTTAATAAATAATAAACAAATAGTAATAAAAGACTTGTTAGTATGTTGGTTCTTTAATTTATAATATGTTGTGTTATGTGTCTATATATTTATGTGCTTCTTTAAATATTTACCTTGATATATTTTCATGTATTAATTTAACAGTGGGTTATTTAGTGTACTCTTATTTCCCTCCTTTTGGTCGGCAACCGTGGAGCGCACCATGCGATTCACACCTTATTTTAAATCAACCTTCCTCTACCCATCCATTACAGTAATTATGGTCCCAAGATGGTCCCCTATCAAATTCCTGCTTCGAGGAAGTTCCCAGCTCGGAACAATTATCAGGGAGATCCCTCCTCAAAGGGAAAAAAACTTAAAGCTGTGGAGGAATGCGCAGTGAAGGAAGTAATTCAATCTCCTGCGACCCAGTATACCTATTTATGTTACATTAAATAATAATCCCCCCCCCCACCCCCTCGGATAAGGCTGACTCCCTTTCCCCTGTTTCTATTTATAGTATTTTTAAGCTACCCTCTCTTCACCCTGTTTATGAGAAGGATTATACATTATAAATGGATCCCTCTTAAACCTTCCAGTTGCTCCATATCTTATAGTATGTTGCTACAGACCCTCTTGCCAGGTAAGTGAATTTTTCGTGAGACATGGTCGCATCCATCAGGGCTTTCCAGACCTCTATCTCAGGGCCTTCTTTAGCGAGCCATTTCCTGGCTATACATATCTTTGGCAGAGTGAAAGCGATTATAGTAAATTGTCTGAGATGTCTGTCCATAAATCCTCTCCCAATTACTGCCAGCAGACAAGCTACTGGCGTACAACTTTCCTTAGGGATCCCCCTATCCACCAATTCTTTAATTACTAATTCCCAGAATTCTGCTATTTTAGGGCAAGCCCATATTAAAAGCATGAATGATCCTGGGTTCGTCGTGCATTTTGGACAATTCGCATCTTCCCTACCTCCTATCCTGTATAGCAGTTCAGCTGTCATACAGTATATGTTCTGTGTACAATATACAGCTGAGACTGTTGCCTGCTGATTTGGTTAGTTGCTAAACGTACATTTTCCAGGGCCTCCTGCCATTGTTCAACCGAGATGGGTCTAATGTCCATCTCCCATGTAGTCTTTAATTCTAGTAGGTTATCCTTTTGAATTTCCTGGCTCAAGGCCTTGTATAGATAGGACATTTGTCTATTAGGACATTTCTTTAACAATTTTTTGGTTAGTGATAATTCTATCCTGGGCCCGTCCTGATCAAATTGAGCATTGCAGGCATGTCTCCGCTGTATATAGCTAAATAAATATTTGTTTGGGAGGGAGAACTCAAGTTTTAATGACTGAAAGGATCTAAATTCCAGGTTGAGGTATAATTGCCCAACAGATTTTATTCCTTTCTCATTCCAAGTCTTTCTAACCTGTATCTTATTTAGTTCTTTTTTTTATTATTATTATTATTATTATTATTAATTTTTATTATTAATTAGTTTCTTTTTTTTTTTATTAATGTTTTTATTATTTTCAATTAAACAGAACAGTACCTTCACCACTTTCTGTGGTACATACATAGGGGTTTATTCTAGTTCATTCTTTCTGACAAAATCCTTCTTAGATGGACAAAACCATGTGCTCTGCAGGGGGGCAGATGTAACATGTGCAGAGAGAATTAGATTTGGGTGAGTTATTTTGTTTTTGTGCAGGGAAAATACTGACTGCATGATTTTACACTTCAATATAGATCTCACTTTGAAGAAAAACCCCACCCAAATCTAATTCTCTCTGCACAAGTTACATCTGCCCCACCCGCAGTGCACATGGTTTTGTCCATCTAAGAAGGATTTTGTCAGAAAGAATGGACTAGAATAACCCCCTTAATCACATAAAGTATACAAACATTTATAATACAAAACCCACTTATCTGTTACCTTAGGGGTTGGTAATCCGACCGGGGAGAGCACCATTCTTTGTAATCTACATCGGTTTGCTCTTCTTTCGTTTTCTTTACTAGTTTTTTTATTCTGTATATTAACTAAGTTCTTTAATTTTTTATCTCTTATAGCATTAGTCCAATTTATTTACTTTTTAGCGCCCTCCCTGGCTGGATTTCCGCCCCTGTACATTTTTTTTTTTGTCAAAATAACAGCTCTACTTCGACAACAGCTTCTTATTCAAAGAGTTATGCTCATATGCAGAAGTCTACCAACATAGATGTGTTATCCCTGTATGCCTATTATCGGAAGAACTACCGAGCTCGGGCACCTTGGCTATTAGTCTTAACCGAGTTACTCCCGTCCCTTTGCTTCCTTACATGAGACCATTTAATAACTAAAGGGAATAACAGTGTCGCACCTAGTTAGAATATTATAAATCACCTAAGCCCTAGGTCCTAATAACACTAGCCCTGTCTCTATGTTACTATGAGGTATACCCTTTTATTTGTGTTTGTGGTTTTTGTATATCTGTATATTACCTGTTTAAAAAACTGAACATCTAGACCCAACATTGACAAACACACACCGACTACAGACGATGACATAATAGGGGGGGGAGAGGAAGAGGAAGGGTGGATAGCCGACTTCCTTCGCTGAATTATTTTCCTTAGCAGAATTGGCCACATTTGGAGAGGGGGCGAGGGGGAAAGGGGGGAGAGAAATTGGTGGGGTGGGGGGGAAGGGTGTTTTCAGGTTCATTCTCGTATTTATCTTGGAGTAGGCTTTTAGTTTCCCTTTTAAGTATCCTATCTTAATTTCCTTAGAGCCCATATTCCTGCTTCTTCTCTCTTTCCCCCCCCCTTTTTTTTTTTTTAATCAATCGGCAGGTTATGGTGTATTAGCCATGGGGACCAGGTTTCTTTAAAGGTTTCCATTTTTTCTTCCACCATACTGGAAAGGTGTTCCATATGGTACAAATGCCAAATCATTTCCTTTATTGCTATTTCGGCTGGTGCCTTTTCCGTCTTCCAGTTTACCGCTATTTTAATTTTTACCGCACTCAACACATGCCAGATGAATTTTTGTATCGGATATCTCACTCCTGGTGTATTCATGGGGAACAACATATATTCGGGTTCCTTTGGGAGTCTAATACCCACAACTTTATAGATCAAGTCTGAGATAAATCTCCAGGTTTCCCGGATTCTAGGGCATTCCCAATAAATGTGTATTAAGTTGCCGCTTTGCCCACAGTTCCGCCAACAGCAGTCTGTTGTCCCGGGGTATATGCGTTTTAGTCTATTTGGAGTTAGGTACCACCGGGAGTATATTTTAAAAGAGTTTTCCCTGAATCTAATAGATTGCGAGACCGATATCAAGTTTTTTCGAATTTTGGACCAGGTCTCTGGTTGAAGCTGTTTCCCTAGTTCCTTCTCCCATGATAGTTCATGTGTTTCTCTACATTGCCTCCCATGATACAGCAAGAGTTGATATATTATTGAGGTCAGTCCCTTAGATATTGCCCTCTTCTGGCATAGATCTTCAATTTTTGTTCCCGGCTGTGATCTTTGTTTCTGTTGAGTGCGGGAAAAGTAACTTTGGATCTGTAAATGCTGGTAGAGCCCCAAGTCTGGAACCCCGTATTTTCCTCGTATCTCATTAATAGCTTACCTGCTACTGTTAGTTCATTAATGAAGAAAATATCTATTTTTGCCCAAATCTTTTTAAATGATTTCTCCTCACTGAGAGGAAATTGGGGGTTGTCCCGTAATGGAAGCAATCTGGCAGGGACTGCGGTCAATTTATAATCCTTATTTAATTTATCCCATAGGGATAGGGAAAACTCTATAATAGGGCATTTCTTGACCATAGTAGGTCTCATAGTCTTTGGTAACCACGGTAATGACGCAATTGAGCACACGTTTAGTAATTCCGTCTCCAATTGGGCCCATCTTCGTGTCCCCTTACTGGAGTGCCATAGAATCACTTGTGAAATGTGTGCTGCAAAATAATAATATCTTAGATTTGGGACTCCCAATCCTCCCTCCTTAGTTCCCCTTTGTAGGGTTTTCAGGCGTACACGTGGTCTCTTACCCAGCCACAAGAATCGCGACATCAAGTTATGCCAGCTTTTAAAAGTCGATGCCGGGATCCTTATGGCTAGAGATTGGAACAGGTAGAGCATTCGTGGCAGTATATTCATTTTTAGCACATTTGCTCTTCCTGTCCATGATAGTTGTATCTTAGACCACCCCTTAAGGTTTTCTGTGATTTCTGTTATTAGTCTGGGGAAGTTTGCATTATATATTTGATGGTAATTTTTTGTTAAATTTATTCCTAAATATTTAATTTGTTGTTTTTTCCAGTTAAATGTATATAATGCTTCGATCCTCCCTTTCTCCTCTGGGGGGAGGTGGAGCTCTAGTACTTCCGTTTTTTCCCTGTTTATCTTAAAATTTGATATTGTACTAAACTCCTGCGTTATCTCAAATAATTTGTTTAGGGATTCTAAAGGATTAGCTATCGTCAAAAGTATGTCGTCGGCATACAATGCCGTTTTGTATTCCTCTGCTCCGATTTTTATTCCTTTTATTTCCCTATCATTTCTTATTATGGCTGCTAAAGGCTCAATCATTAGGAAGAATATCATAGGGGAGAGGGGGCACCCCTGTCTCGTTCCGTTCCCTATTGCAAATATCGGCGATTTAAGGCCATTAATAGACACCTTTGCCATCGGGTTCCCGTATAAAGCCTGAATTCCTACCAAGAACCTACCCCTGATACCGAATCTCGGGAGGAGGCTATTCATATATGGCCAAGACACCCTATCAAAGGCTTTTTCCGCGTCCAAGCTCATGATGAGGGACGGGGTTTTTGTGTTATTAATAAACGCAATTGTATTGATTGCTCTCCTAGTATTCTCAAAAGCCTGTCTATTAGGTATAAAACCCACTTGATCTGGGTGTATTAATGTAGTGATTACTCTAGCTAATCGATTAGCCAAAATCTTCGCAAATAACTTGAGATCTGAGTTCAGTAACGAAATTGGCCGATAGTTGCTGCATAAAGTGGGATCACGGTCCGGTTTGGGTATAACTATTATCTCCGCAGTAGTAGTTGCAGAGTCCCATGGTTGCCCATCTAAGATCGAGTTAAATAGTGTTTTTAATTGGGGGGCGAGAATTCTGCTAAATTTTTTATAATATATGGCCGAAAAACCATCCGGACCAGGTGCTGAGGCGTTTTTCAATGTTTTAATAGTTAATTCAATTTCTTCCTGTGTGATAGGGGTTTCTAATGTGGCGCCCTGAGAATCGGTCAAAGTTGGTAATTTACTTAACGATATAAACCTATCAAACCGGATTTCAAGTTCCTCTTTGTTTATTATATTCGGAATATTATAAAGTTTGAAATAAAAATCCCTAAAGCACTGGGCCATACCTCGAGGGTCTTGGATTAAATTGTGCTTAGCAACCCTAATTGCAAACACTCGATCTCTCTGTCTACGCTTCTGGATTCGATGAGCCAGAAGCGAGTCCGCTTTATCCCCTTTCGAATAAAACTTATATTGCAGCCATTTCATTGTTTTTGCTGTTTTTTCTGAGTATAATTGAAATAGTTGGTTTTTTAATGTCAACAAATTACTGAGTAGGCTCCGCTTAGGATTTTTTTGATGTCTTACTGTCAATTCCTTGATTTGTTGTTCTAAATCCGTAGTTAATTTTTCATCTTTTATTTTTTGTATTTAAGTTAGTTTCATTAACTGGCCCCTTATCGTCGCTTTATGTGCTTCCCAAATTATTGTGGGTGGCATACCTATTGTGTTATTCATTTCAAAGAATTCTGCTAGGGACTTTTCTATCTCTTTACCGTGTTCTTTTTTTGAAAGTATTGATGCATTAAGTCTCCATTTGAAATCCGCTACCTCCACACTACCTATTTGGATAGCTAATGAGACCGCCATATGGTCTGACCATACCACTGGGGTGACCCATGCTTTAACCAGGTTCTCTGCCAGCTTTATGTCTACCAGAATAAGATCTAGTCTAGAATATACCTTATGAGGGATAGAGTAATGGGTGTAGGTGCCCTCGTTAGGGTATAAAACCCTCCAAGCATCGTACAGGCCATTGGCGGTTACTTTTTCCTTCAATCTTTTAGATTCTTGAATTACTGAATAACTTGGCGGATGGTCGGCTTTCCTATCCCATTTTAAGTCCATAATTGCGTTATAATCTCCCCCAATAATTGTTTTACCCCTTGCTATTTTATTAAACTGATTAAAAAAGTCGGCATAAAACATCTTTTGTTCCATGTTTGGGACATACACCGACGCCACTGTCATCAGATTATTCCCGATATTGAGGACTAGAATGTTAAATCGTCCTTTGGGGTCTTCATAATTTTTTTCTACTTTATAGTGGAGGGATTTATGGATCAGTATGGCTGTGCCTTTTATTTTTTTATCACAAGTGGCATAATAGCCGACTGGAAATAATTGTGATTTCAATAGTGGGTGTTCTCTTTTAAAATGAGTTTCTTGTAGAAGGAGAATCTTTATTTTCTGTTTCTTAAAAAAACTGTATCGCCATTGCACTTTTACGAGGGGAATTAAGACCATTAACATTTAATGACATTACATTTAGAGTCATGGCGGGTCCAAAAAAGGTTTTCTTTTCTGATTTTGCTAGCCTTTACCATCATATTTGGCCTGAAGGCACCCTGGGAGGAAAAGAGGATTTTTGAGGACAGGTTTGGGGGGACAAACAATTAGACCAGTCGGCATAACAACACAGGACACCATAAAACATACACCGTGTGATGCGTCTCGGCGCATCCTCATGTCCGTTAATTTTCTCGTAAACGGATACCCAAGCTGTACTTGTGGAGATCTCTTCTCCCAGGCAAATTTTTGCCTTACAGTTTGGGGGGTCATAAGAAGGGGGGAGGGGGGGGGGGATCAGGCAGAAAATTGAATATATGAAAACCCTTCTACTAATCCCAGCTTTTGCTTTCAAATTATATTCTTTAATTAATCCACTTTATATTTATACAAGATGAGAAAAGATGAAGGGGAGGAGGAGGGAGGAAAAAAAAAAAAAAGAAAAAAAAAAAAGACAAGGAGTTTTAATATTATGCATCAAATATTTATTTGAGGCAAAGGGATATAGACTCCGATTTTCATTCTTCCTTTCTATTCCCTTTGACTCATACCTATTTGAGTCCAATTAGTCGGATATGGACTCAGCGTTCCCCTAACATTTACCCCTTTAAGCTCCTAGGGCTTCTTATTAACGACTGTTTATATATCATTATTTGTTTTCTTAATTTCATATCGGACAAACACCGGCCTTACCCTGCCCATTTCCTTTCCCCCTTCATCTCCTCTCCCCCCCCCTCCCAAAATCGAGGGAGAGAGAGGAAAGGAAGGGAAAGAAGGAAAAAAAAAAATAAATAAATAAATAAAATAAAAAAAAAAATTAAAAAACAAAAAAAAATTATACAGATATATTTTTTCTTTCTTTTATCATAGCTTAATATCTGAATGTACAGTTCGTCCTGCTCTTATTTCTGTCCTATTTTGTTTCAAAGACAACAAGCATTCGATTGTATAATAACTCTTTTCTTGTGTTTATCAGGATCCGAAGGATCTAATGGTGCTCATTTATTTAGTGTTTGCCCTTTTGGGCCTAAAGAGCAAAAGAGAAAAAAAAAGAAAAAGTGAAAAATATAGAAAAATACAAATATAATATATACATTCGTTCTGTGCCTTCTGTGATCTGGAAGTGCTCATATTATTTATTTAGTGTTTGCCCTTTTGGGCCTAAAGGACGAGAGGAAGAAATTTTTTTTAGAAAAAAACAAAAAAACCCAGAAAAGATACAAATATAATATATACTTTCGTTCTGTGCCTAACAACACTCTGTGTTAAAGCGTTACTCTCGTCGAGAGTCCTCAGTGCGTACTATTTTTATATGTACATTTTCTTTACCATATCTCACCCAAAAAAAAAAAAAAATAATATTAATAAGTGCCAATATAATATATAATATTTAAATGAATACTTAAGTTTATAAACAATCGATCTATGCCCGGCTACATTGCATATATTTAGCTCTCCATTGTATATAAAAAAAAAAAAGAAAAAAAAAATTAAAAAAAGAAAAAAAAAAAAAAGAAAAAAAAAGGAAGTGGCACGCGAAAAAAAAAATTCATAGAGAGTTTCTTCTTATCATTTCTTCGACCATTCCTGACTGGGAGGTCTATTTAGCTCCATCATTACTGTGGGGTCTTTTGACTTAGGCTCTAGTTCTTGGGGCTGGATGCTGAATCCTAGTCCTTTTATAATCTCTGCTCCCGATTCTGGCTCTCGTAGAGTATATTTCCTGCCATCATGAAAGAAATATAAGGCGAAGGGGAACCCCCATCTATAATTAATTTTTTGCTCCCGTAAAGATCTTGTTATGTGTCCCATCTCTCTTCTCTTTTTCAAGGTTACTGGTGCCAGGTCTTGAAAAATTTGGATAGTGGATTCTTTATATTTGATTGATGGGGATCCCCTACTAAACTCCAGGATTCTAGCTTTAATATGGTCGTAGTGTATACGAATTATTATATCTCTGGGTGGCTGATCCGGTAATGGGGGGGCTCGTAGTGCTCTATGGGCTCTGTCTAATAATAAATGTTCTTCTTTACAGTCACGTAGCATGTATTGCAGGAGACCTTTGAGATAGTTTGATAGGTTTTGGTTGTCGATTAATTCCGGTACATTTCTTATTCGCAGATTTTTCCTTCTTGAGCGATTTTCCTGATCTTCTATTTGGTCTTTAAGTATGTTAATTTCGGCTTTCATGTTTTTAACCTCCTGACCCAAGCCTTCCTGGAATTTACATATTTCATCTGACTTTTGTTCTAGTGTATCGATCCGGCCTCCTAGTGACCCCAGGTCACTTTTCAGCTCAGCGACTGCCGCTTTCAGCTCTTTTTTAAATGAGGTTGTAATTCTTTGTATAAGCGAGTCATAGTGATCAGGATCAACCATTTGTGATGTATCGGACCGTGATATTGAGCTCGTTGGGCTTGGGGGGGGCCCCGGTGAGGATATTAGTTTAGGTGCTTGTTTATTTTTTTTTCCCTCAAAAAAGGTTGATTGTTCTTGTACCACATTTTTTCGATTTTTCCCCGACATTTTTACCACTTTGACTTAGCCCCTTTCCCTTTTACTTTACTCTTCTCTTCCGCTGGTTTTTTCCTCCTTCTCCTCCTTTCCTCTTATCTATTCTGTTGGGGGTAGAATTGTATTTTCCTTTAATCCCCTCTTCTGCCTTCCATGTTATCTATTCTCTTTGTCTTTAGTCCTGAGTTTTTACTCTTGTGGCCGGGGCCATTTTTTTTTTTTTTCTATTTTTTTTTTCTCCTCCTTTCCTAGAGCCCACTGTTTTTTAGTATATCCTCCAGTGGGTTTGGGGAGCTTTTTCTCTCCTTTAAGTTTACCGCTACCACTCTCCGTGAGGGCACCTCCTGTTATCACAAAGGGTACCACTCTTTTCCTTTCTGTCTGGGGGGCTTCTGCTATTTCCCTTCACCCTCCTTGCAGACTCGGATGTCCCAGTGGTCTAAGCACACTGCTTCTTGGCGTCCTCTGTTTCCCCTTAAGAACCTCCACCTCAACCTGCAGTGCCCGGTCTCAACCTAGCTGCCGGCTCCGAGGATCCGAGGTCAATGGTGGGAGATACAGATATAAGCTATATGCGGGTATATATTCCCGGACCCGCCATGTTTGAGTTATACTCTGAATTTGTTCTTATGCCCAGCCGAGTGCAAATAAAAAAGGAAATGAGAAAGAAAAAAAAAAAATGCATCTGTTTTTTATTCAGCGATTTCAGTACAGTTTTAACTGTCTGTAATGCCGGCTGTATTCTTACGGGTGGGTATGCCTTGATCTGAGTGCGTATAAATTTTTTAAATGTTTCACTCACCCTTTCTTGATCAGGGTCTCTCTCTGGGGGCACTGCCAGGTCCTTGCTGGATCCTTCCTTGGACTTAGTGCTGTGTCTTATTGCAGTACTGTCCTGCCTCAGCCTGCAGCACCTGCTCTGTCTCAGTGCCCGGCTCCGAGGAGACAGTGTGCACTCTGCAATTAGATCTTTGTCCAAGCCTCCTTGCACTGGGTCCTGCCATTCACTGGGCCTCCTGCAGGTCCCCCATGTTACCAGAGCTGCTGTGGCTTCACACGTCCGGTCTGAGCCTCTGGCTCAGTCTCCGCTGCTTCCCGCCGGCTTCTAGTATATGTGCTTTCTGCGGCGCCCTCTACACAGCTTCGCCGTCCCCGGGCTCTCCCTTAGCCCTGACGTCACTCGCCTCCTGCAGACTCCCCCTCAACCCGCAGCTCCGTCCTGAGCCCGGCTCCGAGGGAAGAACCTGCCCGGCGGTGGGGCTTCGTTTTCAGGGCTGTTACACTCCGCACACTCCGGCACCCCTACCCAGCGGTAAGGTCCAGTTTCTGGGGCAATTGTCCTCAATACCCTCCGGCACACTCAGGATCTAGACGCCAGTCCGAGGATCATGCACAGGACGCGCCGATGTGCGTCCGTGCGGCTTCCTCTTCCGGTCACTCCCCGTATCTTATTTAGTTCTATTAGAGCTCTTGCGTTGTTAATAGGTGTATCAGGGTCTATTCACTGAGTTCCCAGTATGCCTTCCACCTGTTTCCATACTAAAGTCATCTGCTGGATTATGAGTGGCCAGCTACGTTTCCTATTTCCACTGAGGAGCATCTGTAAGGGTGTATGTCCAGGAGATAGAGTCTTAATTATCTCTGTAAAACTGTCATCCCTTACCCCTACTTGAATTAGCCCTTTTAAATGGGCCAATTGAGCTGTGAGGTAGTACAGCCAGAAATCTGGCAATGCCAGACTGCCCTCTCCCTTCGGCCTCATCAAGGTTTTAAGCTTTATCCTGGGTCTCTTATTAGACCAGATCAGTGATGAAATTAGTCCTTCTATCTGTCTAAAAATTTGCCTCGGTAAATATGTAGGTGAGTTCTGGAGTACATACAATATCTTTGGCTGCACAATCATTTTCACGAGGTTCACCCTGCCAGTTACTGTGAGTGGGAGCCATCCCCAGGGTTCTATTTTGGACTTCATGTATTCTATTTGGGGTATAATATTTAATTTCTCGAATTCCGAGGTATCCCTTGTCACCCGTATGCCTAGGTACTGAAACTCCTAGACCCATCTCAAAGGTGCCCCAACAGTGGTCGACAGTGGACACTGGCCCTGTAATGGTAAAATACATGACTTTGCCCAATTTATTCTGAGGCCCGAATATCCCCCGAATCTCTCTACCATCCCTACCACCACCGGTACTGCCTCTGCCTGGTTTTGTACAAAAAGGAGGATGTCATCGGCATATAAGGCGACCCGATCCTCCTTCTCGCCAATTGTAAGTCCTTGAATGCCTGAGCTTTCTCTCACCAGGCATGCCAGGGGCTCTACGGCAATGGCAAAGAGACCGGGGGACAGCGGGCATCCCTGCCGTGTGCCTCTGCCTATCTCGAACTGGGGGGAAATATAATTATTGACAGAGACTCTGGCAACTGGGGATTGGTATAATAATTTTATCCAATTAATAAAAACTGGGCCGGCCTCTATCCATTCCAGGGTTTCCCACAAGTAGCTCCACTCTATTGTATCAAAAGCTTTGGCCGCATCGAGTGAGATTACAGCCGCATCCTGCATCTCACCTCAATGGGCCTGTAGGTGTAAGAACATCCGTCTTAAATTAGTGGTTGTGGATCTGCCCGGCATGAACCCAGGTTGGTCACTATGTATTACCTCCCCCAGTACTTGATTCAGTCTTTTTGATAGCACCTTCGACAGGATTTTGACGTCATTAGTGAGTAAGGAGATAGGTCTATAAGATTCCACCTCCCCAGGGTCTTTTCCCTTCTTCAAGATTGCCGTTATCAATGCCTCTGACATGGTTGCTGGCAGTTTCTTGTAGATATAGATATCATTAAATAATGTCAAAAACCTTGGGGAGAAAAAGTTGCTATATTTTTTATATGTTTCCTGAGGTATCCCATCCATCCCGGGGGCTTTGCCTGCCGGGATGGATGCGATTGCCTCCTGAATTTCTCCTAGGTTAATCGGGGCTTCCAGTAATTCCCTTGAATTTGATGATAGAGTTGGATAAAGCTAAATAATTTTGTATTTCTATTGATGTGTGTTTTTGACGGGATTGGTATAATTGATAATAGAACTGTCTAAATTCTTCAACTATCTCTGGGGTCTGGTGTACACAATTCCCCTCCCTTGTCTTGATTTCTGTTACTATGTTAGTTGTTCTGTCATGTCTTGCAATGCCTGCCAGAAAACTTCCTGGCCTATCGCCCTCTAGGTTCCTCACATGTCCGGCATATAGCTCTCGGAACTTTTCCTTCTCTGTCAGGCATTGCAACCATGTTTCTTGAGCCTCCCTCCATCTCTGCTTATTTTCCTCGGTGGAATTATGGAGATATTCTATTTCCAGGTCTTGACTTTTTACCTCTAGTTCTCTCTCCTTGGCTCTAAATGAGGCCTTAAGTCCGGCAATTTCCCTTATTAGGGTGCCCCTGACATTTGCTTTGAAAGTGTCCCAGATTACTTCTGTCGGGGCCGATCCTATATTTTTATCAAAGAACTCATTCCACCCGGCCTCTAATCCCCCCCAAACTGAGTCTGGGTCAGCCAGAAGGTGTTTAACTTCCATAATGAGTAACCCCTTTTGTCTCCTATATCTATTTTAAGCAGAATTGGGGAGTGATCTGATATTCCCCTTGTCAAATATTCAACTTCTTGTATATCGGGGATCAATTCTTCCGAGACAAGGGCTAAATCAATCCCCGAGAAGGTACTATAGGAGCTGGAGAAGCAAGAGAATTGTTGTCTATCTGGGAATTTTTCCCTCCAGACATCTCTCAGCCCCATCTCCTTGATCATGTCAGTAAACCCTGTTTTACGTGCTGAATTGACTATGCCTCCCCCACTTTTCCTGTCAATCATCGGATCTAAGATTTTATTAAAATCCCCCATCATTATGACGGGGATCCCCGAGTGAAGCGCAGAAAATTCTGCAGCTGCCTTCAGGACGTCATAGCAGAACGGCGGTGGTACATATACTGCCATTATTACTAGGGTCCAGGATCCTAACCGGCATTTAAGAAAAACATATCTTCCCCGCTGGTCGGATACAAATTTTTCGGCTGTGAAGGGAACTCCCTTTCGAACCAGTATTGAGACCCCTCTGGAGGCGGAGGTGGGGGTTGAGTGGTATGCCCAACCTATCCAGGGTTTTTTAAGTGCCAGCACTCTTCCCCCCCCCCTCCAGGTGGGTCTCTTGCAGGCATATTATGTCTGCTGCTTGTTTCCGAATATGGTTCATTACCAGAGATCGTTTCAGTTTATTGTTCATTCCCCTCACATTCCAGGTGAATAGGTTATAGCTTACAGGTTTTTAATTACCCTCTTTTCCTTTTCCAATGAGGTCATTTCTTTTTGGTGTATTGACAGCCTAATCCTTTCCCCTCCCACCCTTCCTCCCTGTACCCCCCTCCCCCACCATGCAAGTCCACCTCCCCCCATGACTTGCCTTGTCCTGTTCCCTCCCTCCCCTTTCCTTCACAATACATACAGAAAACACAACAATACTACATAAACACGTCTCTATGCGGGACTATAAATAGATGACCACTAGCCAGGGGGTGCTCTCCCGCTCCTTATTTCAATTTATTTTTATTACTCCCCCCTCCCCCCATATCCACCCACCCATTACCGCTGCTTTTGTACTGCTTCTATTAATTTATCGTTTACCCCCTCTGGGGTCATAAACTACCAGGCGAAGTGCACTAATATATCAGGAATGATAAACAAGGCTGTCGAAACACAATCAAACATTCAACTTCCAATAGACCCTAAGAAAGAAGGGGGGGAGGGCAAAAAGATAAATGGAGGGGGGGGGGGGGACCGGGGATAAAAGGATAGAGAAAAGGCCAGGCAAGCCCAATCTCGCTAGACCAAAGGTAGAGCCATTGTATGTACAGTCAAGACCTTTTTACAGCCCCGAACGAAGAAAAATCCTTCAGGGTCCACTGGGTTATATGAGATGAGAATATATATATCAATAGACCATGAGATGTTACCCCCACATAGGGAAAAATATATATTTATATAGGGAGGGAGGGGGGGGAGGGGGAAAAAGGAGAAAAAAGGATGCAAAAAAGGCAAGGTAAGCCTACTCTCGCAATACCAAGGTATAGTCATTATATATTCCGATCTAGGCCTTTTTGCAGCCCAAGACAAAATACAATAAAACCCTTCGGCGTCCATTAGATTATAAGAAATGAGGATATGTGTATTTCCTTCATAATTTCCATTCTACATAGTTCTTATGCAGTCTATATAACACTATGCGGATCTCATGGTGTGCTTCTGTCACTTTCGGTAGCTCCTTCTACTCTCGGGGCGACATCATACGATGTGTAGGGAAATTCCCATCCAGCCACCCAGCCGCTTCGTTTGGTGTCAGGAAGAATTTGGAGTTGCCTTGATATATCACTTTGAGTTTCGCCGGGTACATCATTGAGTATTGTAGCTCTAGTTCCCTTAGGCGTTTCTTGATCTGGACAAATTGAGCTCTTTCTCGTTGCACCCCACTTGCGTAGTCCGGGAACACTGAGACCCTTTTCTTATTCCACAGTAAAGGGCCTTTTGTTCTCCCCAGTTTAAGGATTACATCTCTGTCTACATAATTGAGCAGTTTGATAATACAAGTGCGGTCCTTAAAGCCGGGGGGGGGGGGGGGGCCTTCATAGGGACTCTATGGGCCCTCTCCACAGAAAAGAATTGTGAAAAAGCCTCCCGGCCATATGTTTCTACCAGCCACTTTTCTATAAAAAGTTCCGGAGTATCTCCTACTACCTTTTCTGGCAGCTCTACAAACTGTAGGTTACTCCTGCATAGACGCCCCTCCATGTCAGTAATTTTTGCATGGATTAATTTAATCTGTAGGGTCATGTCTTCCATTTTCCCTGCCAGTGGTGTAACTGAGTCTTCCAGGGATGAGGTGCGGGTCTCTAATTCCTTTACTCGATCTTGTACCTTGCTCACTGACTGGCGAATTATGTCCAGGTCCCCTTGTACTTTTTCTATTTTGCCAGCCAACCTGCCCTCACTTGCGGCTAGTGCATCTAGGACATTTTGTATAGACAGGCCCGGTTGTTCTGGCTGTTTATCACTTTCAGGTGGAGTAACTGGAGGGGAGCCTCCTCCTTTAGCTCCTTTAGGTGAAGAGATTGGGGTCTCTGGTTGCCTGGCAAATTTAGCGAGCCGGTTGACCGCAGCATTTTGGCCTTTTACCATATTTACTATTTTCAATGGGAAGGGTTTCTAGCCTTTTAAATGCCTGGACTATTAGATTTTACCGGGTCCTATATCTCCTTCCCTCTCACAATGCAGCACTAGTGTGCAAGTCTCTTTGAGGGTGCCGGTACAGGTATGGCGAGCCCTCTGTTCCCAGCAAGACAGCTATCATTCATAGCCTGACCCAGTATTTATCATAGAAGCGATCCGTAAGAGAGTCCAAAAACCACACAGTCCCATTAAACACAGTCCCGAAAAATATACACTTTTTTCCCTACCAAGTCAGGAGTTTACTCAGACTGTCGCTGGGATCTTCAGATTACTCGTTACCCTCCTTTCACAGCCAGTCTGATTTCAGTTTTCCACTCAGGGTGCAGTCTGGTAAATTCTGTCTGCGAAGGATCCAGAGGGCTATCCAACCCACACCAGCTCCCCTCGGTCCAGACAGTGAGGTAGTGCACTTTCCCCCAGTTCTCTTACAGCTGCTGTTCTGTTCTCCAGTGCCTCCACACACGCTCTTTCAGTGTGTGTTCAGCGGCCCCTTCTTTGCCTCCACGGCTCTATCAGCTGCACTATCGCACCCTCCTCTGCCCGTTTGGATGGCAGCAGGTTGCACCGGTGGCGGGATGTCAGTGTTACGCCTTGCTGGTTCAGGGTGCTGCTGTGGCTCCGTCACGAGACGCTGCTGCTGCTTCCAACCCGGCTCTGGTATCCGGCTTCCAGCTGCGTCACGGCTTGACCTCGGGACACTGAGCTCTCCTCACTCGAGCCTCCAGTCCCGGTTCTTCACTTTCAGAAATAGCGGCGCCCACTTCAGCAGCAACGGGTCTGGGAGGACGAAATTAGCTGGGTAGGTGAAGCCTTCCTCATGGCATGCTCATCATCACGGAGCGATGATGAGACTGTGACTTACTCCCTGCTGTCCGTGGTCACGCCCCCCAAGGTATGTCCTGGAGTGCTTTCTCATGTACCGGATTACAGGATAAACGGGGGAGAACACACAAAAAAGGAAGAAGTTAATCGCCCAGAAGAGTGATTGGTATATGTTTAGAAGTTGGACCCCAAGGTACTAATTCAAGGATTGATAGAGAACCTTAATGCGTGGGGTGTGCTACCACTGGACATACGGTTTAGGCAGAGAAATTATGCAAGAGCAAATAAAGAAATGTCTTTATGTGGTGCACCTAAGAACTGACACATTAATATGTAACTTTTAATTATATTTGTTTTAAAACTTTAGCAAAATAAAAGACACAAAGTACATACAAAACATTCAGACATGGACATGTGTTTAAAAAGGATAATGTATCCTCACAACGTGGGGCTCCAAACCCAAATATATTTATTCAGAATTATTTATATTAGTGTAAATCTAATGCTTTTTGACTGTAGTGGTCACAACAAACTTTGCAAAGGTGGCGTATTCTCCTACACGTTGCAGAGTCAAATCGGATATGATGTCCGATATTTCAGCTGTTATTAGAATGGCAGGTTGGCAGATTGGAGCGATCTTTTGGTATATCAAGATAAGACCATGTGTATGTAGCATATAATGGAGACCCTTCATGTGCCAGTACTAATAACTCTGACCCGACCCACTAAGTGTAGCGTGAGTATGGGAGAGCCGGCAGCGCTGCGCCCGGAGGGGTTGCTGATTGTGGCTACTTGTGGTGCCACACATGCACCCGCTTAGCCGGAGCTGAATAGTCACGGTGTGTTTAATAGCTCACCGTGATTGCTAGCGGCGGGATTCACAGATTATGAGCCTGCCGGAGCGCACCTCTGCTGAAATAGAAAGTTTTTACACTACATAGATCAAAATGCATAGATATGTGGGGAGGGGATGGAGCACACACACGAGGTGTACGGTCGGCGTACGCTTTGCTAATGATCTTCTTCAGGACCAACCTAAGGACTGCCAGGAAGTTCATTAAATACCTGTTCCTTAATGAATATTCATGAGATGTAAATGTTGTGGGTGCGCATGAGAACAGCGAATCCTATAGAGTTTAATATGCTCCTCCTAGCTTGCTATCGGCGTACAATGGAATATCTTGTTAGTATAATAATAGAGATATGATAAAAGCGGCCTGATACCCATATGTTCAGATGAGCATCTGAACATATGGGTATCAGACCGCTTTCATCGTTATTATATTTGCAAACATCACAATAAATTTGTGTATATATACACAATCATTGACATCCTCTTGCTTCTACATACAAGATTTCCCACCATTCCTTCTTGATTATCAATTTCTCATTTTTATTTAAAATAATTCCCTTTCTTTATCCACATTAACCACTTGAAAGGTTTATCTTTGCCTACTGCACATTGTTGATTTTATTAGATGCCTACAGAATGTTTATGGTT
This sequence comes from Crinia signifera, assembly GCF_055691185.1. Classification (NCBI taxonomy): domain Eukaryota; kingdom Metazoa; phylum Chordata; class Amphibia; order Anura; family Myobatrachidae; genus Crinia; species Crinia signifera. The sequence continues at coordinate 116,228,399 of NC_139219.1, read as the reverse complement.
ATCTGCATTATTACATTTCCTAATTTGTGTTGCTGGACTCAAGGTGGACTTGGCTGCTTTTTTGTGGTTTGCAAAATGTTTAAAGAAAACTTGTGTTTTTAAATTAATTTAATTTTCTTAATTGTGGTTTCTGCTGCTGTTTGGCACATTGCCATTTGATCCTGATCTACTCACTAGGATTTGGATCTCTTGTTTTTTTTAAATGTTTAGAAACGGTGAGTTAAATGACAGGAGTTTGCAGGAATGTAATCGCATACTTGATGAGAAAACGTGCATTTATGAAACTCCTGAACCAAATGCCGATATCTCTAACATTATGTCTACACTTGAAAAATTACTTATTCGTGAGACAAAGATTTGATGGGATATTAAAGGTCTTGACAATTATTTGAACTGTGGAAGAATTTCACGTGGCCTTAGGCTTAATAAATTACCCACTATAGGACATGAGAATGAGAAATTCATGAAGGATTGGTATCACAACATTGATAAATGTTCTTTTGCATTGATGAGGCTTCTAGTTTCTGAAAAAAAAAACATATTAAGGAAATAGAAAAAGCAACTTGATTATTCAAAAACCTTAGGTTGATAAAATAAAAGAAAAAAGAGTCTTTAAAGAGGAAAAAGGATGAAATTGATAAAAAAAGTCACCAACTTAGCACAACTATAGTTATCGATACTAAACATAAAAAATTTCAGAGGGACAAAATGGATTATGAGACCAACAAAGTTAGGTCATGGCATATTTGTTGTAACAAAACAGATGTACAAATAAAAGTCATAGGGAACACTGCAGAGAGACCCATGGAATTCTTATCCCTCTAGACACCGTAATCGTTATGATTCGAATAATCAGTGGCAAGAAGTTCCATATAGAAATAGATATATATTGTTTCAAATTGGAAACCCACATGATACTTATAATTTTAATAGATATGCAGAGAAACACTCAATTGGTATCGTGCATACCAACTGCTTTGAAAGACTGAGATCAGTAGCGGATGACAATGACAGTAATTTTTTAGGTCAGGACTCCAGAGTCTACAGCCACAAACCACAGTACAAAACAAGCAGGACCCCTATTAGTCTAAAAACATGAAAAGGGTAAAGAGAGGAGCATGATCACATGGAAAGAGAGTCAAAAATGAGGACCCTCCAGTAAAGATAAATACTGGGGGTGTCTTCAATTTGTCTAAAAAGGTACTGCCACCTTTGAAAACTAAAGTTCTTCAAAAGGGTCTGTCTTTTGCTTTGTCCACTAGTCCAACAAATTTTGATCTTTAACATTAACTTAAAATTCTTGTAAGGAAACTTACACTCAAATGCCACTTTTTAAGAAAATCATATGCTGCCATAAAAAATTGGGACAAAAATGTAACACCTCAGAAAACGGCATCTCTGTCTGGTCTCAAGTTGAAGTGCACTTACCACCCAATTCAGTCAAGACAAAAAGATAATTTAAAAATCAATAGCGGTTAAAATAATAAAAACAATCTTACTAGAAAAGAGGTGCTCAGAGATCTGTCTAATAATACTGACATTGTTATCAAGAGTGCAGACAAATGTGGTGGAGTGGTAGTAATGGATAGAGATTAATATGTGGATGAAGCATAAAGGTTGCTTGGAGATAGAAAATCCTATCGAAAACTAGATGCTGACTCCACCCTTTTGTTTGTTTAAAAAAATTGGAGACTCTTCTAAAGAGAGGTCTAGAGTCAAAAGTGCTGTCTTTAGAAGAATATAAGTATTTTTACAATCCCACACCCAATTTGGCAACTATCTATCATTTCCGAAAATCCATAAAGGATTAGAAAAACCACCCGGCTGTCCTATTGTGGCCGGGGTGTGTTCTCTTACATCTAGGGTGTCAGAGTATGTGGATGCACTGATCAAACATTATGTACCTAAACTTAATTGTATCAGGGACTCTACCCATATGCTACAGCTGGCTAGGGATATTAAATGGGTGGTCTGAGTTGGGCGAGAATAGATGTTCAGTCCCTTTATACAGCCATGCCACATGAAGTCGATGAAGTCGATTTCAACCAATTCATGATAGATTTAAATAATAATAATTATAATTTGAATTTTACAATCTTACAGAAGGTTAAAAACACTACAATGATTTTTGTTGAATCTTATGATCTTAAGGTGCCCACACACTAGAAAGATCTGCGATCATAAGATGTGCGCATAAATTAGCCTTCAAATCTTTTGCCTGTCCTGGACAAAAGATTTCAGGCAAGCGCACATCTTTACCAAAGATTTTTCGGTACTTGTTTCCTAGCATGGCGCCCGTCGTGGGTGATCGCATACCTTAACTTAAGGTATGCGATGGACGCGACCAATGCGATTTTAGGGCTATTTTTAGCCTTTTCCCCGACAATTAAAGAATCGCGTCCCCCGAGCCCGAAGCGTGGCGAGCGGACGCGTAATACCTGTGAAGTAATGTGCGTCCCCTCGCGGGGCTTTCTGCGCTCACCACGCTTCGGGCTCGGTGGCTCGCTGCGCTCACCATACTATATGAAATCAACTCCACCCCAACGTGGATAGTGGGGGTATGAAAAGGTCGGAGGATGCGTACCGCCGCCCCTCACATACCGCCGCCCCTCGCGGGCTCGCTGCGTTTGACACGCTTCAGGCTGGCGTTCATCATGGGGTGGCGTTAACAATGGGGGGCCATTTGACCCATCAGGGTGGGGAAACAATGAAAATTGGGGTCTGGGGGGCATTTAACATTGGGGCCAATGTAAAAATCGCGTAGATCGCAGCGATTTGGTTGCATGCAATGTGATTGCCGCGATTTTTGGGATCCGATCGATTCTAGTGTGTGGGCACCTTAAGTGGGCAATTTTCAACACTCAGAATCAAATCTAAAGGTGCCCACACACTAGAAAGATCTGCGATCATAAGATTTGCGCATAAATTAGCCTTGAAATCTTTTGTCCGTCCTGTACAAAAGATTTCAGGCAAGCGCACATCTTTACCAAAAATTTTTCTTAAGATCCCATGTGCGTTCCTATGGATCTTTTGTTAAATCTCCTGATCTTTCGTGCAGCATGTAATAAGAAAAATCTCTGGTAAAGATGTGTGCTTGCCTGAAATCTTTTGTCCAGGACAGGCAAAAGATTTGAAGGCTATTATGTTAAGTTACTTAGTAGCACTATATTTTTTTAGTGACCGATAATAACAGGTCCGATCACTCGTCTAAACTTAAAATATGGTTCAGCCTTATATAAAGTATATTGGAAAAAAAATACTTAATATTATAGGCGCAGCCTATTGATAAATATACTGTATCTTTAATGCACACACAGACTGGTCTTTCTCTATCCCTGCTCATTAAACTGGCTCCTCAACTCCCCAAAATATGTCCCTTCCTGTCCTTTGTTAGAGATTATTTTTATTATTATTATTATTAATATCAATAATAATAGATAACACTAATATTATTAAATTATGGGTTTGATTTGTAGTCTTCATAAGGCATGTAGTCAAACTGTTATACATTTTATTAAATGTGAAAAAATACATTGTTCTGTTTTAAATTACATTTTGCTTTCTTTTTTTTTTATAATTCTTCTAGTATATCATATCTGTTGACAGAGCAGATTTAAACAAAGAATTGCTTAATGGTAAGTATTATTCCTTTTTATTATATTATATTAATGATATTCTTAAGTGTTGTATGTTATTTATATCTTTCATATATTTATTATCATGCATTCAGTAATTGGTTCATTGAATTATTCATGACTAGACTATAAGTCTAACAAGCTGGCTCATAAGATGATGGGACATCCACAACATTCTTGCACATAGTTGTGTGTAAAAAAGTGGTGTTTGAGCGGAGCAATATGATTGCCAGCAATCATATTGCTCAGTGTGTACACAGCTTTAGGGTACTTGTGGAAGCAATCCTTACTCACCTGAGTCCACTGGCATAGATCATTTCCTCTTGGATCAAATTATTTGTCCCCAGGACTTTTTGAAATGGGTCAATAGGCACCAGGACAGACTGAACAGAAATGCAATGGGTCAGAGAAAATAATTCACCAAGGGAATATCTCAGTGACTTCGGGGTGCAGACTTGGTGCAGACTGCAGAGAGAGGTGTGAGAGACAGGAGGCAATAACCCTTGAGAAAGACGGCAGTAGCCGTCGAAACATGTTGGCCAGGAGTGATTGAGGACTTTGTTGTGAGCTATCTTCCTGCATATGCGGTCATTGGCCAATGTGACCGTTGTTTCAGGTGATTGTTTTACTCCATGTTTTTTATCTTTTTTACTGTGTGGTTTATTAAACCTTTTGTTGAACTACGAATGAGACCACTGTTTTTTCCTTCCTCTCTCAATCACACCACTGCCTGTGGATATTGAGACGAGGTGTGAAAGGGATCGGAGGTCTCTTCAAACAAAAGATACCTTTATGTGCTTCTAGCAACACTTTGTTTTAGTGAGTACGGTACGCATCTATACAAATGACACCCCGTATTTTGGTATGATGAGAATTGCACTTCAATAAGTGGTGACCCCTTTAAGCAAAGAAACCGTTACGCGCTTTATTCCACTGCTCCTGAGAAGTGAGTACGGTACCCACCCTTCCTTATCCACATCCACCATTGTCGGATTTCAAACAGCACGTGGTGACTTCAAGGGTTAAACCAGTGAAAAAGATACCTTTTATAGATGTATTATCCTTTTCCCTTCTGTGAGTTGGGTACGGACCACTTCCCCGAAGTCACTGAGATATTCCCTTGGTGAATTATTTTCTCTGACCCATTGCATTTCTGTTCATTTTTGCATATACACCGAATTTTGACGGAGACAACTATCAAATAAAATCTGTGACAACAAATTCAGCGCCAACAAGTGTATTCTTCTTCTGCCAAGTCTAACCAGCAGGGACGTCGTTTGTGGTCCCTCTTTCACACTTGTGGCTGCAAGGATTGGCTGCGCCTTGGGACTCTTTCACCTTTTTTTCTTGTTTTACCAGGACAGACTGGTTGGAGGAGTTGCGCTATGTTTTAATTATCCAGAGGCTACCCAACCAGTATGTTGCTATTGAGCAATGAGAGGAAACAACAGTAATAGGAAACCACATGCCCCACCCCCATAAAAATTACAGGAAGATAAAAACACCCTAAATTACCATGCACATGAAAGGTACATATGACGAAAATGACCAATACAACAAACGATTTTCAAATTACCTTTGGTCTGATGAAGATTGCTTGACAATTTTTGGGGGACTTACTGCCAAAATCCAGACAGGACTCACAGCAACTAGAAAAGAAAGATATTCTATATAAGCAATTTTGGTTATTAGACAGTGCACTGAACAACCAATGTTAAAATAATAACATAAATAACGACATTACATCACTGGCTGTTAGCAGGGGCGAATTTAGGTGTCAGGCCGCCCCTAGGCACAACATTTTTAGCTGCCCCCCCATTTTTTTTCACTGTCTGCTGGATGGACCCAGAGGAACGGAGGCCAGGAGTGGGAGGATTACCTTCACTGTCAACACACTGCCAGGGACGGGCACGCCACTCAGCAGCTGTCCCCACCCTTTCTATACACAGCAGCCAATAGGCTGTGTGTATAGAATAGTCAATGGGTGCAGGGCGGCAGTGAGCCTGAGCCAGTGAGCAGCGGATCCTCCCGGGAACACCGCGGGACAGACTTTGATTTCATGTGCATGGCTGAGGGAGCAGGCAGCGGCAAGTGACAGGTGGCAGCATCACTCGCTGATGCCCATGCTGCTGCTGCCTGCCCAGGAATGGACTGGTGATGATCAGGGGCATAACTAGACCTGTCTGGGCCCCATAACAACATTTTGAAAGGACCCTCAGCACTCTGCCAGAATGAAGGGGTGAGGGGGGCCTTGGGGGTTAGAATAGTAAATGGGGAGGGTTATGACAGTAGAAGGCAGGACCCGACAGGTTGGGTATTGGTTAAGGTCTGAATGGGTAGCTGATTGGAGAGATAAGGGGGGCATATTGACAGACACTGGGATGGGGGATGGTTGGTTATATTGGGGGGCACTAGGCTGGATACAGGGCATGGTTGGTTAGATGGGGGCACTGGGCTGGGGGATGGTTGGTTAGATGGGGGCACTGGGCTGGGGACAGGGGATGGAAGCACTCACCTGGGGATCACTTGTCTGTCCAGTTTCACACACATTGCAGCTCCTCAGCTCCTGCTTGAATCTCCTCCATGATGCGTGATGGGGGAGCACCAAGTCATCCCCCCCTTGCTGGGTCTGATGATAAGTGCTGCTGCGCTGCTGGTGGGGCTGGGTCCGGGGGAAAAGGGAGCCGCGATGATCTGCGCCAGTATTCATGTTCCCCTCCTCCCCGCTGGATCTGAGGATCAGCACTGCAGCCGTTGGCCCGGGGCTGGCTCCGGCGCCGGCACCATGTTTAGTGCCGGGATTTGTGCTGCAGCAGGATGGGGGACCCGGGTGGAAGAGACAAGTCATTTCCCCCTGCTGGATCTCTCACGGGGATGGGGGTTGGCGGAAGCTGCTGAGGACAGTTCCCCCTGATGTGCCGTAATATCAGCGCTAGAGTTAATGCACCGAGGGGGGTCTTCTGTACGTATGCGGTAGGAATGGGAAGGAGACCACAGTCTCTGCCGGGGTAGGGGGAAACTTAAAAAAAAAAGAGAGGGTGCAGTGGCATCCCTTCACAGGCAGCCTGCCGTGCCGGCCCTAATAGGTGCCGCCCCTAGGCCCGTGCCTCACAAATCTGGCCCTGGCTGTTAGGAACCATTAGTATGGTTCAGGTCTGTTTTGTGTTTGTTTGCCATTTGACTCTTTGGTGGCCTCTGGTGGTCAGTCTGTGCCATTGCAGCTCAAATCTTCTGGAGTTTTGATTTATTTACAAGGCTGATTGATAATGAGCTCATTATTCCTGCTGGCAGGTTGGCTGGAGATGTCACAGGTGTGCTAATCACCTGAGTAATTCTTAAGACATTCTCACCAGCAATGCAGAGCCGTGATAGCTTCCTGTTTCCTGGTTTACAATTTCCTGTGCCTTGTACAGGATTGTCCTGGGACGTGCTGCTGATTCCTTTCTGCCTGAGCCTGCTGCACTTGCTGACATCTTGGGACTTCCATCTTCCATCTTATACCTGGTGTCCTGAGCACTCTGAGCCTGCAGTTAGGTGGCTCTTTAGCATGTCAGTTGCCCTAGCGGAGGTTGGGCGTTATTCCTCCTTTTGATTTGTGTGGGGTTAACCCCTTAAAGTTGTGCTGGGAACAACTTTACAGTTTGCGACAAGGTCGCTTGGTTGCGACAGTGTCGCTTGGCTTTGGTTTTGTTTGCGACAGAGTCGCTGGATTCAGTTTTGTTATCTCAATACTCCAGAGTTTATTTATCTGTTTATCCCGTACTTGTGTTGCAATAGGGATTTGTACTTCGGAGTTATCCTTCATAGCTGGGGTTCATTAGTTTAGCTAGATTCTCCTCTTGGACTTATCCTTAGCGGTCGTCGTGGGCTTGTCATCACCTAACACCTGGCTGCACCGGAGCTTGGGAGGGCCTAACTCACCCTTTCAGTCGTGGTGGCTACAGGTGAAGCCTAGCATCCGGCAGTCCATGGCTACCTGCCAGAGGGAGCCAATACAGTCAGGCAAGAGGATAACGCCACTGACCAGTCTGAGTTGGCACTAGGTTACCAGAGTTACTCCCTGGATCGTAACACTGGCTACTCCTCATGTATAATAATAATAATAATAACTGGAAACTATAGGCTGTGCCCTCAGTACAATATCAATATCAAGAAACCATATAGCTCTGCTTGTTGAAATAATAGAAAAACATGACTCCACATGCTAACTCACCATGTATAATAATAATAATAATAATAATAATAATAATAATAATAATTAGAGATGAGCGGGTACGGTTCCCCGAGATCCGTCAGATCTGAGTCGGCTCAGGAGTTCCCGCCTGAATTCCGGACCAATAACGAGGCCGAACGTCATCATCGCGCTGTCGGATTCTCGCGGGAGTGGGATCTTATAAAAGACGCACGCGCGCCCCGCCATCTTCACTCCAATCTTGGAGAGGGAAGAGGGTGGTTGGGAAGCTCCATGTGCCCTGTGCTGTGCTTTGTGCCTGTGCCATGTGCTCCATGCTGTGCTCCATGACCTGCCCTGTGCCCTCACTGCCCTGTGCTGTGCTCCATGCCATGTGCTATGTGCTGTGCTCCGTGACCTGCCCTGTGCCCTTACTGCCGTATGCTGTGCTGTGCTCCGTGACCTGCCCTGTGCTCTCACTGCCCTGTGTTGTAGACTTGTATTGAGAGTCAGTGACTGTTTATAGGCCTGAGCCCTGTAGTGTGATTTAACAAAATAGGTGCTGCAGTGCTCACACGCAGGGGCTGCAGTGTCCACTGTCCAGGGGCTGTCCTGTGGCCCATGCCCTGTTGTGATTTATTTAGCCCTAAGCCCTGTATTGTGATTTATTTAGCCCTGAACCCTGTGTTTTTTGTGATTTAACTAACTAACTCAGTGCTGCAGTGCTCACACGCAGGGGCTGCAGTGCTGCTGAGTAGTACACTGTGTACAGGGGCTGCAGTAATACAAGGGGCTGTGTCCAGTGTGACGGCCTATATCTTATCCATTGTCCAGTGTCACGAGTCACTCACGACATATATCCTGTCTCCTGTGTGACGACATATCCTGTGTCCAGTGTGACGACATATATCCAGTGGCCAGTGTGACGACAATATATCCTGTGTCCAGTGTCACAAGTCACAACATATATCCTGTGTCCAGTGTGACATGTAATGTGTGCCGGCATATATCCTGTGTCCAGCGTGACATATATCCATTGTCCAGTGTGACAACATATATCCAGTGTCCAGTGTGACGACATATATCCAGTGTCCAGTGTGACATGTAATGTGTGCCAGCATATATCCTGTGTCCAGCGTGACATATATACATTGTCCAGTGCGACGACATATATCCAGTGTCCAGTGTGACGACATATATCCAGTGTCCAGTGTGACGACATATATCCTGTGTCCAGTGTGACAAGTCACAATATATATCCTGTGTCCAGTGTGACATGTAATGTGTGCCAGCATATATCCTGTGTTCAGCGTGACATATATCCATTGTCCAGTGTGACAACAATATATCCATTGTCCAGTGTGACGACAATATATCCAGTGTCCAGTGTGACGACATGTATCCTGTGTCCAGTGTGACGACATATATCCAGTGTCCAGTGTGACATATATCCAGTGTCCAGTGTGACATATATCCATTGTCCAGTGTGACTACATATATCCAGTGTCCAGTGTGACAGGGGCTGTGTCCAGTGTGACAGGGGCTGTGTCCAGTGTACAGGGGTTGTGTCCAGTATACAGGAGCTGTGTCCAGTGTCCAGGGGCTGTGTCCAGGGGCAGTGTCCAGTGTGACGGCTGTGTCCAGTGTACAGGAGCTGTGTCCTGGGGTGGTGTCCAGAGGCTGTGTCCATTGTCCAGGGGCCGTGTCCAGGGTAACGGGCTGTGTCCATTGTCCAGGGGCTGTGTCCAGGGTAACGGGCTGTGTCCATTGTCCAGGGGCTGTGTCCAGGGTGACGGGCTGTGTTCAGTGTCCAGGGGCAGTGTCCAGTGTGAAGGCTATGTCCAGTGTACAGGAGCTGTGTCCAGGGCCGGCGCCACCACTAGGCAAATCTAGGCATTTGCCTAGGGCGCCGGCCACTGGAGGGCGGCATTTCACCCCCCCCCCCCCGTGCCGCAGGGGTACCTGTCCTGCGGCTGTGTATATAAAGCCTGCGGCGGCGGCGGCGGCAGCGGGGGGTCCCTGCAGTCAATAAGAAATAACGAGCGCTATCCACCTGTCTACGCGGAAGCGCTTCTGTTGTGGAAACACTGGCCAATCAGCGTGCGCCGTGCGGCCAGTGTTTTCACAACAGAAGTGCTTCCGCGTAGCCAGGCGGATAGCGCTCGTTATTTCTTATTGACTGCAGGGACCCCCCACTGCCGCCGCAAGCTTTATATACACAGCTGCAGGACAGGTACACCCCCCCCCGGCACCGGGGCACCCCCACCCCGCCTCGCCTGGGGCGCTCCGGTGCTGTGTCCAGTGTGACGGCTGTGTCCATTGTCCAGGGGCTGTGTCCAGTGTGACGGCTGTGTCCAGTGTACAAGAGCTGTGTCCAGAGGCTGTGTCCATTGTCCAGGGGCTGTGTCCAGGATGACGGGCTGTGTCCAGTGTACAAGAGCTGTATCCAGAGGCTGTGTCCATTGTCCAGGGGCTGTGTCCAGGGTGACAGGCTGTGTCTAGTGTCCAGGGGCAGTGTCCAGGGGCTGTGTCCAGGGGCAGTGTCCAGTGTCCAAGGGGCTGTGTCCAGTGTGACAGGCTGTGTCCAGTGTAAAGTAAGAAAAATAAATAAAAGTAATAAATAAAATAAAAACACATTTTTGGAGGATGATGGAGGAGGAAATAGTGGGAGATCAGCAAACTGATAGAAGTGCTGAAGCTTCTACCACCAGTCATGACAAGGCCGATACCTCTTTGTATTTGCTCTTTGGAGCATTTCTCTTTTTTTGGGATAGTTTATTAAACTGCCACCCTGTCTGCCCCTGCAGTGCCGCTCTGCCAGGTTGGAAGTGTAAGGTCCACATGTATGTGATGCCGACTGCTGTAGCTTAGCTTAGTCATCCAGCTACCTCGGTATACCCTTTTGGCTCAACTACAGTGAATGAAAACAATTTTGTAAGCTGTGAAGTGATCAAAATTGACTAGAAATGAGTGGAAGCTAATGTATTGAGGTTAATAATACTTTAGGGGCAAAAACAGGCCCAAATTCTGTTATTTTAGCCATTTTTAGCATTTTTTCATAAAAATCCAGATCCAAAACCAAAACCAAAACCCACAAGGGTGGTTTTGCCAAAACCAATCCAGATCCAAAACACGAAGGGAGATCCAGATCCAAAACCAAAACCCGAAAAATTGCTGCTCTATCTGTGAAATGATAATCACAGGACACCACAATGTGCAGAATCAAAAAGGAAAATAAGACGATAAATACATTTTTAAGTGGATATACCTTCAGCGAAATGATTACTGCTAGTGATAAACTTCAAGGGGGGCCCCTTTTGAAGCAGAAGACACTTTTAACCCAAACTAGAATAGAAAGTGAAAAATACAATATTAAAAATAAGCTACAACAATATTAATAACATGACAACAAAGGCTGCTCCATAAGTGTGAAACCAACTACATGACAACAAAGGCTGCTATGCTAGTGTAAAAATGACAACATGACAACAAAGGCTGCTCCGCCAGTGTGAAAGCGACAACATAACAACCTCATCATCACCCCACATGCAGCTTATTATCACCCCACCTGAAAATCATCATCACCCCCCCTGCACCACATCATCTGCCCACCTGCACATCATCACCACCCTCCATGCACCTCATTATCACCCTCCCTTCGCCACATCACCCCCCCTCCCTGCACTTCATCATCACCCCCCCTGCACCACATCATCTGCCCACCTGCACATCATCATCACCCTCCATGCACCTCATCATCAACCCCCCCTTCGCCACATCATCACCCTCCCTGCACTTCATCATCACCCCTCTTGCAGCACAAAATCATCCCCACTGCACATCATCACCCCACTGTGCATCATCACCCCACTGTGCATCATCACCCTCCTGTGCATCATCACCCTCCTGTGCATCAGCACCCCACTGCACATCAAAACCACCCTTCACATCATCACCCCACACCCCTGCACATCATCACCCCCCGGCACATCATCACCCCTCCTGCACATCATCACCCTACTGCGCATCATCACCCTCCTGTGCATCAGCACCCCACTGCACATCAAAACCACCCTTCACATCATCACCCCACACCCCTGCACATCATCACCCCCCGGCACATCATCACCCCCCTGCACATCATCACCCCTCCTGCACATCAAAACCTCCCTGCACATCGTCTCCCCCCTTCACGTCACCCCCCACCCCTGCACATGAGCAACCCCTGCACATCCCTCTGCACATGATCACACACATTATCACACCTCTAGCAGCACATCATCACAACATACCCTGCACATCATTATCCCCAACCCCAGCACACGATCACCCCTGCACAATTTTCACCCCCCATGCAAATTATCACCCCCCTGCACATGAGCACCCCCCTGTGCATCAGCACCCCCCTGCGCATCAGCACCCCCCTGCACATCAACACCCCACACCCCTGCACATGATCACCCCCTTGCACATGATCACCACCCTGCACATCCTCACCCCTATAGCAGCACATCCTCATCCCCACCCCTGCACATGATCACCACCCTGCCCAATTTTCACCCCCCCTGCACATGATCACTCCCCGTGCAAATGATCACCCCTGCACATAAAAAAACCCTGTACATAAACCCCCCCCTTGCACAGCACATGATCAACCCCCCAGCACATGATCACCCCACCCGCACATGATCACCACCCTGCACAATTTTCACCCCCCTGCACATCACCCCCCCCCCGTACAAATCATCACCCCCCTGCACATCAAACCCCCCTGCACATCATCACCCCACTAGCAGCACATCATCACTTCTCACCCGGCACATCCTCACCCCCCACCCCTGCACATGTTCACCCCCTGCACAATTTTCACCCCCCTGCACAATTTTCACCCCCCTGCACATGATCAACCCCCTGAGCATGATCACCCCCCTGAGCATGATCACCCCCTGCGCATGATCACCAGAGCCAGATTAAGGTCTAAATGGGCCTGGAGCTGAAAATGATCAAGGGCCTATTATGCGCAATAATAGGGGTTGTGGCCAGCACCTAATAATGTGGGGGGCGTGACCAGTGTTCTGGTTGGGTGGTCTGCTCATGGGTGTGTCTCTATTTTTGTAAATACTTTCAACTAATTATATATGCCTGGAAAAAGCAGGGGTCTGACATAGGAAAAATGCAGGGAGATATCCAAAGGTGCACCCGCAGGATGCCGATGTCCTAAGATACTTGCGGGGTGAGGCGGCACTCCAGTCAGAATAAAATAGTGTGCCGAGCGTAGCAAGGCACTGTGCCCTCTGCTTGGTGAGTGCAGCGAACCCAAAAGGGGGAGCGATCCACAGCCCCGCCTTGTCGGCATTGCGGCGGTCGGGAGTCCAGCGTCGGTATTTCGACCGCCAGCATATCATACCGGACCTCATATATCCCTTAGACAAATCATGCAACACAATAGTAACCCCTTTATACTGTACACACCCCTTTATACTCTTACACATTATGCCACATGGAATGAAAAAAAAATTCACACTGACTGAGCCAAAATTCACACTATGGTTCACGGATTGAGTCAAAATTCACGTTATGCCACACAGATTAAGGCAAAAATTCACATTCTGCCACATGGATTGAGCCAAAATACACACTATACCAAACAGATTGAGCAATTATGCACAATATGATTCATAAACGGGCATTGCGCGCGAAAGGTGTGCATTAAAAATTACACCATAATATCCATTACATGTTAAGCCACACACCATAATGTCCATTACGTATTAAGCCAAACACCATAATGCCTATTAAAAATTATGCTACATAAGTGCTGCTTACCTATATGCTCATTGCCAGGGGTTCCATGCTCATTGCCAGAGTTTCCATGCTCATTGCCATGTGGGATTACATGCTCATTGCCAAGGGGGAGATTTACTAGATTGTAAGCTCCTCCGAGTAGGGCCCTCTTCCCTCCTGTTGTCAAAGCCTACTTCTCTTCACATTTCACTCACAGCTCTCCTTTACTCCAACACTCAGTGACCATCTTCATACTCATCTCCATCATTGGCCTCAAGCCTCTAGTTGTATGTTGATTGGGTCCTCACTACTTATATCCAAGCTGTAATGTGTATTGAACTGTGGTGCTCTTTATTTGTACTGTATTTTTGTTATTTATTCAATGTTATGCCAAGTTTTGTCTCCCTGTATTGTTCCTTTGTACGGCGCTGCGAAACACTTGTGGCGCCTTATAAATAAAATTATAATAATAATAATAAAGGGGGAATACATGCTTGTGGTAACTGAGGGACAGCCGCCGCCAGGCAGAAATGACAGCCATTGACAGCCGGACAGAGAGCAGGGGGCTGCCAGGCTGTATTCAGAGCAATGTAGGTCCCAGCTATTTGATATAATACCCCTTTCACACCAGAAAATGCAGGGATTTACCCAGGAATATTGACCCAGGATCATGCAGGGACATTCCTGGATTGGCCCCTTTTACACCAGCCTAGTTCCTGCATTTTCTGGCGTGAGGAGGAGAGAAAACTACCCTCCCCCCTTTAAACAACCAGCTATATCTTCGGAACCAACTGACCCATTTACACGAGGGATTCGAATTATTTTCAAATGAATTTGGTCCTGTGAAACTGGGCCATTTGGTTCCAGAGAAATCTGTCCTCAAACAACATGAACAACCATGAAATTACATTTCAAAAATGAAAAAAAAGAAAAATCGGTTTACACGAAATATCTCTAGAACCAATATGGACCAGCTTGGTATCAGATTGAAGGCCCAATTTGGGTTAGACTGAGATTAACCTTGAGCTTCTGTGATGCCGTTGGAACCAGGTGGGAGTCGGAATTTGTGGGTCTCATGTTATCCTATGGGGAAAACATTCCAGCTTTGCCTGGCAGTATCTCCGGTTCCCGGGGGGCTAGAGACTCGGGGCAGGGCTCGTTGGAAAGCCCTGACCCTCAGCTACAAAATGGGCCTATGTAGAGAGTGGACCTGGAGCTGTAGCTCCATCAGGCCCATTGTTAATCCGGCTCTGATGATCACCCCCTGCACATCAGCACCCCCTGACCATCAGCACTCCCCTGCGCATCAGCATCCCCCACCACTGAACATCATCACCCCTCCTGCACATTAAAACCGCCCTGAACATCATCACCCCCCCACCCCTGCACATGATCACCCCCTGCACATTCCCCTGCACATGATCACGCACATCATCACTACACACCCTGCACATCGTCATCCCCAACCCCTGCACATGATCACCCCCCTGCACAATTTTCAGCCCCCATGCAAATTATCATCCCCTGCACATGATCAGCACCCCCCTGCACATCAGAACCCCACACCCCTGCACATCATCACCCCCGTGCAAAATCACCCCCTGCACATAATCACTACCCTGCACATCATCACCCCTCCTGCACATCAAAACAACCCTGCACATCATCACCCCCCTGCACAACATCAACCCCCCACTCCTGCACATGATCATCCCCCTGCACATCATCACCCCTATAGCAGCACATCATCACTTCACACCCTGCACATCCTCATCCCCACCCCTGCACATGATCACCACCCTGCCCAATTTTCACCCCCCCCTGCACATGATCACTCCCCGTGCAAATGATCACCCCTGCACATAAAAACCCCCTGTACATAACCCCCCCCTTGCACAGCACATGATCAACCCCCCAGCCCATGATCACCCCACCCGCACATGATCACCACCCTGCACAATTTTCACCCCCCTGCACATCACCCCCCCCCCCGTACAAATCATCACCCCCCTGCACATCAAACCCCCCTGCACATCATCACCCCACTAGCAGCACATCATCACTTCTCACCCGGCACATCATCACCCCCCACCCCTGCACATGTTCACCCCCCTGCACAATTTTCACCCCCCTGCACAATTTTCACCCCCCTGCACATGATCAACCCCCCTGAGCATGATCACCCCCCTGAGCATGATCACCCCCTGCGCATGATCACCCCCTGCACATCAGCACCCCCTGACCATCAGCACTCCCCTGCGCATCAGCATCCCCCACCACTGAACATCATCACCCGTCCTGCACATTAAAACCGCCCTGAACATCATCACCCCCCCACCCCTGCACATGATCACCCCCTGCACATTCCCCTGCACATTTTCACATTTTACACTGGGTGTAATACAAGTTTTTACCACACAGTGGCAGCAAACCACCACTTATCACCAGTCACCTTTAAGCAAAATATTTTTTGCACCTAACTGAAAATTATCCCCTCCTCTCTGGGTCCTTACATTTCATCCGAGTTCCGTATCGGTGGACAAGGAGGACCAAACAGGAGACGGACACAAGAAAGTTATCACTACACGTGATCTTTTCTCATATCTCTGGTACGCATATCACTATATAGCTTAAGGATATTTACTTTTACATTGTACACTGAAGGCGCAGTCGTCTACTATATATATATATATATATATATATATATATATATATATATATATATATATATATAGGGTAAACGGGGTGAGAATGAACACACTCCACACGGCACTCCTGGGACTGGTGAATGATTACAAAATTTTACTGCAACGTTTCGGAGCACGTAGCTCCTTTTTCAAGCACTCTGTGGTTCACAGAGTGCTTGAAAAAGGAGCTACGTGCTCCGAAACGTTGCAGTCAAATTTTGTAATCATTCACCAGTCCCAGGAGTGCCGTGTGGAGTGTGTTCATTCTCACCCCGTTTACCCTATACCAGTGTTTACAAGGGCACCCGGGCAGCTGCTTACTTGACTTTGGAGTGCCGGATCACAGGGGACAATATAAATATATATATATATACTGTATATATGAAAAAAAGATGAGATGGGCGCCTCCTAGTGCAATACGTTTGTACGCTACAGTGATACCCTTCACCGTTCGTGAGATAAGCACCCCAACAAATTCAAGTGTACCGTTGGTAGTGGTCTCCAACCACTCTGATATGCGTTGAATTGTATATAGACCTTGAATGTCAGGGAATGTCTGTTCTCCTTTTCGGTCATCCAAGAGATTTTCTCAAAGAGATCACCAGTACATAAAGGAAATACAGTGATATACTAGTGTAATATTATCAAAACATTTATTTCTACAGCAAAAAAGACAAAAGTTGCCCGTACAATGTGTTAAAAATATATTTGCTTATCTGGTGAATATCCGATGCAGTCCGTCATCAAACACCATGGAAAAGCATAGAGTCCCCTCAACGTGTTTCGTCCGTGGTCCCTAGGCAGGACTTCATCAGGAGTGTGACTCTCCACAGGCCCTCTGTCCTGTATTTATACCCTGACTGATTAGATACTGATCAAACAATTACCGGAGTGGGAGTCCCGCCATCGCGGCTTCCCACTTCTGTTTCCGGTCTAATGGAACGCAAAACATCACTTCCGGACGTTCACGTGACCCGCACAAACCTTCCGGTTCCGGTTGTATGAGCCGCAGATGTTACTTCCGGAAGTGCGTATGACACACATACTTCCGGTATCGGTAACCCGGCTCACATTAGACTGATTTGTATTCTGGTTGTCTAGGTGACTACTCTCACTAGTCATCCTAGGCATTATGGAAGACGAACACTCCACTCTCATAATTTTCCAGAATAAAAAGAAACTGCACAGAAGCAGGTGATTGTGAGGAGCAAATAGAACTCTATAGAAAAAAGATTTATGGAAAGGGAATATCCGGAGAATGTTTTAATGGAGGCTGTGGAAAAAACTAGAAACCTGGATAGAAAGGATCTCCTTAGATATCAAAACAAAAACACAAGAGAGGATAGAGTTAACTTTATTACCACCTATAGCTCACATGAACAAGCCATTAGAAAGGCGCTGGTGAAACACTGGGGAATCTTGCATACAGATCCAGTTTTGTGTAAAATTCTCCCTAGTAAGCCAGATGTAGTTTTTAGGAAAGCAAGGAATCTTAAGGACTCACTGGCACCAAGCATGTTACAACAGAGGAAGGCAAAAACGAATAACCCTTGGGATCAAGTGAAAGGATTTTTTAAGTGTAACAAATGCAATATTTGCAGATATGCAAACCCAGACGTTAGGAATTTTAGTAATTTCAATGGATCTAAGTCATACAAATGAAAAAGCCTAGTGAATTGTAACACCAGTTATGTGATATACATGTTGGAGTGCACATGTAACCTGAAATACGTTGGCAAAACCAAACGTCATTTGAAGCTGAGGATCCAAGAACATGTGAGAGGGATTAAAAACAAAGTAGATAGTCATACAATTCCAAGACATTTTAAGCAGTACCATAATGGGAATGTAGAAGAATTGAGTTTTAAAGTATTGGAATATGTCACCCTGGGACCCAGGGGAGGAGACAGTGAAAACCTCTTATCAAGACGTGAAATGTTCTGGATCCATGAACTATGCACTTTAACACCAAATGGCTTGAATGATAATTATGAATTGGCACCTGTTTTATAAGTTCTCAGAGAATTGAATTGATATAGGGGATACATAGCTGCTAGGGGGGACTATTTTTCTTTTACACTCTCTCTATATATATTCTGTTACACTCTGTATTTTATAGAATTTTTATGCTAATTTTTTAATGAAATTTTATATATATATATATATATATATATATATATATATATATATACAGTCTTGGGTTGTTCGGCACTCTGTATAAGTGTGCAACTGCGTGCTGGTGCCTCCCTGGATGCTGGATACAGAACAGAGATCCGGGGGGGGAGCCTTGAAGGGGTTACCCCAGGAAAGGAGGTGGCACTCAGACGACTTTTTGTAGAAGATTTTTATAGAAAGTTGCAAATCAAAACATAGCAAGGGTCGTCAACGTTTCGAGACTACTAGAGTCTCGTCCTCTGGACGTGTGCTGAAAGTGCAAGGTGCAAGTGCATAAAGAATAGGGATTCTCCCTATTCTTTATGCACTTGCACCTTGCACTTTCAGCACACGTCCAGAGGACGAGACATTAGTAGTCTCGAAACGTTGACGACCCTTGCTATGTTTTGATTTGCAACTTTCTATAAAAATCTTCTACAAAAAGTCGTCTGAATGCCACCTCCTTTCCTGGGGTAACCCCTTCAAGGCTCCCCCCCCGGATCTCTGTTCTGTGTATATATATATATATATATATATATATATATATCCCTTAGGACCATTCTCAAGGCAGTACAGCAATGCAGCAATAAACAGCGATAGTTGAACCAAAGTGTTAACGTGGTAACAGGGGCAGGGGAGCCGTGTCTGTGTCCCTGCTTATATAGGGGAGTGTAGCCTCCCACTGCCGGTTTGCGTTCCACACAGTGGAACGCATGACGTCACTTCCGGGTATACCGGAAGTGCGCGGCCGCGATGTTATAGCGGAGCTGATCGCGAGTGTGAATACGCAATCAATGGCGGTCAGTGTTGTACAGGTGTCTTAGTCCAGCAGTGTCTGGACATAGAGTGTGGGGTGCGCTGCGGTGTGGGACCCGCATCTCCATGTAGGATATTGATGCTGGGCGGTCACATGGTCGTCCCATTCACTGCCATTCATTGGTCAGTGTGGGTCATGTGTTCAATGTTTGGGTTCAGAGCTGTCATCGTGTAGATGCTGCTGTGAGACACATGTAAAGTGCAACACTGCAAAGCAGGGAACAGACACAAGGCTGGGGGGACCAGTAAAGTGGGTTCAAGTAGGTTGTGATCCAACTTCATGTAGGCTATACAATAATAAAGAAAAAAGAAAAAAGAACAACAGTGTGCAGGCGTATGCCTCTCGGGTGCTGCAGATCAAAGTGGCATCTGTTCACAACAGTCGATATATACAGACAGTAAACAACATGCATGTGCAATAAACGTGCACAAGGATCGAATTGTGTTATATTGGGGTAATATTCCGGGGATCCCTCCTGCTATCGGGTCTAATGTATCAGGGTGTGGACTATGAGATTATATGTGATGGCACTAGGGGTTGGCCAATACGTGAATTTGTATAGCACGTGTGTCAAGATTCCAGTGGTTATTGGTAGCATAGGTCTGGATTAATGGATGAAAAAAGGGTTAACTGAGCCGTTGCGGTAAATATCATCTAGAGGTGTGTCTCCATGAGCCACCAATTCATGGTGCGAAAAGGCCAGCCTGAACTTGTACTATTGTGAGGATGTGGTACTATGGAGAGGGCGGTGTTATAACTAGTCGTGGGTCGCAGTCTTCCGTTACCGTCGGAGTCGTGCGCCAGGGTGAGGGGGGGGGGGGGGGGCGGGGGAAGGAAAAATCAGAAAAAAATCAGAAAATATTTTGAAGATGGAGTACAAGTGTGTGATTTCGGAGTGTCTATTCACTCAGGCGATATTCCATGTTGAACTTATTGTAAAAAGATCGAGAGAGGGTTATTTACGTTCATCCCTCTGGGTGCGATTGTGTCCAATTTGAAGATCCATTTGCTCTCCCTTTTGCGAAGTAGTAATGTTCTGTCTCCTCCTCTGTGGGGTGGCGGTATCCAGTCAATTAATTTACATCTGAGGTCTGGTACATTGTGTCTTGCTTTGATGAAATGTCTCGATACTGGTAGGTCGGCTGTTCCTGTTTCTATTGCCTGGCGGATGGAAAGTCTGTGATTGGCCATTCTCTCTTTAAATTTCCTGGTTGTCATCCCCACATAATAGAGCCCACAGGGGCAGGTCAAGATATAGATAGGAAACAACAAAAGCGTACCAACCAAAAGTGCGCAATTAAAACAAAGTGCGGCTAGTGTGAATCACCTCAGGTATAACATCCAGGAAAATACCACTAAAAGGATAACAATAGACAAGAAAAGGGTGTTGCACACACAGCGCTCAATGTATAACCTTAAAACACAATAGTAGAAGACAGAGATATCACCATTTTTTTCATTGGAGATTTCTCAGTCGAGTGATAATATCTGAAAAGATAACCACCAATTCTCACATAGCATGTGAGTAGGTGGAATAGAGGAAAATCATAGTGCAGATTATCTTTTGGTTAAAAAGAAGTTTTAATACAAGTCCGCACT
Source organism: Crinia signifera (assembly GCF_055691185.1). Classification (NCBI taxonomy): domain Eukaryota; kingdom Metazoa; phylum Chordata; class Amphibia; order Anura; family Myobatrachidae; genus Crinia; species Crinia signifera. Next base: position 116,207,552 of record NC_139219.1, on the reverse strand, counting down.
TACAACAAGTAGACTTTTTCACAGCATATATGATATAACCCTCAGGCAAAGCTGCTAGCAATCAGATGGATCAGGAACAAAACAACATCGATAGGTCCATATACCAGTCCGGAACCAGATGATGGAAGATCTCTGTTGTAACGCCTCATGGATCGCCAGACAGCCTCTTCTTCCTGGGGGGTCTTCACATAGACACTCAACGCGTTTCGATATTCTTCTTCAGGAGTGTATGCTTTGTGGAGGTCCTACCAGGGTATTTATACCCTGGAGATCCCCGCTATCACCTAAATCAGGTGCGCTGCACTCGGCAAAAAGCCAGATGTCCGGGTCCGGAAAAGCCGGAAGTGGTCATAAGCAGTATGTAATCGTCATATAGAAGATGGCTGTGCGTGTCAAAGTTCCGTACTTTGGAACGCAAATACACGGATCTCTATAATAGCGTATTTGCCACTACACTACAGCAAAACCATCTTCTGCAACATTTCATATAACATTTAACACAATGTATTGGGGAAGTGGGCTAATATACATTTATTAAAAAAGCGCTAAATGATAGGCTAGTTAAAATTTAAACATTTTAATGTTACGAAAAATATATAAAAAATGTAATAATAAAAGAGAAAGATATTTCATTACATATACCAGAAAAAATACATATTATCTTCATAAAAATATTTTTATTTTACCTATAAAAAAGGGGTTTGTATTTAGCCATCTTCCCAAATACTTACAATAAAAATACATATGGTGAAGAACAATATGGGTTGTAATTCCTTTATATTGATCTAGAGGAAAAATAAAGATATATAAGTCCACAAATCAACATGATAATTACATGACCAAAAAGTGGAAAAAGGTACCAAGAAAGATGAAGAAAGCGACAAGAATAAAAAAGGGGGATAAATTAGATGAGAAACGGTTTTAACTCGAATTCACTATTGAGTCCTTGTGGAACCAAGGTCCTCAGACTGTGAATCCATCTCATCTCTGTTTGGGAGAGTTTTAAGTCTACAACACAAGATCTCCAATTGGCTGAGATCTGTTCAATCCCCCAAAAATTCACTATTTTACATGGATTTGCGTTATGGTGAATTTTAAAATGAGCAGGTACTGTATGAGTTACAAGGCCTTTTTTGATATTATATGTGTGCTCTGCGAGCCGGACCTTCAGCTGTCTAGATGTCTTACCGACATATGATAGTCCGCACTCGCATTGCAACACATAGATTACATTTTTGGAATGACAAGTAATAAACTGTTTAACCCCTTACCGCCGCAGCCTGTTTTTGTCTTCCTGACAGAGCCCTTTTTTTCAAATCTGACATGTATCACTTTATGTGGGGATAACTTTTTATTGCTTTTACTTATCCCAGTGATTATGAGATTGTTTTCTCGTGACACATTGTACTTTAAGTTAGTGGTAAATTTTGGTCGATACAGTCTGTTTTTTTTTGTGAAAAATACCAAAATGTCGTAAAAAATTTGAAAATTTTGCAATTTGCAAAATGTTAAATTTTCTGCTTGTGAGACAAATAATCATACCACTCAAAATAGTTAATAACTAACAAAGACCATATGTCTACTTTATGTTGCCATCATTATTTCAACCTCCTTTTAATTTTTTGGGACACTAGGAGGCTTAAAATATGAATAGCAAATTCTCAAATTTTCAAGAAAATTTCAAACACTGATTTTTTAATGGACCAGTTCAGTTCTGATGTGACTTTGAGGGACTTGTATGTGAGACACCCCCATAAATGATGCCATTTCAAAAACTGCACCCCTCACAGTATTCAAAACAGCATTTTTGGAAGTTTGTTAACCCTTTAGGTGTTTCACAGGAATTAAAACAAAGTGTAGGTGAAATTTCAAAATTTCATTTTTTTAGCAGATTTTCAATTTGAATACATTTTTCTAAGGAACACAGTAGATTTTACTAGAGAAATGTGACTAAAAATTGATTCCCCCAATTCTTTTGTTTTCATAAATATCCTATATGTGGCCCTAGTGTGCACGTTGACCAAACCACAGGCTTCATAATAGAAGGAGCACCTACTTGATTTTGGAGCCTCCTTTTTATGAGATTATTTTTTAGGCACCATGTAGGTTTCTAGGCACCATAAGATGCTCAAAGTTAGGAACCCCCCCACAAGTGACCCCATTTTGCAAACTACACCCCTCAGGGAATTCATCTAGGGGTATAGTGTACATTTCAAATCCCCAGGGGTTTCACCAATTTTGGTACAACTGGGCTGTGAAAATGAAAAATTACATTTTTTTACACAAAAATGCAGTTCTGGCTCAAAATTTTTCATTTTCACAAGGAATGAAGGAGACAAAGCACCCCAAAATCTGTGCCGCAATTTCTCCCGAGTACGGCAATGCCTCATATGTGACCAAAAAATACCATTTGGGTGCATGGCAGGACTCCGAAGGGAAGGAGTGATATTTGGATTTTGCAGCACAGATTCTGGTGGAATGAATGGTGGGTGCTATGTCGCATTAGCAAGACCCCCGAAGCACCAATACAGTGGAACCCCCCCACAAGTGACCCCATTTTGCAAACTACACCCCTCAGGGAATTCATCTAGGGGTATAGTGTACATTTCAAACCCCCAGGAGTTTCACCAATTTTGGTACAACTGGGCTGTGAAAATGAAAAATTAAATTTTTTTACACAAAAATGCAGTTCTGGCTCAAAATTTTTCATTTTCACAAGGAATGAAGGAGACAAAGCACCCCAAAAACTGTGCCGCAATTTCTCCCGAGTACAGCAATGCCTCATATGTGACCAAAAAATACCATTTGGGTGCATGGCAGGACTCAGAAGGGAAGGAGTGATATTTGGATTTTGCAGCACAGATTCTGGTGGAATGAATGGTGGGTGCTATGTCGCATTAGCAAGACCCCCGAAGCACGGTGAAATGATGAACCTAATAATCCATAGATGTGTGGTATATTTTAAAACACTCCTTCATACATAGGCCGGGTTTGTCGGGGCAAGTTTCACAGTGGAAAATAGTTTGCTTTCTTATTCCCTTTTTATAGCAAACTTTGCACCTTTTTTGTGTCCTGCCCTTTTTTTCCAGTGGAGGGGATTTCGTTATGAAAATGCTGCCCTGATACAATACGGGGGCCAGTACTAGAAGTACTGGGGCCAGTACTAGAAGTACTGGGGCCCTCTGCCTGCTGGTTCCCAAATATTAGGCCCTTTATGACTTCCTCTTGAAAGTGCATAAATGTCCCCGTCTGGCTGGTAGAACGGAATAGTACGTAAGCGTTATACAGTGCCATCTGGATGATATACACGGCCAGCTTCTTATACCATATTTTTGTTTTCCGCAGGGCACTGTACGGCTTCAGTACCTGATCTGAAAGATCCACTCCGCCCATGTACTTATTGTAATCTAGGATACAAATAGGTTTTGAGGTGTGGGTACTGGTACCTCGTACAGGGACGGAGGTGGTACTGTCTCCGTGAGCTGTTGTCAGTATAAGGACATCCCTCTTGTCCTTATATTTGACCAACAACATATTTTCGGTGGATTGTGCCCTGCTTTCACCCTTTCTCAGTGATTGGGCAACGTGCGTTTTTGGGAGGCCTCTTTGGTTCTTGCGCACAGTACCGCAAGCTGCTGTACCTCTTGAACCAAGGGCCTTAAACAGGGGGATGCTGGTGTAAAAGTTATCCACATAGAGGTGATAACCCTTATCCAGGAAGGGGTGCACTAAATCCCAGACAATCTTTCCACTAACACCTACGAGGGAGGGGGGGCATTCTGGCGGTTCAATTCTTATGTCCTTCCCTTCATATACCCTAAACCTGTGGGTGTACCCTGAGGTACTTTCGCACAGCTTATACATTTTTATGCCATACCTTGCCCTCTTATTGGGAAGGTACTGGCGGAATTTAACCCTTCCTTTAAAATGTATAAGTGACTCGTCTACACAAATGAATTTTTCGGGGATGTACATCTCAGCAAATTTGGCGCTGAAATGATCAATGACCGCCCTGACTTTGAATAGCCGGTCAAAGGTGGGATCATCTCTGGGTGGGCACTGTGCATTATCGTTGTAATGCAAAAATTTAAGGATCGTCTCAAAACGAGTCCGGGTCATGGCCATACGATGAAGTGGGGTGCTGTACAGAACATCTGTACTCCAATATTGCCTAATTTCTGGCTTTTTAACTATGCCCATATGTAACACCAGACCCCAAAACGTCATCATCTCTACTGCATCTACAGGGGTCCACCTAGCAAATGATGACGTGGGGTTTTGGGCAATAAACTGCTGGGCATATAAATTACTTTGGTCCACCATTAAATTTATAAAATCATCAGAGAAAAAGACTTTGAAAAAGTCAATTTCTTTGAGGCCTGTAGTATCAAATTGGATTCCTGGGTTGGCCAAAAACTCAGGAACCTGGGGCTCAAAATTGTCTGGTGGTGGGGTCCATACGGGATCAATCATTTGGGGGGGGGGGGGTGGGTCTCAGCTGCTCTACGGGGGCGTCTTTGAGGGGGTCCCTCATCACTAGAGGAGGAAGAGGAACTTAAGACGAATGCAAATTCATCGCTTACTTCACTGGCTGTGTCAGTGTCAGAGGCAATAAGGGCATATGCCTCCTCCGCTGAAAAACAGTCTTTGGGATGATTGGGACATTTTTATTATTTTTGTGTTTGTGTAAGTGTAGTGTTTCAACACGTGTATAGTGTAGGGGGGGTACAAACTTTATTTCAACACGGGGGTATGTAGTGTGTATGTAGTGATTTAACACGTGTAAGTGCACTTAAGGGGCAGCAGCTTCAAGGCAGCTTTTGGTACAACCTTGAAGGGGTTAAAAAAAAAAAAAAAAAGCTCCTGCGCCAAAAATTGAGCACAGATGTTGGTCAGTAACGTCCGTCACTGATCAGCGCTCAGCGGCCACAGGACACCCACAAAATCACCGTGGGTGTAAAAAAAATTTAAAAAAAGACCCCACAGCACCCTCCAAAAAAAAAAAATTAAAAAAAAACTGCTGATGAGTCAAAGGCAACAGGAATTTGATCCAAAAAAAAAAATTAGATCAACCCTGTGCCAAAAATGCTGATCAGTGATGTACGTCACTGATCAGCGCTCAGCGGCAACAGGACACCCACAAAATCACCGTGGGAGTAAAAAAAAATTAAAAAAAGACCCCACAACACCCTAAAAAAAAAAAAAAAAAAACCTGCTGATCAGTGATGCAACACTGATTAGCAGTGAGGGGCAGCAGGCACACAACTTTTGGTGCAACCTGACGGGGTATATATAAAAAAAAAAACCTGCACCCAAAAAAAGTTGCTGATCAGTTAATTTATACTGATCAGCACAAAAGGGGGGCAGCAGGGGGCAGCAGAGACAAAATTATATTACACAATATTATATTATATGACACAATGACGCTGCAGCAGCAGCAGCAGCACAACAAGCAGGAAGCACCAACAACCAGGAAGCACCAGCAGCAGGCAGCACGGATGCCACCACACCACAACGCTGATCAGGTCAGTATAAGAGGACAGATGGGCACGGAGACCGCTCTGCACGCTGTTCCTGACCGGAATGGCGGCTGCAGGGCTGTCTCCGTTATTTCCTCTGAGGTGTAATGGCTGTGATTGGTCCGTCGGTCCGACGGACCAATCACAGCCTTGGGGGCAGGTGGGGTGAGGTGGGGTGACCACCAGTGACCCCTTTACACCCGGTGGTGATTGGTGCTGTACTTAACAGCACCAATCACCACCGATCCCTGTGTTACCGAGCGCCGTTATTCGCCGGTACACAGAAAACGCTGCAATTGGCTGTTCACATTTGAACAGCCAATCACAGCGATCGCCGATGGGGGGGGCATCGCTGCCCCCCCTGGGCCACGAGGGAAGATGTCTGCTGTCAGGGACAGCAGCCATCGTCCCTCTGTCACCGCGTCTATAGACGCGGTGACACTTTAAAGTCATGACGTACATTTATGCCATGCGTCGGGAAGTACATCCCGACCATGACGTAAATGTACGTCAAATGTCGGGAAGGGGTTCATTTGATATATTTTATCATTTACAGTAAAATCTGTGAACTTTCTGCTAGATGTTTTGACAGTTTTACATATAGTACATGAACCACAACGGTGAAAACCGATGGTTCTTATGCTTTTTCTTGTCATTAATTCCGAAGAACTCTTTACAAGGTGATTCGAAATCACCTTGTAAAGAGTTCTTCGGAATTAATGACAAGAAAAAGCATAAGAACCATCGGTTTTCACCGTTGTGGTTCATGTACTATATGTAAAACTGTCAAAACATCTAGCAGAAAGTTCACAGATTTTACTGTAAATGATAAAATATATCAAATTAAACAGTTTATTACTTGTCATTCCAAAAATGTAATCTATGTGTTGCAATGCGAGTGCGGACTATCATATGTCGGTAAGACATCTAGACAGCTGAAGGTCCGGCTCACAGAGCACACATATAATATCAAAAAAGGCCTCGTAACTCATACAGTACCTGCTCATTTTAAAATTCACCATAACTCAAATCCATGTAAAATAGTGAATTTTTGGGGGATTGAACAGATCTCAGCCAATTGGAGATCTTGTGTTGTAGACTTAAAACTCTCCCAAACAGAGATGAGATGGATTCACCGTCTGAGGACCTTGGTTCCACAAGGACTCAATAGTGAATTCGAGTTAAAACCGTTTCTCATCTAATTTATCCCCCTTTTTTATTCTTGTCCCTTTCTTCATCTTTCTTGGTACCTTTTTCCACTTTTTGGTCATGTAATTATCATGTTGATTTGTGGACTTATATATCTTTATTTTTCCTCTAGATCAATATAAAGGAATTACAACCCATATTGTTCTTCACCATATGTATTTTTATTGTAAGTATTTGGGAAGATGGCTAAATACAAACCCCTTTTTTTATAGGTAAAATAAAAATATTTTTATGAAGATAATATATATTTTTTCTGGTATATGTAATGAAATATTTTTCTCTTTTATTATTAAATTTTTTATATATTTTTCGTAACTTTAAAATGTTTAAATTTTAACTAGCCTATCATTTGGCGCTTTTTTAATAAATGTATATTAGCCCACTTCCCCAATACATTGTGTTAAATGTTATATGAAATGTTGCAGAAGATGGTTTTGCTGTAGTGTAGTGGCAAATACGCTATTATAGAGATCCGTGTATTTGCGTTCCAAAGTACGGAACTTTGACACGCACAGCCATCTTCTATATGACGATTACACACTGCTTATGACCACTTCCGGCTTTTCCGGACCCGGACATCCGGCTTTTTGCCGAGTGCAGCGCACCTGATTTAGGTGATAGTGGGGATCTCCAGGGTATAAATACCCTGGTAGGACCTCCACAAAGCATACACTCCTGAAGAAGAATATCGAAACGCGTTGAGTGTCTATGTGAAGACCCCCCAGGAAGAAGAGGCTGTCTGGCGATCCACGAGGCGTTACAACAGAGATCTTCCATCATCTGGTTCCGGACTGGTATATGGACCTATCTATGTTGTTTTGTTCCTGATCCATCTGATTGCTAGCAGCTTTGCCTGAGGGTTATATCATATATGCTGTGAAAAAGTCTACTTGTTGTAAGTGCGGACTTGTATTAAAACTTCTTTTTAACCAAAAGATAATCTGCACTATGATTTTCCTCTATTGCACCTACTCACATGCTATGTGAGAATTGGTGGTTATCTTTTCAGATATTATCACTCGACTGAGAAATCTCCAATGAAAAATCTATTTGGAAAAAAATGGTGATATCTCTGTCTACTACTATTGTGTTTTAAGGTTATACATTGAGCGCTGTGTGTGCAACACCCTTTTCTTGTCTATAGGTCAAGATATAGATCAGATGGTCCATATTGCAATGTAGTCTGAATTTTATTTTGAGTGGTTGTCCAGTGTGGGGATGTGGGAATGTTGGGCCGGTAAGCATGCTCCTGCATGTGGTGCATCCGCTGCATTTGAAGCATCCTGGGCGTCGTTCAAGTAACCAGGTTGTATTCTGGGAAGAGCCGGGTTGTTTGGTGGGTCTTAGTAGTAACTGTTTCAAATTGGGTGCCTTTTTGTAGGCCATCATGGGTGGGGATGATTTTGACAAATGTAATTGTGGGTCTGAGTTTATGATCTGCCAGTGTTGGCGAATGGACTTATTGATCTTTGGTGCCATGTTACCGAAGGTTGTCGTGTATACCATTCTTGCTGGTTTGTCACTGGTGGTTTTGGGGTCACTGGAGAATTTTTGCCTAGCTTTTTTGAGGCAACCATTGATGTTAGCTGTGGAGTAGCCCCTTTCACGGAATCTCAATGCCATCTCTTTCAGTTGATCCTCCATAGTGGCTTCCTCAGAGTTATTGCGCATCACGCGTAGAAATTGAGAAATGGGTAAGTTGTTCTTCAATGCTGGTGGGTGTTGGAGGGACCTCCAATCATTGCCATAGCAACTGACTACCCTTAACATTTTTCTGTTATGGCATTCAGTTTACCAGGCTTACTTGATGATCAACTTCTGTCACAGGCCGAACACTGCATCGTGTCTTTAACAGACGATGATGCAGACAAAGTTCTATTTGACAAACTAGACTTTGACACCCTACCTGGGGAATCCCCCACAGACTTATACTACAGACTGCTTAAATTGAGAAAAAGGGAAGTTGACCTGTCCCTGCACGGTCAATTTCTCTCTGAGTATCACCGTAATAAGCAGATTCCACACGGCTTTAGGGTCCAAAACGTACCCACCATAGGCTGATCTAACCCGGTCTTTTGCAGCAGATGGTGTGGAGTACTCAATAAGTGCTCCCAAGACCTAATACTCCTGGTGATTGAGGAGGTGAGGTCTGAACTAAAAACCATTAAAGCCAACATTGATGAGTTTAGTATAAAGAACTTACCAATAATCAGAAATGACCGTACCACAAACCTGATTGAAAAATTACGTGTACAAGTAGAGTCCTATAAGAGCGAACTGACCGCATTTAAACGCAATAAACTTGCGACTGTGGCCTCCGACTATCAAAACCACACAGTATACAGGTGGCTCCTGGGCAACACGGGGCAACAGAGAACCCAGAGATACACAAGGCAAAGACGGGATAACCGTAGGACACGTTTTGGCCGTGACACCGGGTCATCGGCATCAGCGTCAGACACAGACTACATAGAACCTCGACCCCCGAGGCGTCCTTTTTTAGGGCATAACACCCACCAAGTGGGAGACCCCCCTACACAAGAGCACGTAGGCCACACCCCCGGAAGGGGCGGCACAAGTCAGATAATAAGAAGGAGGCCACAGATCTAGTGTTTAATTTATCCACTAACCCCCTGGACTCTGACACCATGCACTTATTAGCAAGGGGACTATCAATTGTCCCAACGTACCCTCATGAAAAATTTGAATCAGCAGTAGACCTGTACAAATTTGTGCGTAAACTACGCCTTAGGGAACACTTTCCCCCAACCTCAGGACAAAAGGACAATATACGGTTTAAGAAACCCTCCACATTCTATCCCATCTCCTCCAATGCCAGTATAAAAACATTTACCCGCATGGTCAGTGGCGATATCACCCGCAAACAAGCCCATACTAACTTTGATCATTTAAATCAGAGAGAAAGACGAGCATTACAACACCTGAAAGCCAATGACTCCCTTGTGATTAGACCAGCTGACAAAGGGGGAGCGGTTGTGGTGCAGGACTGGGCAGACTATGATCAGGAAATACTATGGCAATTGAGTGACAACAACACCTATACCCCCCTGACTGCAAACCCTATACCCTCGTTTAAAACACAGGTGGACAATACATTAAAACTGGGTCACACAAGTGGCTGGCTTGACAAACATACACTTGACTACCTGACGGTTACACATCCTATATGCCCCATAATCTACACCCTCCCTAAGATACACAAATGCGCCTCTCACCCTCCGGGTAGACCGATCATTTCAGCACGGAATTCACTTCTTCAACCGCTTGCAATCTATGTTGATTCTTTTTTACAACCCATCGTACAACTTGGAGACAGCTACATCCGTGACACATCAGATTTTCTTTCAAAACTGAACGCAGTAACTGGTGACCTCAGTGATGTGATGCTTACCACTATGGACGTTGGATCACTCTATACCAACATCCCCCACCAAGAGGGTCTAGAATCACTCCGACAAGCCTTCATCACACATCAACAACGATCCCCACGACTGAATTTCTACTGGACCTGAGCGAAAAAGTGCTGAAATATAACCACTTCCTGTACCGTGACACCTACTACGTCCAGCACTCAGGGACGGCAATGGGATCGAACCTAGCGCCGTCTTACGCAAACATTTCTATGAGCCAATACGAACATACCCATATATACCCCATCTATGGAGAGAGACTGCGCTTCTATAAACGTTTCATTGATGATATTTTCATCATGTGGCAAGGGTCAACTGAGGAGTTCATTGGGATGGTAAACACATTGAACAACCTGGATCTTCCAGTCAAATTCACATATGAGGCCAGCGAATCATCTAGTGTCAATTTTCTGGACATATCTATCACACTAACCAACGGATTGATCAGCACTGCTCTATACCGTAAAGCCACAGACAGAAATACACTTCTTCTGGCCACAAGTCAACACCCACCAACATTGAAGAACAACTTACCCATTTCTCAATTTCTACGCGTGATGCACAATAACTCTGAGGAAGCCACTATGGAGGATCAACTGAGAGAGATGGCATTGAGATTCTGTGAAAGGGGCTACTCCACAGCTAACATCAATGGTTGCCTCAAAAAAGCTAGGCGAAAATTCTCCAGTGACCCCAAAACCACCAGTGACAAACCAGCAAGAATGGTATACATGACAACCTTCGATAACATGGCACCAAAGATCAATGAGTCCATTCGCCAACACTGGCAGATCATAAACTCAGACCCACAATTACATTTGTCAAAATCATCCCCACCCATGATGGCCTACAAAAAGGCACCCAATTTGAAACAGTTACTACTAAGACCCACCAAACAACCCGGCACTTCCCAGAATACAACCTGGTTACTTGAACGACGCCCAGGATGCTTCAAATGCAGCGGATGCACCACATGCAGGAGCATGCTTACCGGCCCAACATTCCCACATCCCCACACTGGACAACCACTCAAAATAAAATTCAGACTACATTGCAATATGGACCATCTGATCTATATCTTGACCTGCCCCTGTGGGCTCTATTATGTGAGGATGACAACCAGAAAATTTAAAGAGAGAATGGCCAATCACAGACTTTCCATCCGCCAGGCAATAGAAACAGGAACAGAAGACCTACCAGTACCGAGACATTTCATCAAAGCAAGACACAATGTACCAGACCTGAGATGTAAATTAATTGACTGGATACCGCCACCCCACAGAGGAGGAGACAGAACATTACTACTTCGCAAAAGGGAAAGCAAATGGATCTTCAAATTGGACACAATCGCACCCAGAGGGATGAACGAAAATAACCCTCTCTCTATCTTTTTACAATAAGTTCAACATGGATTTTTCACGATTGTTCCATGCTCGCATATTTTCTGATTTTTTTCTGATTTTTCCTTCCCCCCCCTCACCCTGGCGCACGACTCCGACGGTAACAGAAGACTGTGACCCACGACTAGTTATAACACCGCCCTCTCCATAGTACCACATCCTCACAATAGTACAAGTTCAGGCTGGCCTTTCGCACCAGCATCCTAATAAACCCAGACAGATGAATTGGTGGCTCATGGAGACACACCCCTAGATGATATTTACCGCACCGGCTCAGTTAACCCTTTTTTCATCCATTAATCCAGACCTATGCTACCAATAACCACTGGAATCTTGACACACGTGCTATACCAACCCCTAGTGCCATCACATATAATCTCATAGTCCACACCCTGATACATTAGACCCGATAGCAGGAGGGATCCCCGGAATATTACCCCAATATAACACAATTCGATCCTTGTGCACGTTTATTGCACATGCATGTTGTTTACTGTCTGTATATATCGACTGTTGTGGACAGATGCCACTTTGATCTGCAGCACCCGAGAGGCATAAGCCTGCACAGTGTTGTTCTTTTTTCTTTATTATTGTATAGCCTACATGAAGTTGGATCACAACCTACTTGAACCCACTTTACTGGTCCCCCCAGCCTTGTGTCTGTTCCCTGCTTTGCAGTGTTGCACTTTACATGTGTCTCACAGCAGCATCTACACGATGACAGCTCTGAACCCAAACATTGGACACATGACCCACACTGACCAATGAATGGCAGTGAATGGGACGACCATGTGACTGCCCAGCATCAATATCCTACATGGAGATGCGGGTCCCACACCGCAGCGCACCCCACACTCTATGTCCAGACACTGCTGGACTAAGACACCTGTACAACACTGACTGCCACTGATTGCGTATACACACTCGCGATCAGCGCCGCTATAACATCGCGGCCGCGCACTTCCGGTATACCCGGAAGTGACGTCATGCGTTCCACTGTGTGGAACGCAAACCGGCGGTGGGACGCTGCACTCCCCTATATAAGCAGAGACACAGACGCGGCTCCCCTGCCCCTGTTACCACGTTAACACTTTGGTTCAACTATCGCTGTTTATTGCTGCATTGCTGTACTGCCTTGAGAATGGTCCTAAGGGACCGAAACGTCGGCAGGCTTTTTTCTTTGACCAAATAAACCGATTGGGACACTGATCCCGGGTGACTACATTCTACGAAGTCTGGTGAGTGCTGTTTTCCCCATTGGGGAGTTTTCTGTGTATGTATGTATGTATGTATGTATGTATGTGTATATATATATATATATCTCAATGATAGAAAGAATGTCACTCCCGGCTCTTTGAAGGTGCAAAAAGATATTTATGTCTGTGCTGCCAATGGCGTTTCGAGCCTGTGGCTCGTCTTCAGGACAGTAACAGCGTGTGCATGAAATAACATACATTTTATACCTTACCTTGAACAGGTGCCTCCACGCCGGCATTCCGTCCTCCCACCGGCTCCTGGACCTACTTCCGGGTTTGCACTCCGGATGTGACGTGGTACCTGTTGCCAGGGGACGCGGTGTCAGCGTGTTGGCACTGTCCCTGTGAACATACAATAACAAAAACAGATTGTAATAACTATTCAAGTCATTCTACGTTTATGACAAAGTGAATCTATATTAAATCAGTGACTTTCTTACACTATACGTACATGTGAACGTTTGCTTATGATTACAGGCATTTTTATCAGTGATTACCACTAGATGGCGCTCACCGCTTGGACTATGTCTGTTACTCATTGTGTGCTGGTGTGAAACTTATGAAAATTATAAAAATTATAAAGATTATACGAATTATAAAAATTACTATTATTGAGCCCTTTCTCTTAGCTGTGTCTATCAGACATGTTTATTTGAGTAAAATAGTTGGTGTGTGGTTAACTTATAAAGGAGAGAAAAAATATCAAAAATTGTGGCCAAAATTTTTTTTTAAGACCCAAGTAGACTATGTCGACCACTTGAGAAGTAGTGTCAAAAAGTGCTCAAAAAACTGCTGGTGTTAAAAGAATTTTTTGCTGCTCCTTTTGCCCACATCTTTAACATCTGTCAACTTAATCTGTGTCGACCGATGAAGGTTGTGGGCTAGTCAGCATTAAGTGTGCTGATGTGATAATGTAATATGTGGGGTGTCCTAAGTCACCTATCCTGTGATTCCTGTCCTTTGATTTAGTTAGCTTATTACCCAGATCATGTACCAGCTATTCTCGACTGGTATTTTCATTACTGCTGGAATGCTCTCTATTAAATATGCTTTTATTCTACTATTAGTGAGCAGTTTTGGGTGGAGGACGTATGATGTCAACTGTTATTGTGGGATATGTGACAAATTATTAGAACTGGCAATATTATACGGTGTTAGTGCAAGTTCATAGGAAGCAGCTGAAGTTCAATGCCTCATTGAGACCATTGGGGTTGACAGTATTTAATTTGCTGATCCAGCGACATTCCATTTGGAGAAGTCTCTTGTTCCTATCTCCTCCCCTCAATGTGGCAGGGATGTGGTCGATCATTCTGTACCGGAGGGTGGCCATACTGTGTCGTGCCTCCCCAAAATGTCGATCCACTGCTTGGTCGCTGGTTCCACTGTTCAAACGCATCCCGAATGGCTTTGCGATGTTGCGCCATCCTTTCTTTAAATTGTCTCGCTATCTTGCCCACGTAGTGCAGACCGCAGGGGCAGGACAGTAGATACACCACGTAGCGAGAAGAACATGTCAGGGCATACTTGATTTTATAAGCTTTGCCCGTGTACGGATGTCTGAACTGGTCTTCTGTCACCATATAGGTGCAGGTCGCACATCCCAGGCATTTGTGACACCCTGGCCTCTTTATCAAGAAGTGTGTTGGTCTTGCTTCTTTAAATTCACTGATGTCAGTTTTGACAAGAAGGTCCCTGAGGTTTGGTCCTCTTATGTAGCTTGGCATAAGCCGGCTTTCATGTAGACTGGGTAGATCAGGGTCTGTACTCACTATAGGCCAATATGACTTCACCTTTTTGGTGATATCTGGGCTTCTGTCCGTATAGTGTGATACCCAGGTAATCATGTTCTTTTTCCCTTCTTGGACCACTTGCTTGTTTTTACTCTTAAGAAGGTCTGCCCTGTGAATACTGCATGCCTTTATTGTCCACTGCTGAGGTGAGTAGTTCCCCCAAATCCTTCATTGATCACTACCTCCAACCCTGCATCCAAGCCACGCACACGTACCTGAAGGATACAACTATGTTACTTGCTACCTTGGCCTCCATAGAACAAATTCCTGAGAATTTAATTTTGGCCAGCATTGATGTGACAAATTTATACACTTGCATTCCCCACCAGCAGGGACTTTTGGCTGTAAAAGAACTGATCGTTGATAACAACATGTACAAGGGACCACAAATTGACTTCTTCATTAAATTGATACAGTTCACTCTGACCCACAATTGCTTCCTGTACGATGGCAGATTCTATAACCAGAGCGCAGGGTGTGCAATGGGTTCGGCGGCAGCTCCGGTATACGCCAACGCCTACATGCACTCAGTGGAGCAAAAGTTATTTTTCACAGACCAAGAAATTTCAAGAAATGTCTATCGATACCACAGATACATAGACGATATTCTGGTGCTGTGGGTGGGCTCGCAAGAGTCTCTAGAGGAGCTGATACAACAACATAACGCATACAACTGTGCCGCAAAACTCACATACAACCTGAGTAAGGAAACAGTGAATTTTCTGGATGTGCAAATAAACATCAAGGAAGGAGCTATACAAACGCAACTTTACTCAAAACCAACAGATCGGAATACGATCCTACACAGCCAAAGTTTTCATCCAAGACATACCATCTCCAGTTTACCATACTCCCAGTTTTTGCGCGTGTGTCGCATTAACAACAATGAAGATACACACAACCAACAACTGGAAGAGATGCACAGTAAATTTCTGGAACGTGGTTACCAGGAGGAATCACTAAACAAGGCCAGGATAAAGGCATGCAGTATTCACAGGGCAGACCTCCTTAAGAGTAAAAACAAGCAAGTGGTCCAAGAAGGGAAAAAGAACATGATTACCTGGGTATCACACTATACGGACAGAAGCCCAGATATCACCAAAAAGGTGAAGTCATATTGGCCTATAGTGAGTACAGACCCTGATCTACCCAGTCTACATGAAAGCCGGCTTATGCCAAGCTACATAAGAGGACCAAACCTCAGGGACCTTCTTGTCAAAACTGACATCAGTGAATTTAAAGAAGCAAGACCAACACACTTCTTGACAAAGAGGCCAGGGTGTCACAAATGCCTGGGATGTGCGACCTGCACCTACATGGTGACAGGAGACCAGTTCAGACATCCGTACACGGGCAAAGCTTATAAAATCAAGTATGCCCTGACATGTTCTTCTCGCTACGTGGTGTATCTACTGTCCTGCCCCTGCGGTCTGCACTACGTGGGCAATATCAGCGAGACAATTTAAAGAACGGATGGCGTAACATCGCAAAGCCATTCGGGATGCGTTAAACAGTGGAACCAGCGACCAAGCAGTGGCTCGACATTTTGGGGAGGCACGACACAGTATGGCCACCCTCCGGTACAGAATGATCGACCACATCCCTGCCACATTGAGGGGAGGAGATAGGAACAAGAGACTTCTCCAAATGGAATGTCGCTGGATCAGCAAATTAAATACTGTCAACCCCAATGGTCTCAATGAGGCATTGAACTTCAGCTGCTTCCTATGAACTTGCACTAACACCGTATAATATTGCCAGTTCTAATAATTTGTCACATATCCCACAATAACAGTTGACATCATACGTCCTCCACCCAAAACTGCTCACTAATAGTAGAATAAAAGCATATTTAATAGAGAGCATTCCAGCAGTAATGAAAATACCAGTCGAGAATAGCTGGTACATGATCTGGGTAATAAGCTAACTAAATCAAAGGACAGGAATCACAGGATAGGTGACTTAGGACACCCCACATATTACATTATCACATCAGCACACTTAATGCTGACTAGCCCACAACCTTCATCGGTCGACACAGATTAAGTTGACAGATGTTAAAGATGTGGGCAAAAGGAGCAGCAAAAAATTCTTTTAACACCAGCAGTTTTTTGAGCACTTTTTGACACTACTTCTCAAGTGGTCGACATAGTCTACTTGGGTCTTAAAAATTTTTTTTGGGCACAATTTTTGATATTTTTTCTCTCCTTTATAAGTTAACCACACACCAACTATTTTACTCAAATAAACATGTCTGATAGACACAGCTAGGAGAAAGGGCTCAATAATAGTAATTTTTATAATTCGTATAATCTTTATAATTTTTATAATTTTCATAAGTTTCACACCAGCACACAATGAGTAACAGACATAGTCCAAGCGGTGAGCGCCATCTAGTGGTAATCACTGATAAAAATGCCTGTAATCATAAGCAAACGTTCACATGTATGTATAGTGTAAGAAAGTCACTGATTTAATATAGATTCACTTTGTCATAAACGTAGAATGACTTGAATAGTTATTACAATCTGTTTTTGTTATTGTATGTTCACAGGGACAGTGCCAACACGCTGACACCGCGTCCCCTGGCAACAGGTACCGCGTCACATCCGGAGTGCGAACCCGGAAGTAGGTCCAGGAGCCGGTGGGAGGACGGAATGCCGGCGTGGAGGCACCTGTTCAAGGTAAGGTATAAAATGTATGTTATTTCATGCACACGCTGTTACTGTCCTGAAGACGAGCCACAGGCTCGAAACGCCGTTGGCAGCACAGACATAAATATCTTTTTGCACCTTCAAAGAGCCAGGAGTGACGTTCTTTCTATCATTGACATGCATGTACCAGAGTGTCGCTCTGGATGAACGGGCACCCGGGCCAAGTTTTCTGAGTTTGCTAAGAGGTGGCTAACAGTGCCGGACCCCTGCACAGACTATATAAGGAATAAGGAACCAACCAACTGTTGGACGCTCCAATACCACGTACCAAGGATTGCTCGTTTCAATTGATGATTCTTGTGATAGAGCAAGTTAATGCTGATTTGGTTTTGCTTGATAAAGAAATTGAATCGTGTGAAACATCAGGTCTCGATGCCCTCAAAGCTGATACCTCTCAAGACTGGCTCAATAAAATTGAATCAAATTTGAGCCAATTTCACACCGAATTATTGTCTTTTAAGAAAAGCAAATATCGGGCGGTGAAAGACGATTATAAAGAGCTGAGAGTATATACTGTAGTTGGCTCCAAGGGGGTGATACCAGAACTCCCTGGAGGGTGGCCAACAAGTCTCGTAGGGGTCGTGCCAATAGAAATTACACTGACATTGACTCACACACATCGGCCAGTGATTCTGACTCTCAGAAACACCCTTTTCAGAAGGGCACAGTAACAATGTCCAAATACAAAGGGCCAAGCCTTGCAGACGGGGAGGGATTAAACATAAACCCCGGAAAATCCACGAGCAAAAGCAAAGGGAAGTAGTTATCTTTAACCTATCTGGGTATACACCTACTGCCACTGAGATGGCGGTTTTGTCTAAAGGGTTATCCTTTGTTAAAACACACAAACAGGATCCCTTTAATTTTGAAGTCGAGTTGTTTAGGTTTCATCGCCTTCTCAAACTCAGAGATTATTTTTGTACACGGGAGTCTACTGCTGTAGATCCTGTTAGATTTAAACCTAAAAGTACGTTTGATCCGCCTGGCACTAATCCCCAGATTGAGACTTTTATCAACCTTGTTAAGAGGGATGTTATTCCCTTTATGAACCACCAGAAGGTATCCTTATCCAACCTCACCAAGGACGAAAACCTGGCCTTGAAATCCCTTAAAGAAAACACTGAAGTAGTCATCCGCCCCTCTGACAAGGGGGGTGGTATTGTTCTACTGAATAAGACGGATTACGTTGGTGAGATCAACAGGCAGTTGGCAGACAAAGCCTGCTATAAAATGCTACTATATGATCCCACGTATTCCTATAAAAAGGAGTTGGATGCCATTATACTTCTGGGGCTCAACAACGGTTGGATTGATGAACCTACTTCCTTTTTTCTCACCCAGAGTCATCCCAGGTTGCCCCTGATATATGCACTCCCCAAGGTGCATAAAACCTTGGTTAGCCCCCCAGGGCGACCAATTATTTCGTCCTGTGGTTCACTGTGCCAGCCGGTGTCTCAATACATCGATTTCTGGCTACAGCCGATTGTCCAGAATATGAAGTACTTTGTGAAGGACACCACTGACTTCATTCTTAAAATCAATGCACTTGGCACTTTACCCGTTAACAGCTTGTTGGTCACCCTAGACATTACGAGCCTTTACACCAACATAATGCATCAGGAGGGCATCGATGCAGTACGTGCTTCAATCTCCTCCAGTCCACACTACCAGGGTCCTGTTATTGAATTTTTGTTACTGCTTTTGGATTTTATTTTGAGAAAGAATTATTTTATTTTTCAGAATTCTTTTTATTTGCAGTTAAGGGGTACGGCTATGGGGTCTAACATGGCCCCCTCATATGCCAACCTCTTTATGTACATCTACGAAATTGAACATATCATGTCACACCTGTTTTTTTCACAATTTATTCATTTTTATGTTCGGTATATTGATGATTTATTTTTGGTGTGGACGGCGGGGGTTGATAGACTTACTGCATTCATTGATGCACTAAATGCCCTGCCGACCACCATCAGGTTTACACTGTCATACAGTGAAACCACTATCAATTACTTGGATATGTGTGTCTTCAAGAAATCGGACAAATTGTCAACCAGAATTTACCGTAAAGAAATGGATAAAAACACCCTCCTTTCAGCGGACAGTTTCCATCCTCTCCCACTGAAACATGGACTCCCTCTGTCCCAACTTTTAAGGGTGGTTCGTGTCACATCAGAAGAGGAGGAACTGTTACCGGCCCTCAAAGAAATGGGATCTCGCTTTATTGATAGAGGATATGACCGCAAGGAGATCGACAAAGCCATTTCCCACTGTACAGATCTACCATTTCCCTCACTAAGCGGACCAAGGATGCACAAGGAGAACTTCTTATTTTTTCAAGTACTTTCTCCATTGCTTCCAAGCATATCCGTAAGACTGTTCTTAAACATTGGCATATAGTGCAGAGTGATGAACGGATTGGCCCGGCTTGCTCCATCCCACCACTTTTTTGTTACAAAAGGAGCAATAACATCAAAAACATTGTGGCAAAACCCAATATAGGGATTAGTAAAAACCAAACCTGGCTAATAACGAAACCAGGAGTTACCAAATGCCACGGATGTGTTAATTGCCAGTTTATCCGCTCTGGTAACACTTTTACAGACCCTGCACATGATAAGAAATACGACATTCACTTCCACCTTACATGTGAGACTCGTTATGTCGTTTATGTCATTATCTGCCCATGCAGAATGGTCTATGTTGGGAAGACCATCCGTCTCTTGAAAGAACGAATTAACCAACATCGGTCATCACTAAAAAAAGCCCTTTCTGGTATCGACAGCAACACTCCGCCTGTTGCTAGGCATTTTTTTCTAAAGAAGCACACCCTACGTGATTTTTGTTTTATGCCCATTGACCATGTCCCACCCCTAAGACGTGGTGGCGATAGGGATAAGCTCCTTCTCCAGAGGGAATGCATGTGGATCCACAGGCTGCATTCTGTGGCACCACATGGCCTCAATGAGGAGCTTACACTTAATTGTTTTCTCTAAATGATGGTGGTCGACACGGTATTTCCCTTCATCATTCTAGGATATTATTGACTTGTTTGCATTTTTCTGCATTTTTTGCATTTTTTCATGTAACAGCATTTTTTCACACTCTCTTTATCATTCTGTGTTTTGTCATTTTGTGTGTTTTATACCCACCTTGGATTGTGTGTATGGCCTTTGAAATTTTCATCCTTACACGCCCATATGGGATGCATCATGAGCGCCTCTTGGTTTGTTTACATTTTTTATGTCTAGCCCGATTCCCCATTATGCTGTCAGTAGTCTGGCTTATAGTTACCTGCGGTTACCATGGTGATGATCACACGCCTTGTCGTCACGTGACATGGCATCAGCCGATGCGGGCCGTGTCTTCCGGCAGGATCACGTCATGACGCCGCTACCGGATGTGCGTCACAGCACTTCCGGTTTGGGTTCTTTTCCGTCTTTTTTGCCGCCAGACCTGTGTGGATGCTTTTCTCTGAGCCTATCACAGCGCTCCTTGTTGGGTATAAATTACCTTTGTGTATCACTGGTCAGTAGCACATGATTAAGGTGCACACCAGCACCGAAATGGCCGTCATGCATGACCTATCTTTGGGGGAGAACCATGTCCGCTAAGTATTCCCATACTATTGGATGCATTTAATCTATTTTTTGGACTCCTCTTGTTGATTGTTTTTTGTCACTTCTGCACTTTAAAAATGCCATAAACTTTTACTTGTTTATAACAAAATCTGATGTTGCTGGTCTTACATTTTTCCATATCCCAACCTCCATATTGGGACCGGGCACTCAGTGGCTGATATCTGTTAGTGTGTGCGGTTTATCTCCATCTCCTCTATATATATATATATATATATATATATATATATATATATATAGATAGATAGATAGATAGATAGATAGGAGATAGATAGATATATATATATATCTATCTCCTATCTATCTATCTATCTATCTATCTATATATATATATATATATATAATCTTTTTATGAGCACATGGCTCTTTTAGATAATTGTCGTATGTGGTTTGGTATAAAATTATATTTGTGTGTGTTTGTAAAAATGGTCAGTCGTTTCGAACAAATGTTGGGAGGGCACTGTGACCTAAAAACCCCAGCAGGAGTGAGGAGCGACTGTTCATATCTTGAGGATAACTCTTGTTAGAAATACTACAGAAGAGGTTTTTCTCTGTAGGATAGAGGATCGTCAGCTGCCCATTCGAAAAAGGAGGTGGGGCTGACCGAATCGGGCATAATGCCTAGGATGACTAGTTAGAGTAGTCACCTAGACAACCAGAATACAAATCAGTCTGATGTGAGCCGGGAGAGCAGCGGATTCCGGATTCCGCCGATACCGGAAGTTACATGCGTGTCATACGCACTTCCGGAAGTAACATCTGCGGCTCATACAAACGGAACCAGATGGTTTGTGCGGGTCACGCGAACGTCTGGAAGTGACGTTTTGCGTTCCATTAGACCGGAAACGGAAGTGGGAAGCCGCGATGCGGGGATTCCCACTCCAGTAATTGTTTGATCAGTATCTAATCAGTCAGGGTTATACAGGACAGAGGGCCTGTGGAGAGTCACACTCCTGAGGAAGTCCTGCCTAGGGGCCATGGACAAAACGCGTTGAGGGGACTCTATGCTTTTCCATATTGTTTGATGATGGACTGCATCGGATATTCACCAGATAAGCAAATATATTTTTTACACATTGTACGGGCAACTTTTGTCTTTTTTTGCTGTAGAAATAAATGTTTTGATAATATTACACAAGTATATCCCTGTATTTCCTTTATGTGCTTGTGATCTCTTTGAGAAAATCTCTTGGATGACCGAAAAGGAGAACAGACATTCCCTGACATTCAAGGTCTATATACAATTGACAAACGTATTGCACTAGGAGGCGCCCATCTCATCTTTATTCAGATCTCTGTAAAACGGTTCCCTTGGACAGGAACCATCAGGAGAGGAGCTGCCACTCCAGAGAAAGGAGGAACTGTGCACCTGTGTGGAATTTACACGTACTGTCTATAGTAGTATAGAACTAACCCTTAACAAGAGGGGATTGACTCTTAGCGCTAGTACCACCATTTTTTCGCACATATATATATATATAGATAGATATACTGCATGTTGGTGTCCGGCACTCCCCGCTTACAAGGTGCAATATGGCTGCCCGGGTGCCTTCCTCATGGTATGCTGACCACAAATATTTTCTCCCAAAAAAGCAGGCGTCACTCCAGGTCTTTAGATGCAAAAAATCAAGTGAAGTTTATTACTTCCACGGTCTGACCGTGGAAGTAATAAACTTCACTTGATTTTTTGCATCTAAAGACCTGGAGTGACGCCTGCTTTTTTGGGAGAATATATATATATATATGGGGAACAGACTCTAGTTTCGCGCCACAAATTTTCGTGATAACTATGTTTGGGCTGCCGGACTCACACGGACCCCTGTTGGATGGGGACAAGGAGAATGTGGATAGCAGTTGTGGGTTGGCGCCCCTTAGTGAGACCTTTGGTAATTAGATCTGTATAGCCTTTAGTCAGATTTCCAAACACATTAAAGTAAAGTCCAAGATTCGTACAAATTTATTAAAATGTCTCTTGTTCCACACTACAATGGTGGTTTTATCAGACCATAAAAAGTTCAGTGGTATAATTCATAACAGCACAATAGACGATCCCAACGCGTTTCGTCCCCACACTGGACTTCATCAGGGGTTCGCTATAAACATAAACATACATATATTCATAATTTAACATCTTACATAACAATTTATACATCTACTATTTTAATAACAACTTAAAAAATGGAGGGACTTTACTTATTTAAAAAAACATTTTTACAATTTTGTAGGCCAAAATTGTCGGAATATATCAATTTACAATTTGTTATTTTACGGGAAGATGGAGAAACAGGTGATAAGAAGAAAAAATTAAGAAAAAGGAAGAATTCAGGTTTCCAAGAGGTTTAGAGAGAATTTAAAGAAGATTTGTAACTTTGACATACCAAAAAGCATAGGGACAATTTCCACAATTTTCTTGGTAAGGGTGTCTCCGACTGGGTGTTGAACACTAGGTCCTTAAAAATGCCTGATAAAAAGACGTGTCATTTCTTTAGAGATCACTCTGATAATTCAAAATAGAATTAACTATAGGTAGAGGGTTTATAAAAGGAGGGATTCCTTACAAATTATCATTTACATTGGGGTGTTTACACCATTAATATTCAATCAATCCAGATGTACACTCACGTTTTTACTTTAGGGCTTGATTTCTCAATATTTCAATCGGTACAGATAATTTATTAAGTCCGTATATGTGCAAATGATTGAATAGCTGTGGGTATATGTACAAAAATAAAATAAAAATATAATAAGCATACTGTTATGATTGTACCCTTTACTGGGGATGAGGTTTATTTATGAACTATAGCCTTTACCTTGGGGTTTAAGGGTTCTAGGGCATTTACCCCGCTAATCCGTCCAAAACTCCGTTCACCTTATGGGGATAGTTCTGTTTGGAAATAATTAAATAATAATTCAAATACAATTTCCTAATTAAAAATGTGTGGTATTATATTAAATAACAATTCACATGAACATATACCTACAGGTATAGGATCCGTTTGTATATACGCTCGGTATATCAATTTCGACTGCTCCGATTAATTTTGTTTGGTGGACACTCACATTCCGAGACCGCCTTAGATCTATAGGGAATGAAGTACTCTGAATCAGCTAGCAATCTATGTCTCCGTTTAACCCCTTCCTGACAGAGCCAGTTTTTGCGTTCCTGACAGAGCCCTTTTTTTCAAATCTGACATGTCTCACTTAAGTGGGGATAACTTTTTTTTGCTTTTACTTATCCCAGTGATTTTGAGATTGTTTTTTCGTGACACATTGTACTTCAAATTAGTGGTAAATTTGGGTCGATACAGTCTGTGTTTTTTTGTGAAAAATACCAAAATGTCGTAAAAAAATGGAAAATTTAGCAATTTGCAAAATGTTAAATTTTCTGCTTGTGAGACAAATAATCATACCACTCAAAATAGTTAATAACTAACATAGACCATATGTCTACTTTATGTTGACATCATTATTTCAACTTCCTTTTAATTTTTTTGGACACTAGGAGGCTTACAATATGAATAGCAAATTCTCAAATTTTCAAGAAAATTTGATTTTTTTAGGGACCAGTTCAGTTCTGATGTGACTTTGAGGGACTTGTATGTGAGACACCCCCATAAATGATACCATTTCAAAAACTGCACCCCTCACAGTATTCAAAACAGCATTTTGGAAGTTTGTTAACCCTTTAGGTGTTTCACAGGAATTAAAACAAAGTGTAGGTGAAATTTCAAAATTTCATTTTTTTTGCAGATTTGCAATTTTAATACATTTTTCTAAGGAACACAGTACATTTTACTAGAGAAATGTGACTAAAAATTGATTCCCCCAATTCTTTTGTTTTCATAAATATCCTATATGTGGCCCTAGTGTGCACGTTGACCAAACCACAGGCTTCATAATAGAAGGAGCACCTACTTGATTTTGGAGCCTCCTTTTTATGAGATTATTTTTTAGGCACCATGTAGGTTTCTAGGCACCATAAGATGCTAAAATTTAGGAACCCCCCCACAAGTGACCCCATTTTGCAAACTACACCCCTCAGGGAATTCATCTAGGGGTATAGTGTACATTTCAAACCCCCAGGGGTTTCACCAATTTTGATACAACTGGGCAGTGAAAATGAAAAATTACATTTTTTTACACAAAAATGCAGTTCTGGCTCAAAATTTTTCATTTTCAGAAGGTATGAAGGAGAAAAAGCACCCCAAAATATGTGCCCCAATTTCTCCTGAGTACGGCAATGCCTCACATGTGACCAAAAAATACCAGTTGGGTGCATGGCAGGACTCAGAAGGGAAGGAGTGATTTTTGGATTTTGCAGCTCAGATTCTGGTGGAATTTTGGTGGGTGCTATGTCGCATTAGCAAGACCCCCCAAGCACCAATACAGTGGAACCCCCCCACAAGTGACCCCATTTTGCAAACTACACCCCTCAGGGAATTCATCTAGGGGTATAGTGTACATTTCAAACCCCCAGGGGTTTCACCAATTTTGATACAAGTGGGCAGTGAAAATGAAAAATTACATTTTTTTACACAAAAATGCAGTTCTGGCTCAAAATTTTTCATTTTCAGAAGGTATGAAGGAGAAAAAGCACCCCAAAATCTGTGCCCCAATTTCTCCCGAGTACGGCAATGCCTCACATGTGACCAAAAAATACCAGTTGGGTGCATGGCAGGACTCAGAAGGGAAGGAGTGATTTTTGGATTTTGCAGCTCAGATTCTGGTGGAATGTTGGTGGGTGCTATGTCGCATTAGCAAGACCCCCCAAGCACCAATACAGTGGAACCCCCCCACAAGTGACCCCATTTTGCAAACTACACCCCTCAGGGAATTCATCTAGGGGTATAGTGTACATTTCAAACCCCCAGGGGTTTCACCAATTTTGATACAAGTGGGCAGTGAAAATGAAAAATTACATTTTTTTACACAAAAATGCAGTTCTGGCTCAAAATTTTTCATTTTCAGAAGGTATGAAGGAGAAAAAGCACCCCAAAATCTGTGCCCCAATTTCTCCCGAGTACGGCAATGCCTCATGTGTGACCAAAAAGTGGCAGGACTCAGAAGGGAAGGAGTGATATTTGGATTTTGCAGCACAAATTCTGGTGGAATGTTGGTGGGTGCTATGTCGCATTAGCAAGACCCCCCAAGCACCAATACAGTGGAACCCCCCCACAAGTGACCCCATTTTGCAAACTACACCCCTCAGGGAATTCATCTAGGGGTATAGTGTACATTTCAAACCCCCAGGGGTTTCACCAATTGTGGTACAACTGGGCAGTGAAAATGAAAAATTACATTTTTTTACACAAAAATGCAGTTCTGGCTCAAAATTTTTCATTTTCAGAAGGTATGAAGGAGAAAAAGCACCCCAAAATCTGTGCCCCAATTTCTCCCGAGTACGGCAATGCCTCACATGTGACAAAAAAATACCATTTGGGTGCATGGCAGGACTCAGAAGGGAAGGAGTGATTTTTGGATTTTGCGGCTCAGATTCTGGTGGAATGAATGGTGGGTGCTATGTGGCATTAGCAAGACCCCCGAAGCACGGTGAAATTATGAACCTAATAATCCATAGATGTGTGGTATAATTTAAAACACTCCTTTATACATAGGCCGGGTTTGTCGGGGCAAGTGTCACACTGGAAAATAGTTTGCTTTCTTATTCCCTTTTTATAGCAAACTTTGCACCTTTTTTGTGTCCTGCCCTTTTTTCCAGTGGAGGGGATTTCATCAGGAAAATGCTGCCCTGGTACAATACGGGGGCCAGTACTAGAAGTACTGGGGCCCTCTGCCTGCTGGTTCCCAAATATTAGGCCCTTTATGACTTCCTCTTGAAAGTGCATAAATGTCCCCCTCTGGCCGGTAGAACGGAATAGCACGTAAGCGTTATACAGTGCCATCTGGATGATATACACGGCCAGCTTCTTGTACCAGATTTTTGTTTTCCGCAGGGCACTGTACGGCTTCAGTACTTGATCTGAAAGATCCACTCCGCCCATGTACCTATTGTAATCCAGGATACAATTAGGTTTTGAGGTGTGGGTACTGGTACCTCGTACAGGGACGGAGGTGGTACTGTCTCCGTGAATTGTTGTCAGTATAAGGACATCCCTCTTGTCCTTATATTTGACCAACAACATATTTTCGGTGCATATTCCCCTGCTTTCACCCCTTCTCATTACTTGGGCAATGTGCGTTTTTGGGAGGCCTCTTTGGTTCTTGCGCACAGTACCGCAAGCTGCTGTACCTCTTGAACCAAGGGCCTTAAACAGGGGGATGCTAGTGTAAAAGTTATCCACATAGAGGTGATAACCTTTATCCAGGAAGGGGTGCACTAAATCCCAGACAATTTTTCCACTAACACCTACGAGGGAGGGGGGGCATTCTGGCGGTTCAATTCTTGAATCCTTCCCTTCATATACCCTAAACCTGTGAGTGTACCCTGAGGTGCTTTCACACAGCTTATACATTTTTATGCCATACCTTGCCCTCTTACTGGGAAGGTACTGGCGGAATTTAACCCTTCCTTTAAAATGTATAAGGGACTCGTCTATGCAAATGAATTTATCTGGGATGTACATGTCTTCAAATTTGGCACTGAAATGATCAATGACCGGCCTGACTTTGAATAGCCGGTCAAAGGTGGGATCATCTCTGGGTGGGCACTGTGCATTATCGTTGTAATGCAAAAATTTAAGGATCGTCTCAAATCGAGCCCGGGGCATGGCCATACGGTAAAATGGGGTGCTGTACAGAACATCTGTACTCCAATATTGCCTAATTTCTGGCTTTTTTACTATGCCCATATGAAACACCAGACCCCAAAACGTCATCATCTCTACTGCATCTACAGGGGTCCACCTAGCAAATGATGACGTGGGGTTTTGAGCAATAAACTGCTGGGCATATAAATTAGTTTGGTCCACCATTAAATTTATAAAATCATCAGAGAAAAATAATTTGAAAAAGTCAATTTCTCTGAGACCTGTGGAATCAAATTGGATTCCTGGCATGGCCAAAAACTCAGGAACCTGGGGCTCAAAATTGTCTGGTGGTGGGGTCCATACGAGATCAATTATTGGGGGGGGGGTCTCAGCTGCTCTACGGGGGCGTCTTTGAGGGGGTCCCTCATCACCAGAGGAGGAAGAGGAGCTTAAGGCGAATCCTTCAAATTCCCCGCTTTCATCACTGGCTGTGTCAGAGTCAGAAGCAAGCATGGCATATGCCTCCTCCGCTGAATACATTCTTCTGGATGACTGGGATGACATTTGGGATGACATTTGGGATGCCATTTTTATTTTTGTGTTACTGGTAGTGAAATGTTTCAACACGTGTATAGTGTAGGGGGGGGTACAAACTTTATTTCAACCCGGGGGGTATGTAGTGTGTAGTGTGTATGTAGTGCAGAAAAAAAAAAAATACTTTATACAAAAAAAAAAATTGAAGGGGTTAAAAAAAAAAATTGAAGGGGTTAAAAAAAAAAATTGAAGGGGTTAAAAAAAAAAATTGAAGGGGTTAAAAAAAAAAAAAAAAAAAAAAGGTCCTGCGCCAAAAATTGAGCACAGATGTTGGTCAGTAACGTCCGTCACTGAACAGCGCTCAAAGGCAACAGGAATTTGATAAAAAAATAGATCAACCCTGTGCCGAAAAAGATGATCAGTGATGTACGTCACTGATCAGCGCACAGCGGCCACAGGACACCCACAAAATCACAGTGTGTGTAAAAAAAAAATTAAAAAAAGACCCCACAGCACACACAAAAAAAAAGGTGATCAGTGATGCGACACTGATTACCAGTGAGGGGCAGCAGGTGCACAACCTTTGGTGCAACTGACAGTGCAACTGGCAGGTATATATAAAAAAAAAAACCTCTGCACCCCCAAAAAGTTGCTGATCACCTCAGATATAGTGATCAGCACAAAAGGCGGGGGCAGCAGACACAAAATTTAGCACTCTCTATCACTCTCTGTCACTATCTCTCTATATCTCTCTATCTCTCACTATCTAACACTCTATGACACTGCAGCAGCAGCAGTGACAGGTATATATATATATAAAAAAAAACCTGCGCCCCCAAAAAGTTGCTGATCAGTTAATTTATACTGATCAGCACAAAAGGGGGGGCAGCAGTCAGTTATATAAAAAATATATAGCACAATCTGTCACTATCTCTATCTCTCTCTCTCTATCTCTCTCTATCTCTCTCTATCTCTCTATCTATAACTATCACACTGCAGCAGCACAAAATATAGCACTCTCTGTCACTAGGCCTCTCTATCTCTCTCTATCTCTCTCTCTCTATCTCTCTCTATCTCTCTCTATCTCTCTCTATGTCTCTATCTATAACTATATCACACTGCAGCAGCACAAAATATAGCACTCTCTGACACTATCTCTCTCTATCTAACGCTATTACACTGCAGCAGCACAAGTTCACAACACAGGAAGTCACAAGTAACAGGATCCAGGAAGCATCCAGCACACTACAAGCAGTGATGAAGCAGTGATCAGGCAAGGTATTTGCAAGGATCAGGTAAGTATTTTGCAAGGTTCAGATCAGTATACTGCGGCAGCTAGGCACGGTGACCGCACTGCACGCAATTCCAGACCGGAATGGCGTCTGCAGTGCAGTCACCGTTAGTTTAAATCCCCCTCCTTGGCTGTGATTGGTCCGTCGGTCCGACAAACCAATCACGGCCTTTGGGGGCGGGCGGGGTGAGGTGGGGTGACACCAGTGTCACCCTTACACCCCGCGGTGATTGGTGCTGTACTTTACAGCACCAATCACCTCCGATCCCGTGTCACCGGCGAACGTTATTCGCCGGTGACACAGGAAAACGCTGTGAATGGCTGTTCACACTGAACAGCCAATCACAGCGATCGCCGACGGGGGGGCGGCATCGCAGCCCCCCCTGGGCATGCACGGACATGTCTGCTGTCAGGGACAGCAGACATGTTGAAACTGTCACCGCGTCTATAGACGCGGTGACAGTTACAAGCCATGACGTACATTTACGCCATGTGTCGGGAAGTACTTCCCGACCATGACGTAAATGTACGTCAATTGTCGGGAAGGGGTTAAGGACTTCTGAAATTGTTCAATAGTGAACTTTAGATGTTAGGTCTCTAACCTTATGTGCTGTGCCTTTCCAATAATTGGTCAAGTAATCAAATCACTATTATTCTATTAAAGTTTATCCATATGGGTGGCCTCCTTAGGGAACGTCTCCCATAATATTATTTTACTATAACAAGGCAGTGAGAAACGATAATAGGTTTGGCATACATACCAAAATACACTCGGAAAAAGGTGCAGCCAGTACACAGTCATAAATTGATCGGAAATATGGTTATCACTGTCTGGTGAGAAAATACATATACATTCTTAGACCCTTGCACATATACATTCCATTCAGGCTGATTATACGTACAGGGTTACATGATGTTATAATTGTATTCCTTATTACCAACTCCCATAAAGATTTATCATTGTATACACATAATATTAAGGTCATAATTCCTACAGAGCGTGGTTTAACAAATGCAAAATTTGGCACAGGAAAACATAGCAATGATGACTTACCCTTTAGGAGATGTGTGCCAGTGCAAAGGTTCAGTGGGAATGAGAGGCTCTATCTGCTGGCCCAGGTATATATAGGGACTGAACGTGACATCACTTCCTGTGTGGGTTTAATAGGAAATACTGTAATTCATTGCAAACCATAAAGGTTCCTATCTGATCAACATTGTTATTCTTGTCTCTATATAGTGATATTGGATTATAATTAGTACTGAGAGTTAATTCCAACTATGTGGAGGTGGTAGTCTAGGCCGGACTACCCAGCCTGCTTTGCGGCTGTCAGTCCAGTTCTCCTGGCCGTATGAGACCTTTCATTTATTATATAAACATCCTAATAACGTTGGTGGTGTGGTGGGGGAGTAGGGGATCACCAAACAAAGTTAATCGGCGCAGTCCAAATTGATATACCGAGCGTATATACAAACGGATCCTATACCTGTAGGTAATATGTTCATGTGAATTGTTATTTAATATAATACCACACCTTTTTAATTAAGAAATTGTATTTGAATTATTATTTAATTATTACCAAACAGAACTATCCCCATAAGGTGAACGGAGTTTTGAACGGATTAGCGGGGTGAATGCCCTAGAACCCTTAAACCCCAAGGTAAAGGCTATATTTCATAAATAAACCTCATCCCCAGTAAAGGGTACAATCATAACAGTATGCTTATTATATTTTTATTTTATTTTTGTACATATACCCACAGCTATTCAATCATTTGCACATATACGGACTTAATAAATTATCTGTACCGATTGAAATATTGAGAAATCAAGCCCCAAAGTAAAAACGTGAGTGTACATCTGGATTAAATGAATATTAATGGTGTAAACACCCCAATGTAAATGATAATTTGTAAGGAATCCCTCCTTTTATAAACCCTCTACCTATAGTTAATTCTATTTTGAATTATCAGAGTGATCTCTAAAGAAATGACACGTCTTTTTATCAGGCACCTTTGAATTTTTAAGGACCTAGTGTTCAACACCCAGTCGGAGACACCCTTACCAAGAAAATTGTGGAAATTGTCCCTATGCTTTTTGGTATGTCAAAGTTACAAATCTTCTTCAAATTCTCTCTAAACCTCTTGGAAACCTGAATTCTTCCTTTTTCTTCGTTTTTCTTCTTATCACCTGTTTCTCCATCTTCCCGTAAAATAACAAATTGTCAATTGATATATTCCGACAATTTTGGCCTACAAAATTGTAAAAATGTATTTTAAATAAGTAAAGTCCCTCCATTTTTTAAGTTGTTATTAAAATAGTAGATGTATAAATTGTTATGTAAGATGTTAAACTATGAATATATGTATGTTTATAGCGAACCCCTGATGAAGTCCCGTGTGCGGACGAAACGCGTTGGAATCATCTATTGTGCTGTTATGAATTATACCACTGAACTTTTTATGGTCTGATAAAACCACCATTGTAGTGTGGAACAAGAGACATTTTAATAAATTTGTACGAATCTTGGACTTTACTTTCATGTGTTTGGAAATCTGACTAAAGGCTATACAGATCTAATTACTGTACCAAAGGTCTCACTAAGGGGCGCCAACCCACAACTGATATATATATATATATATATATATATATATGTACAAGACGGCACTCCGATGCGGGTACAAGCATTGGTGGTGGTGCAGGGTCCATATGAAATTGATAACATCACTTACCCTGCCTCCAACAAGGAAAGGAATGGACCAGCACTCACAGGTTTTTGAAGAAAACGTTTGTATTAGTAGTTTACAGCATGGTATAGTACAAGCAGGCTGACCCAACAGCCGTTTCAACTGGATGCCTATCCAGTCTTCATCAGGGGTGAAGACTGGATAGGTATCCAGTTGAAACGGCTGTTGGGTCAGCCTGCTTGTACTATACCATGCTGTAAACTACTAATACAAACGTTTTCTTCAAAAACCTGTGAGTGCTGGTCCATTCCTTTCCTTCTTGGGGGCAGGGTAAGCGATGTTATATATATATATATATATATATATATGGTACTCTTTACCTAGAACGGCGCCCATCGCGGTCATCGCGGGTACATCGTGGCCACCCGCGATGCGACCGACGCGATCAATCATCGCGTCGGTCGCGATGTCGGTCGCATCGCGGGTGGCCAACAATTTGCCTGCGATGTACCCGCGATGACCACGATTTCTGGCTGTGGAAAAAAGACAAGTGAAAAAAAGGAAAAACACAGCAAATGACATGGCATCCCTCAATTGTAAAACAGTGAAAAATACAAAAATACATGAAGATTCAACCTAACACTTAAATGACATAGATAACATTCAAACCGCGCACCTGTCGCGGTGATTTTACAGTAAAACCGCGCACATATCGCGGTGATTTAACATTAAAACCGCGCACATATCGTGGTGATTGCGGGCACATGGCGGCCGGTTGCATCACGGGTGACCATGGCCGTCATGTGCCCGCAATCACCGCGATGGGTGCGCAAAAAGCAACAAAATACAATAAAAAAACACATCAAATTACATGGCAAACCGCGCACATATTGCGGTGATTGCGGGCACATTGCGGCCGGTTGCATCACGGGTGACCATGGCCGTCATGTGCCCGCAATCACCGCGATGGGTGCGCAAAAAGCAACAAAATACAATAAAAAAACACATCAAATTACATGGCAAACCGCGCACAGGTTATGAATTTTAAATAATAACTTATTTTTTTATTTTTTTGAGAATGGGGGGGAAGGTCTGGGCGAAGGTCATTGAAAGTTTAGGAGAATAGATGCCTCATGGGAGAAACTGCGTTACAACAAGGCAAATCGGAATGAGGCATACAAAAAATGGGGCTCAATACACAAAAAGGCACCCTGATGCAAACATGCACTGGGTACAGAAGAAAATGCAAATATGCGGAACAGTCAATGGTGAAGGTGCAAAACGAGTACGGACAGCTCAAAGTCCAGGAGTCCGATACTGCGACCGTCAGCAACCGAAATTATGGTCTACGAGCTACAAAGTTCATCATGGAGCAAATAACAAACAGAGTAGAACAAGGGCATTGCTGCATGGCACAATAATTTGAAACCAATTAAAACCAAATAGCTAATTAATGAAAATCGCGCTCTTCACCTGGGAGGGGACTTTGTGTGCTCAACAGAGCACTTGAAATAGTCCCAGGCAAAGACGAAGGGTCTGTGGCTGGTGGCAAAGGGGGCCTCGGCGCGTACATAAAAGGGGGAGGAGGAGGCGGAGCATAACCCGACGCACTGTACGAAGGGTAGTGATAGGGGTAGTTGGGCATTTGGGCCGCTTGCCTTACGATCGTGGCAGATGGCTCTATATTGCATTCACCAGAGAGACTTCTCTCTGATGCACGCATTATAATGCTATATACCAACCTCTTACACTGCAGGCGCTGGTCTGGCTCCATGCCCCGCATTTCCACGGCAAGATTGTTAGTAAAAATTTGGCAATCATCAAGGGGAATTTGAGGTGCCTCCGGTACCGACGTGCTACAATGCCCTTGGACATTACGAGCAGTGCTGGACAGCTGTCTTCTGGGACGCCTCCTCGGGATAGCAGGTGCAGTGCTCTCCGTCATTGGAGTACTGTCCCCCTCTGCAACTGCCGCAGACTCCTGCTCTGTCTCAGGGGGAACTTCCTAGAAAGGAAAAAAAAGGGAAAATGGTAATAACATGACATTTCACAGTCACTTACATGCAAGACATTTTTCAGGAAATACTTACAACGTCCACACTCTCCGCTGCACCGGACAAAGAGGTGTCCTCCGTATCCGTTCCCCCTGTTCCACTCTGTTGTCTCTGCTCCAAGATGAACTTCATCCGCTCGTAGTACCATAATTTCGGCACGTAGACGTCTTCAGCATCGGCTCCGGAACTCAGAGACTGCCGTACTCGACTAAACTCCTTCACCATAACTGTCCGCATATTCGTCATCTTCCTCTGTACCCAGGCGACGTCTGCATCAGGTACCCGTTTGCGTAGAAGAGCCACCATTTTCTGATACGCCTCATTCCTCTTTGCCTTGTTATAGTAATCTTTGTGTTTCATCTCCCAGAGGCACCTATTCTCCTTATACAAATCAATGACCTTCGCCATGAAGCCGTTGCTCAGCTCACGCTTCTGAGACATTGCTGGAAAAAGAAAACGCAAACAAAACCATCTATAAGTAATTGATGTCTATACGGTACGTCAAAATGGTATCGCATCACATCAGATGGCACAACTCCCATGGCATCTGATGTGATGCGATACCATTTTCACCAAAAATCATTCACATTTGCTAGTGTAAAAACAAGGGGGTGGTTGGGCACTGTGTGGGAGTGTCCACCTAGGGGCGCTGAGATGAGCAAGGCAGCTGCACTAGCGGGTTAGTTAGACCCGATCAAAGACAAGAAAAAACAGGGTATCAGAACGAAGTTCTGTGGCAGCGCTGGGTGAAATATTGTAGTACAATTAATTAAGAGATTGGATGATCTGTACAGATATTTTTATTATTATTAAATTGGACAATCTGTCCATGTATAAAATGAATATGCAAAAATTAGCATGTACATACACTATAAAATTACAACAATGAAAAAATAAAGATAAAATATATAAAGGACACTCTGCCTGCTGGTTTTCATGTATACATGATTGCAATTGGTATTGGATATCTGGTATAGTTACCAATCCTGATGACAGGAGAAATGTTCCAGATTTCAGTATTGAGGGATTTGGTCGATAGGGCCCCAATGGGCTGGTGAGATGGTATAGGTGGTGCTGGACCGCACAGCCAGTGATGTTGGATCCTCTCTAGTTGGTGGCCTGGAGTGATGTGAAATGTTCCGTGGCCACTGGAGGTCTTTCCAAGCAAAGTTGTCACTGATGGGTATTTTCGGTCATAGATTGTACTTATTGGGCTCCTGTACAGTATTGGTGCAGCCTGATGGTGAGCCCTTGGGGCCGGAAGTACCTCCCAAGGCTGGGAAGGGAAGGAATTATTGGGGGGTCCTCTCTGTGGATGACCGTATCGGACAGTTGGAGATAAGTCCACGGTTCCTATGGAGGAATGGATTCCTGGTAGTTCCCGATAAGGACAGGACTGAGAATCAAGTCCAATGTTGGGCTTTACCCGAAAAACGGGATCCAGATGAGTGATGGGGTCTCCAATGAGACTTGGGGATGAGTCCAATAATGGACAATACCAGCAAGGCAGGGTCCAATGTATGGTGGGGTCTCCAACGCGTTTCGCTGCTTCCCACAATGCAGCTTTATCAAGGATAGTTTCATAGTCAGGCAGACTGCCTTATATACCCTTATAATTAATACAATAGATTGCACCTGGGTGCATAGATCATCCAATCTTATCGGAAACATTTCAAAAGGTATTGAGTTTGAAAAGGAGACAGTGGGTTGTATACATATATAAATTAATCATACTGTTTTAAATAAATTATGAACATAATCAAAGAAATAACTTACATTTTTATCAATTGGTATATTTATCCCGATCACATGATCGGAAGGGGTCCAATCGTGTAGCGCCGTATGAAGGGTGCACACACTATTATGCCCCCGTTTCCTCCTAGTGCGTGTGATGTTGTGTCCCCACTTCCGGGGTAAACAGGCACTGGGGACGCGAGATGCCGCCACACGCATCACGCGTCATCCATGCGCGGTGTCTGATTGGTGTGCGTCGCGTACTGATGACGCACTCACGCTGCCGTCTTAAGCCTACGGCTCCTATTCTGACCATAGTTGCGGTCACGTGTCACATACACGTGTCACATACACGTGAGCGTTATGAGGACGAATCAGGTGTATGTTTTACCCTGTGTCTAAGTCACATGACCTGTCGCTAGGTTACATAGTAAACCTTGTGGGTTGTGTTTACCAGGTATTAGTAGATAACCATATATATGCGAATATATGTGTTACAGTCATGTTTTAAAGATACATATCAAATATTCACATGTTATGCGGGATATTAGACACAGGGTAAAACATACACCTGATTCGTCCTCATAACGCTCACGTGTATGTGACACGTGACCGCAACTATGGTCAGAATAGGAGCCGTAGGCTTAAGACGGCAGCGTGAGTGCGTCATCAGTACGCGACGCACACCAATCAGACACAGCGCATGGATGACGCGTGATGCGTGTGGCGGCATCTCGCGTCCCCAGTGCCTGTTTACCCCGGAAGTGGGGACACAACATCACACGCACTAGGAGGAAACGGGGGCATAATAGTGTGTGCACCCTTCATACGGCGCTACACGATTGGACCCCTTCCGATCATGTGATCGGGATAAATATACCAATTGATAAAAATGTAAGTTATTTCTTTGATTATGTTCATAATTTATTTAAAACAGTATGATTAATTTATATATGTATACAACCCACTGTCTCCTTTTCAAACTCAATACCTTTTGAAATGTTTCCGATAAGATTGGATGATCTATGCACCCAGGTGCAATCTATTGTATTAATTATAAGGGTATATAAGGCAGTCTGCCTGACTATGAAACTATCCTTGATAAAGCTGCATTGTGGGAAGCAGCGAAACGCGTTGGAGACCCCACCATACATTGGACCCTGCCTTGCTAGTATTGTCCATTATTGGACTCATCCCCAAGTCTCATTGGAGACCCCATCACTCATCTGGATCCCGTTTTTCGGGTAAAGCCCAACATTGGACTTGATTCTCAGTCCTGTCCTTATCGGGAACTACCAGGAATCCATTCCTCCATAGGAACCGTGGACTTATCTCCAACTGTCCGATACGGTCATCCACAGAGAGGACCCCCCAATAATTCCTTCCCTTCCCAGCCTTGGGAGGTACTTCCGGCCCCAAGGGCTCACCATCAGGCTGCACCAATACTGTACAGGAGCCCAATAAGTACAATCTATGACCGAAAATACCCATCAGTGACAACTTTGCTTGGAAAGACCTCCAGTGGCCACGGAACATTTCACATCACTCCAGGCCACCAACTAGAGAGGATCCAACATCACTGGCTGTGCGGTCCAGCACCACCTATACCATCTCACCAGCCCATTGGGGCCCTATCGACCAAATCCCTCAATACTGAAATCTGGAACATTTCTCCTGTCATCAGGATTGGTAACTATACCAGATATCCAATACCAATTGCAATCATGTATACATGAAAACCAGCAGGCAGAGTGTCCTTTATATATTTTATCTTTATTTTTTCATTGTTGTAATTTTATAGTGTATGTACATGCTAATTTTTGCATATTCATTTTATACATGGACAGATTGTCCAATTTAATAAAAATATCTGTACAGATCATCCAATCTCTTAATTAATTGTACTACAATATTTCACCCAGCGCTGCCACAGAACTTCGTTCTGATACCCTGTTTTTTCTTACATTTGCTAGTGTACCACCCCCACTATCCACGTGCACCCGAAGCGTGGCGAGCGGCGGCGGTAGGCGTCCTCCGACCTTTTCATACCCCCACTATCCACGTCGGCGTGGAGTTCAGAATAGAATAGTGTGGCGAGCGCAGCGAGCCACCGAGCCCGAAGCGTGGCGAGCGGCCGCGGATAGCATTGAAGCCCGCGAAGGGACGCGCTTACCTGTGAAGGTATCCGCGTCCCCTCGCGGGGCTCGCTGCGCTCGCCACGCTTCGGGCTCGGTGGCTCGCTGCGCTCGCCACACTATTATATTCTCAACTCCACGCCGACGTGGATAGTGGGGGTATGAAAAGGTCGGAGGACGCGTACCGCTGCGCTCGCCACGCTTCGGGTGCGCGTGGATAGTGGGGGTGGTACACTGGGAAAAAAGGCATTTGGGGTACATTTACAAATTAATTAGAAGAACAATTTAAGCACGACTTACCTTATTAGGGGGATAAACGCGTTTTTTTTTTTTTTTTAAATTCACCGATAACAGCAACTGCAATTCCCCAAAAAATAAAAAAACATCATTAATCAAAATTCAATGACATAGAAATCCACTTCACTTCACTGCAATACGAGCACAGATACCAGTGAAGCCCGCAAAGGGACGCGCTTACCTGTGAAGGTATCCGCGTCCCCTCGCGGGGCTTGCTGCGCTCGCCACGCTTCGGGCTCGGTGGCTCGCTGCGCTTGCCACACTATTATGTTCTCAACTCCACGCCGACGTGGATAGTGGGGGTATGAAAAGGTCAGAGGACGCGTACCGCCGCCCCTCGCCTTGCTTCGGGTGCGCGTGGATAGTGGGGGTGGTACACTGGGAAAAAAGGCATTTGGGGTACATTTACAAATTAATTAGAAGAACAATTTAAGCACGACTTACCTTATTAGGGGGATAAACGCGTTGTTTTTTTTTGTTTTTGTTTTCCAAAAATTCACAGATAACAGCAACTGCAATTCCCCCCCAAAATAAAAAAAACATCATTAATCAAAATTCAATGACATAGAAATCCACCCACACTATCCACGCGCACCCGAAGCGTGGCGAGCGCAGCGGTACGCGTCCTCCGACCTTTTCATACCCCCACTATCCACGTCGGCATGGAGTTGAGAATATAATAGTGTGGCGAGCGCAGCGAGCCACCGAGCCCGAAGCGTGGCGAGCGGACGCGGATACCTTCACAGGTAAGCGCGTCCCTTCGCGGGCTTCACTGGTATCTGTGCTCGTATTGCAGTGAAGCCCACGAAGGGACGCGCTTACCTGTGAAGGCATCCGCGTCCCCTCGCCACGCTTCGGGCTCGGTGGCTCGCTGCGCTCGCCACACTATTATATTCTCAACTCCACGCCGACGTGGATAGTGGGGGTATGAAAAGGTCGGAGGACGCGTACCGCCGCCGCTCGCCACGCTTCGGGTGCGCGTAGATAGTGGGCATGGTACACATGGGAAGGGGGCCATTTAAAAAATTAGGATGGGGCTCTGGGGGCCATTTTACATAGTACCCTATGTAAATTTATGGTCCATTGGATTGATCTGCTTTTTTTGAACAGAATTTCAAATTTTACACTGTAAATTAACATTGAAACGGTGGTTGCTATGTGTAAAAAGGCATAGCAACATATGTCATTAACTGATAAGCAGTCGGTGACATATGTTGCTATGCCTTTTTACATATAGCAACCACCGTTTCAATGTTAATTTACAGGGTAAAATGCTGGTTGCTATGTGCAAGAGTGCATAGCAACACTTGTCACAAACATAATATATGCAGGTGACGTATGTTGGTATGCGCTATTTCACATAGCAACCAGTGTTATCCACTGTAATTTTAACTGACTTACATTGGTTGCTATGTGCAATACCATATAGCAACATAAGTCACTCACTGATAATATGGTGACGTACATTGCTATGTGCTAGTGCACATAGCAAGCATTGTTAAAAACGGTGGTTGCTATGTGTAAAAAGGCATAGCAACATATGTCACCGACTGATAAGCAGTCGGTGACATATGTTGCTATGCCTTTTTACACATAGCAACCACCGTTTCAATGTTAATTTACAGTGTAAAATGCTGGTTGCTATGTGCAAGAGTGCATAGCAACAGTTGTCACAAACATAATATATGCAGGTGACGTATGTTGGTATGCACTATTTCACATAGCAACCAGTGTTATCCACTGTAATTGTAACTGACTTACATTGGTTGGTATGTGCAATACCATATAGCAACATAAGTCACTCACTGATAATATGGTGACGTACATTGCCATGTGCTAGTGCACATAGCAAGCAGTGTTATGTGCAATTTTTGTTATACTGACATTGATTCCCCCTGGCCATCTCACCTACTCCTCTGGCCCACTCCAACTGCCCCTGGGACCCCCTCCTACCCTTGTTCCCCACAAACCATATGCCCCCCTCCCCCTCTCCCCCCCCCTCCCCCTCCCCCCCCTTCCCCTTCCCCCCTCCCCCCCACCTCCCCCCCACTCCTCAAATTTATTTAGAAACGCTTGAAGGCACTTACATGTTATGCAGGGGCAGGGTGTGTCTGCTATTCCGCGCTTTCTGCAGTGAAATGCATGCTGGGACACTTCCTGTGTTCCCTGCATGCAGTTTGCCAGTTTGAGTGACATTAGTGAATGAAATCGCGGTCATCGCGGGTATTGTGGGCATTGAGGTGTACATTAAACAGCACAATGCCCGCGATGACCGCGATGACCGCGATGTCAATGTTAGCTTTAGTAGTGCTAAAAGTGCATCAAATCGCGGGCATCGCGGGCATTGTGGTGTACATTACACAGCTCAATGGCCAAGATGACCGCGATGACCGCGATTTCAATGTTAACTTGACTAAAATGATTAGGGCACCCCATTGCTGTGAACCTCTGTCACACAGAAGCAGTGTGAGAGGTGACAGCAGGTGATTTTGTGCCGAATTTCCAGGGGGACAATAATGACGCCGCCGCTCGCCACGCTTCGGGTGCGCGTAGATAGTGGGCATGGTACACATGGGAAGGGGGGCATTTAAAAAATTAGGATGGGGCTCTGGGGGCCATTTTACATAGTACCCTATGTAAATTTATGGTCCATTGGATTGATCTGCTTTTTTTTAACAGAATTTCAAATTTTACACTGTAAATTAACATTGAAACGGTGGTTGCTATGTGTAAAAAGGCATAGCAACATATGTCACCAACTGATAAGCAGTCGGTGACATATGTTGCTATGCCTTTTTACATATAGCAACCACCGTTTCAATGTTAATTTACAGTGTAAAATGCTGGTTGCTATGTGCAAGAGTGCATAGCAACACTTGTCACAAACATAATATATGCAGGTGACGTATGTTGGTATGCGCTATTTCACATAGCAACCAGTGTTATCCACTGTAATTTTAACTGACTTACATTGGTTGCTATGTGCAATACCATATAGCAACATAAGTCACTCACTGATAATATGGTGACGTACATTGCTA
This sequence comes from Crinia signifera, assembly GCF_055691185.1. Taxonomy (NCBI): domain Eukaryota; kingdom Metazoa; phylum Chordata; class Amphibia; order Anura; family Myobatrachidae; genus Crinia; species Crinia signifera. Next base: position 116,166,114 of record NC_139219.1, on the reverse strand, counting down.
TGTGCTAGTGCACATAGCAAGCATTGTTAAAAACGGTGGTTGCTATGTGTAAAAAGGCATAGCAACATATGTCACCGACTGATAAGCAGTCGGTGACATATGTTGCTATGCCTTTTTACACATAGCAACCACCGTTTCAATGTTAATTTACAGTGTAAAATGCTGGTTGCTATGTGCAAGAGTGCATAGCAACAGTTGTCACAAACATAATATATGCAGGTGACGTATGTTGGTATGCACTATTTCACATAGCAACCAGTGTTATCCACTGTTATTGTAACTGACTTACATTGGTTGGTATGTGCAATACCATATAGCAACATAAGTCACTCACTGATAATATGGTGACGTACATTGCCATGTGCTAGTGCACATAGCAAGCAGTGTTATGTGCAATTTTTGTTATACTGACATTGATTCCCCCTGGCCATCTCACCTACTCCTCTGGCCCACTCCAACTGCCCCTGGGACCCCCTCCTACCCTTGTTCCCCACAAACCATATGCCCCCCTCCCCCCCTCCCCTCCCCCTCTCCCCCCCCTCCCCCCCCCCTTCCCCCCTCCCCCCCACCTCCCCCCCACTCCTCAAATTTATTTAGAAACGCTTGAAGGCACTTACATGTTATGCAGGGGCAGGGTGTGTCTGCTATTCCGCGCTTTCTGCAGTGAAATGCATGCTGGGACACTTCCTGTGTTCCCTGCATGCAGTTTGCCAGTTTGAGTGACATTAGTGAATGAAATCGCGGTCATCGCGGGTATCGTGGGCATTGAGGTGTACATTAAACAGCACAATGCCCGTGATGACCGCGATGACCGCGATGTCAATGTTAGCTTTAGTAGTGCTAAAAGTGCATCAAATCGCGGGCATTGTGGTGTACATTACACAGCTCAATGGCCAAGATGACCGCGATGACCGCGATTTCAATGTTAACTTGACTAAAATGATTAGGGCACCCCATTGCTGTGAACCTCTGTCACACAGAAGCAGTGTGAGAGGTGACAGCAGGTGATTTTGTGCCGAATTTCCAGGGGGACAATAATGACAGGGGCACTATAAGGCAAGGGGTGGTATATTAGAATGAGATTGCTGTGATCCTCTGTCACACATAACCAGTGTGAGAGGTGACAGCAGATGATTTGGGCCAAATTTACAGGGAGCCAAAAATTACAGGGACACAATACGGGCAGGGGTGATACATGAATAATTACAGGGACCCAATACGGCTAGGGGTTATACATGATTAATTACAGGGACACAATACGGCTAAGGGGTGATACATGATGGGTGAACACTGCTTAACATGACCAGGGAATGTTACTACTTATTTTGGGGTAAGAGCAGGAAATGGGCCTAATTCAGGTGTGTATGCAAATTCACTCACACATGCACAATCACTCAACTGAATCAGTAAAGACAAGTTTGGTTAAAAGACAGTAATTTACTTTTCAAAGAAAGCATAGTAAAGAAGCATACATAACATTAAATTTGACACATGAAGTAGCATAGAATTTCAATGATTAAACATGACAGTCCATGGGGTTTTAATCTTCCTTATCTAAAAGAGTCAATGCATGTAATATGCGCAAAAAGGTGTTGTCCATACCCAGGCTCTTCCTCCACATAAACTCCTGGAGGTAGCTTTCCAGCAAATGTCTGGCCGTCCCCCGGAGGCGTTTATTGCGCCATTTCGCGGCCCCCCACATCCGCTCAATGTTTTGTGTGTGGACCCCTGTTGTGGGGTCCACAAAGTTATACCTGTGGTTAACTTTAGCGTGCTGGAAGCCTGCCGCCTCCAGCTGCTCCGTATTGTAGGCCCTCCAGCAATCGCTATAGATGCTCGAGCCCGGCTCCACGTGCTCCACAATGGCAGCCAATAAAGTGGGGGCGTCCCGGGTGGCCACTTTCGTGGCAAAGCACTGCCCGGTTTCCCGGCAGATGCCCCCAAACACCCACTGTTGGGGTAGCACACGGCCGACATGGGACTTCCGGTGGACGAACAGAGTCTCGTCGACCTCGACTATTTTGTCGGGCCCACTAATGCGGCGCTGGGGCTGAGCCATCAGGTCCATGAGGCACGCCTCCCTCATGTACTTATTATACAGTACCGTTGTCTTGGGGGAGATGCCAAGGTGCCGCTCACAGAAGTCGCCGGTCGTCAACTCCTCGGCCCAGTTAAAGATGAACCTGATGATGTTGACATACGACATCCGGCACCCAGGAATGAAGAGGCCAGCGCGGAGACTAATCTTCTGCCGGCAGGCTCTCACGTGGCAGCGCCACATCCCCTCCTTCTCACTCAGCTTCATGGCATGGCCATTGCCGCAGGTAGCTTCCTTGGGCAACAGCTTATGCTCCTGGAGGAATCGGATAGCCTCCGCCTCCGTCTGAGGCAAGGAGTACATGGTCACTCCAGATCCAGATGCCATGGCCATGACAGGAACAGCAGAATCACCAGCAGGCCGAATTAGCAGCAGGGCCTCAGTCACCAACAGAAACAGCAGCACAGTCTCTGGAATCACGATGAGTCAGCAGCAGAATGAACAGCAGCGACACAGGAAACAGCAGCAGGCTCTCAGTAATCAGTAATAATCAGCTCCAAATCAATCAAAACGCAGAAATCTCTCTCTCTCAAACCACAGCTCCTCTCAACCAACAAAATTACCCACAAAATGAAGCTCTTTTAAACTGTCACAGGGGGTCGGTCTGAGGCAGTGGGATGTACCCTTTGTTGTTATTGTCCTATAAACATCTGTCACTATGCAGACACAGGGGGTCGGTCTCAGACAGGGGGATGGTGTCAACATCAGTAACTATGCAGACGGACCCAGGGCAGATGTAGCTAGGCAGACTAAGGCCCATTCCACCTATTACAGATGTTACCATGCAGAATTAGGGTCATTCCAGGGTCATTCCAACCTATTACAGATGTGAGTGTGAGCGGGAAATCGCGAAATCGCGGTCATCGCGGGCATCTTGTCCACCCAAATAAAACCTGCGATGCCTCAATCACCGTGATTTTCAATGGGGTCGACGAAAAAGTTGAGGAATCAATGCCATCGCGGGCATCGCGGGCATCTTGTCTACCAAAATAACACCCGCGATGCCTCAATCACCGCGATTTTACATGGTGCCGATGAAAAAGTTGAGGCATCGCGGGCATCGCGGTCATCTTGGCCCGCAAATAACACCCGCGATGCCTCAATCACCGCAATTTTCGGCCCGACAATCGCGATGAGCATCGTGGGCGCCGTTCTAGGTAAAGAGTACCATATATATATATATATATGAAGATAATATGAAGAAAATATTTTTTTTTTAACCTATGTCCACTTGTATGCATTCTTTATAGAGATGGATATGTTCCGCTCTATTTGTATATTTAATTTTAAGTATAAATGTATGCGTCCTTTATAGAGATGGATATGTTCCGTTCTATCCCTATATTTAATTTGGGATATGTGTTTATTTTTGGTATTTTTAGTTATGACATGGCGACTATATAAAATCAAGTATCTTAATCTGTATGTATGTATGTATAAAGGATTAAAGTTTTTTGATGTGCACAAAAAAGAAGATGAATAATAAAGTTTTTTACTATTGTAATATGAAACCGAGGCTTGAGCTTTATGAAATAAAGGAAGCTCAGACATGAGCAGTATGGAAAACGGAGTCCAAATCGAGGCTTGGTTCTAACATACAGAGAGCATATGCACAGCCAATGAGCCAGCCGGGAGCACTGGCTAAGGAGATAACACACGCCCTATTGGGCGAGCACTGTGCAAATAAATAGACGGAGACGGAGTACAGCAAACTATCTGATGAAGTCGCTGACGTAGAGAAGGCGGGGAAACGCGTCATCACCGTCATTTCCTACCACGAGAGCCGGGGATACCAACGCAGGAGCAGGGAGTCCTTGAGAAGGCTGCGCAATCGGGAAGACCAGCTCCAGGCCAGCCTTATCTCACCCCTAGTGGATTACAAATTTGCATCCTTCTACCTGCATCCATGGGAGCCTAAGTATTGAGCAAATTATGATCCATGCATTTTTGGCTGAATGAGTGAGCTACCGCAGTCTGATTACAAATCGCCTGGTTGAGACTAACCAAATTAAAAGGTGTGACTGACTAACTTGCTTACTAACCGAAATAACTGCTTGATTGGGTGAATTTGAGAGCTTTTTCCCCAACGATCAGAACATTGTACTAGAGTACTGAGTATATTACTCATAAGCCTTACTTAGGAATAACAAGCCTCTGAAAGCCCAGCTGGGTGACTACAACGGCCTCACTAGCTAAAATATTCTAACCTTGCAGGTTACAGGAGAAAGGTTTAAAATTTTTAAAGAAGTAATGTGCATTAAGAAATTCTGTGTACACATTTTGTGATATATATTTCTTCTGCCGGCCGGTGGTATTGTGTATTAAATTTATTCTTTTTAAAAACATTTTTATAAAAATAAAAAAATTATTATACAAACTTGATACTTGAGTTATAGTCCATAAAGCGCCGCTTACCTGGTTTTGACTAAAGCCAAATACGACAGGAAAATAAAGTGTATTTTCCTGCCGTATTTGGAACGCCATTTGCGAGCGCTTTATGCTAATTAGTATCTTGAAAATACAGCCGCTTAGTAAATCAGGAACCACCATTCTTTTGAATGGTGATTCTGTCGTATTCTATCGATGGTGTAATCATTCGTATTTGTAAATACAAATACAAATGTCCCATCAATAAGAATACGAAAATTTGGTATACACCCCAAAAAATCATATTTTCGTATGAAAATATGATTTTTTTCCATGAATTTTTGTTAGTTAATTTCCCCAGTAGTGTCAAGGAACACTATTCTAATCATTTCCATAATTTCTGGACTACTACTACAATTGTTTGTTCAGAACCTACTTTTCTTTTAGATACTACTTTACTTTTGAACAAACTAGAAAATATGAAACACCCATACAAGAAAAAGTAAGCAATATTATGGGTGCACTATGAGTGGTATAATAACAAATAAAATATAACTTTTATTATTTTTGATAAAATTGTGAAATAATAAAAAACAGTAAGTGAAAAAAGATATAAAAAAATGTTTTCAAATATAAATGGAAATTGCCTATATTCAGAATATTAAGGGCAATTTATTCCCTACATGTACCATGTGTCTCCTATTATTTTACTGTACAACAATGTTTAATTTGCATAAGTGTTGCTTCAATCTCTTCAATAGAAATGAAATCTCTCCAACAAAATAAAAGTATCTTTATTGTACCTCAAATACCGCAAATAGGAAATACTGTATAGAGAGGCTAAACACAAAGTTTTTGCATCCAAGAACTTAGGGAGGAGCTTTTATCTATCCCCATTAAACTTATATTGCTATCACTTATAACTGTAATTGTTACAGCAGAGTACAAAAAATAGCTGTCTGTGCTACTGAGTACACAAAGTTTTATTGAGACGCACGTGCTACATATTTCCCAAATAGGAAAAACTCTATGGATGTTCTAAGCAGGGCCGATGGCCAGGTGGGCCGAATTTGAGATAAGCTGGCGCTGGTCTGCAGGTTCCCGGCAGCCATGTTTCCTAAGCCATATTTTCAAATCCGCGGCTTAGGAAACATGGCCGCCGGCCTCCTGCACTGAGGACCTGTCTCCCATGAACAATGTGACTGCACATGCGCGAGTCCCCGGAGTTCCAGGGCCAAGTCCTGTAAGAGCGGCGTCATGGCATACCCAGTCATGACGCGGCTTTCCTTCGACTGCCAGCCACCGCGGGTCTCTTGCTTTGGGGCACTATAGCCCGGGTAGCACGAGAGGGTTGAGAGCGGGAGCACCAGCACTGCAGCTTTATGAAGATTGTTCATCTCCCCCTGCCACCTCTTCTGCCTCATTAAAATGGTTCCTCTTCCCCCTCCCTACTGCTTCATAATTTTTTTTATGTAGCAGTGGGGATGGGGGGGGATCAACAATAACTGAAGCAGGGGAGAGGATCAATTTTTATGAAGCTGCAGCAGCATGGAGACAGAGGAATACTTTATATGAAATCAGCTTCACAGCTCTCTCTGAGAGAAGCCTGTGGTTTCCTGACTACTCAGTCCTGTTATCATGCAGGGGAAGCAGGCTTTGGTGTCCAGTTATTGTGCAGGGGGAGCAGCCTGTGGTGTACATTTATTGTGCAGGGGGGGGCAGCCTGTGGTGTTCTGTTATTGTGCAGGGGTGCAGCCTGTGGTCTCCTGTTATTATACAGGGGTAGCAGCCTGTGGGGTCCAGATTGTGTCATATTCTGTAATTTGCATTACGGTGTGTTCCATGTGTAACGCCTCCTTTTTCTGATGCCACGCCTCCTTTCTGTGAGGCCACGCTCCCTTTTTGCCACGCGGCTTCGCCGTGCAACAGTCTCGCCTGCTGCATGTGGGCCTGTGTGCTCAAAATGAAAGGCAGATTTCTGGTCACAGTCTGGCCCTTGTTCTAAGCACAGTGTTATGGCATCCAGGAGCTTAAGGAGGAGCTTTAATATCTCCCCATTATGGCTATGACTTATAGCTGTAACTGTTACAGCAGAGTACAAAAAAAAGCTGTTCGTGCTATTGAGTACACAAAGTGCTATTGAGTACGCAAGTGCTAATTATTAGTCAAATCTTGCTGGGGGAAGGCACTATCCAAACACTGTGCATTACACAGCATGCTCTATGGTTCTTGTGCATGGGCTCACACCAAAAGGCTTTTTTTATGAAAACATTTTTTTTATATTTGTCTAGTTTTATTAAATAAAAGGTTTGTAAATGTTTCAATTAAAAAAATTATTATAATGACAATTAAAAACATTGTTCCTAGCACCTCCATAGAGTTTTTGCTATTTGAGAAATAAGTAGCACGTGCGTCTCAATAGAAAAAAAACTGTGCTTAGACCCTCCATAGAGTTTTTCCTATTTGGGTAATAAGTAGCACGTGCGTCTCAATAGAAAACAGTTTTTTTTTTGTACTCTGCTGTAACAGTTACAGTTATAAGTGTTAGCAATATAAGTTTAATGGGGATAGATAAAAGCTCCTCCCTAAGTTCTTGGATGCAAAAACACTGGGCGGTATTCAATGAGAATACCTGCGAGGTGAAGCGAATCCTTTTTAGGATTCGCTGCACATTCGCCACGTTCCGGAGCCTCACCGGCTCCGGTGTTCAACTCGCTCGCTGCCCCTGACTGGCGAATATGAGCTCCTGCGGCGAACGCCGCAGGGAGCCTGAGGACGGTGGCAGGCAGAGAGAAGGAAGTCTCTCTGCCTGCCCCAGAACGTTTGTGGGGGGGAGGTGGGCTCCCCGGGTGCCAGGCAGCACAGGCTGCCCCCCAGGGGTGCCAGCAGGGGACCGTATATTCACTAGACCCGATCGTAACGATCGGGTGCAGTGAATATATGAATATGTAATGAGCGGCTCGGCTCCGGCACCCCCTGCTGGCTGCTGTGTAAAAAAAGAAAAATATATATATATATTTTTAAATTAAATATATATTCATGTGCTTACAGCACATGAATAAAAATAGCATGCCCCTCCTCAGAATAAAATTCCTGATTTTTTGACACCAAATGTAAAAAACAAAACACTTTATTTTAAAAGTTCACATTCCACTTCTCCATAAAAAGATAGCGATTGCTACTCTGTGAATCATGGCGAAAAAAACCTTCAAATGTATTCGCCATGTGGTCATTGAATAGGGTGATTCACCGTTTTTGTCAAAAAATCGCCAAACAGCACAAATTTGCCATAAAAACATGGCGAATCAGGCTCATTGAATACCGCCCACTGTGTTTAGCCTCTCTATACAGTATTTCCTATTTGCGGTACTCAGTAGTAATGAGCTACAGTAGGTGGACAATTGGAGGGGACCCTAACTACGGATGCTTGCCACTTCCATTACTGATGTCTTATAAACTACTAGTCTACTCATAGTCAAGTTCCCTTATCAGTATGCCAAATTGATTAAATGCAATTTAGCTTTAATGCACTGTGCTCTCAATATGCGGTACACGAGCGTCTCATACTGTAGTATACTGTGTAAGCTCGCTCCGCGAATGTCGATACCGTTCCATCGGTACAGTATATCAATCCGCCGCTAGATTGGTGGAGCATAAGCCACCCAGAGGTGACGACTTGTATCGCATGGTGAGCATCCATGCCCCTTGGCGGATGGGAGCGCAAGAAGAGAGGATTGCCAAAATCTCTGCCATGGCGCGCTGACAGCAAGAATGAGAGACGCTCCATCTATATATATATATATGAATAGAGAATTGAAAGTCTGCGCTTATCTGTAAGTCACTCAAGACGCCAGTTGAAAAGTCCTTTGTATGTAACACAAGGGGGACAGGGCACACCAAAGTCCAAAATTCTGAGGACCTGCACACTCTTCTTTCTAATGAAGCAAACAACTCTGGAATCCACAGAGCACACAAGAGATCTAGAAATGGGCAGAAAGAAGGCGCTTCATGGTGTAATATTTCAAAGTAAGAAATTTATTAAAAATATATATTCCCAGGTACAAGTGATGTTAGACTCGTACCATATAAAAAGACACTGTGGACTGGGTACCACAAGGCATGGGTTTTTAAAACCATAGGCAAATACTGCTCACACTGTACCAGGACCAGGACCTCACTGGGACTTCAAACGCCGCAGAGCTGGATTGCAGGGAAGCGTAGGGACTCACAGGACGTCGGGGCAACCGGTAACCAGAGCAAGTGGAGCGTCGTAGGCCACGCCCTGACGCGTTTCGTCACTGGGGACTTCGTCAGAGGGCGTGGCTACTACGTCCGCTCATGATGTTTATATAGGGCTGACCTCGTCAAAAGAGCGGGTAAATATTGAATAATGAGAGCCAATAGTTGGAGGCGGGAGAACAAAGTACGCGTCAGAACGTGACGCGCGAGGGGAGGATGTCTAACCCTCATGCGCGTCAGTGTACAGGGCGGCGTGTGTTTCCAGAAGCGTCCGCCTACTAGCGTGACGCACGGACGTGGCTTATCAAGTGATAGGCTGGTATAACCCACGTGGGATGAAGATAGTAAACACCATACGCAAACGTAACACGTATTACGCTGCGTGGATGTATTACTATGACAACGTTTATAAACAGACGGGGACGTGACCTGACAGCCAGCAGCCAATCCCGGACGTATAAGATTCAAATTACAAAGACCGGGGATACTGCATAAGACAAAAATATACATATGGACAAAGTGTCTATAAAACAGTAAATGCCGCAGGCTGAGCTGTGCATTTTATTGAAAGAATAACCATATATAATAGATCTAAACATCTATTACACTAAAACCGAGTTTGAATGGCCCTGTTGCCATGGTGATGATATACACGGTAGTGTGTATCATCTGGGGATATTAGACTATCAAAAAACTATATAGATAAATTGATAAAGTAACCAATTAATTAGATGCCGAATCAGGCGGCTAGAGAGGCTGCTTGGAATAAAAAAATATATTTTAAATAAATATATTTTAAATAAATTTTAAATATATTTTAAATAAAATTAATATAGAATCAATATTAGTATATAGGGAAGGCATATAAAAGTAAGGTGACAATTTTATAAATAGGTCCTTATATGGGTGTAAGCAGCAAATCTCCATGGTGTACATAGTAAAAAACATATATATCTCAATTCCCAGTACATATAATAATACATATCCATTACATTCCAGGAAATATGGGTGCAACACAGTGCATCCATTTTACAAGATTTAATTTTAAAACCATTATTCTGACATAGAAAAAAAATTTTTTTCTTACTTTGAGAACACAAAATATATAGGAGACCACATAACGCAATCTATATCCAAATTCTACATATTCAATCAAATAAATGAGCTTAACTCAAAAGAAGGAAGAAAGCAACAACAACAATCCTGAAGGACATACAAAGGCGATAGACATTATTTAGGGGAAGGTACATGCATACATTGATCACTTCTAGTTGATGAACGGGGTGATCTCGTAACCCTCGTTCAACCCATTAGGTACCAGTGTATTAAGTCTCAATATCCAGATGGTTTCCCGTTTGAGCAAAAATTTATCATGGTCCCCACCTCTTTTACTGTGTTGAACGAGTTCGAGACCTTTACAGGTTAGAGATTTAGGGTCACATCCATGTGTTTCTTTGAAATGCCGGGGCACGCTGTGATTAGTCACACCATGCTTGATGTTCCGGAGGTGCTCCAATACCCTCACTTTGAAGCACCTCTTAGTTTTGCCAACATACTTAAACCCACATCCACATGTGAGTAAATATACCACCGAAGTGGAATTACAATTTATAAAACTATTGACCCTAATATTGGTACCTTCGATCTCGGGACCTTTTTTCATATGAGGACAAATTTTACACCGATTGCATGGGTAACTACCCTTTAGACTAAGGAATGTATGGGAAGGTGGATTTACGTTCTCCAATTGACTCTTGGAAATAAGGGTTTTTAGGGTTTTGGCTCGCCGGAACACCATTTTGGGGTTGTCTGGAATATGGTCCCCAAGAATAGGGTCCAACTTCAAGACACCCCAATGTTTCTTGAAAATGTGCTTAAGTTCTCTTTCATGCGAATTGTATTGAGTCACAAACATAATATCATTACCAGCCTTAGACTCAGGTACAAACGTCTGGACAGGGTCCTTTGGTTGGAACAGCTTGCTCCTATCCAACATGCGTGCTCTTTTAAGGGCTCCATCTACCACACTGTGTGGGTATCCCTTCTCACTAAACCTGTTAACATATATAGCTGCTTGTTCGTCAAAGAGTGCAATGCTTGAACAGTTCCTCCTCAATCTTAGAAACTGCGAGTATGGAATATTCTTCTTCCAAGCGCCCAAATGGCAGCTTGAATACTCGAGGTAGCTGTTCGCATCAACACGTTTGAAGAACGTGGAAGTTTGAATGGACTTCTCTACAGGAAAGTTACACACATCAAGAACAATATCCAAGAATTCGATGCGGGTACGATGAAACACTGATGTGAACTTTAGATTGTATGTATTCACATTCAGGCAATCGACAAACTCATCAAAGGAAGATTGTTCTCCCTCCCACACAATAATGATATCGTCAATGTACCTTTTTAGAAAGATGATGTTAGTGCTCAGCTCATCTTTAATGGTGGCAGTTTCCCACTCGGCCATGTACACGTTGGCAAGGCTAGGGGCACAAATCGTGCCCATAGCCGTGCCACATGTCTGCAAAAACCAGTCGCCCAGAAACTCAAAATAGTTAAATTGGAGTACAAATTTGAGACAATCACAAATGAATTCCTGTCTGGAAACAGATATTGTCGGATCCAAGCTCAGGCGATTGGCAACCGCCTGAATCCCTTTTTCGTGGGGGATACTCGTGTAAAGAGCTTGCACATCTATCGTTGCAAAAGCGAAGCTCTCTTTCCACTCAATAGTTGAGATCATTTCTAAAAGATGGGCAGAGTCCCGTACATAAGTCTTAATTAGGGGTACATATTTTTTTATGTATGTGTCAACATACTCAGATACACGAGAGGTTAGTGACCCCACCCCGGCCACAATGGGGCGACCCGGGGGTGGTACCAACCCCTTGTGCATCTTGGGCAGGTGGTAAAACGTTGCCAGGTTGGGGGTGTTGTTAAACAAGTATTTAAATTCATTTTGACATAGAATTTTCTCTGTCAGACCCCTCCTTAGAATAGCCTCTAGATGGACGAGGTACTCACTGGTGGGGTCTGCTCCCAGTTTAACATAAGATTTCTCATCTAGCAACAATTTGTAAGCCTCTGATACATATACATCTCTATCAAGTACCACAACTCCCCCGCCTTTATCGGCACTCTTAATAACTATTGAGTTATCAGCTTGTAAACTCTTAATTGCTTGGCTTTCCTTAAACGTGACATTAGATTCATTATTATTTCTTATATTCAATTTGTGTAGATCTTTTTTAACCAGTTCAGTAAATAGATCGACATATGGTCCACGGGATTCCAGCGGATAGTATGTCGATTTTAATTTCAAATTTGAATTAGGTGGGTCTGATGGTACATCAGTCGAAACCTCAGGAAGTGGTTTCCTTAAAAAGTGGCGTTTGAGTGTTAAACGCCTAGCAAACAGGTTAAGGTCAATTTGTAGGTCTTCTTTATTAGCACCACTGGTAGGTGCAAACGACAGGCCTCTTTGTAGGACCGACATCTCAGTATCACTGAGAACCCTTTTTGAGAGATTGAATACCCCTTTAATGTTATTAAGGGGATCAGGATTGGTTTCTTCAAGGCTACTGGATAGGAGGTTATTTATTAGACCATCCTCTGTTTTGCTACCCTTTTTGGAATTTCCTTTTCCTCGCCTTCCCCGAGTCTTCTTTTTAACCGTATGGGGGTGCGATTTGGTGTTGATACCTGTATATCGTCGTTCTGGCCCACATCTAAAAAACGCCCGTTTTCATATTCAGGGCGAAGGGCATCAAATCTATTCCTAAAGGGAACTTTTTGAGCATTCCTCTGGAATACTGGCTCATCCCACCGTCTCTGTGGGTTCTTATTTTGTCGATGGTAGACATTATTTCTATTACGAGATTTTAAAGGCACTTTCTGCCAATGCTCTGATCGTCTATCTCTGGAGTCCTCATGATACCTTTCAGAGCGGCCATCCCGCCTATGGCCTGTCCTGACCGGCGTCATGAAGGAACCCCGTCTTTGTCTAGAATTCTGCCAGTTTTGTTTAGGGTTTTGATTCTGGGGGTGTCCATTTTCAGGGGCATTTGGGTGGTTGACCCCACCAGCCCTTGTTGGTTGCCAAGATCTTACTTTATTATTTTCATAATCACCCCTATCCCTGGCAAATTTTCTTTGTTTAGTATCCACAATTTTAGATTCTATATTAGAAACTTTTTTATCGATTTCTGATTTTGCATCAGACAGTGTATCTTTAGAATGGGAAGCCTCAAGTATGGGAACGAGGGCTGCCAATTGTTGTTCTATTTCATTAAATGTTTTTTTCTTTTCACTAATGAGTAGTCTCATCAGGGACATGGAACACTCATCCAGAATGCCATTCCATTCCCTGATGAATTGTTCATTTTCAATATTCACAGTGGGATTTTTGACAAGCCTCAGGCCCCTAGGGATCCTGCCACAATTGACATAACTGTCCAGGCTTTTTATGTCCCACCATGTTTTTGCCTCCCTGATCAGGAGCCGCTCTAAATCAAGGAGGCTGCTGATGCCCTCATTACTAGTAACAGTACTCCCCAGAACGGGATTTCTATCATCAAAAATTCTATTACATTCTAAAGAACGTTTAGTATTAAGATCACTGTTTCTGAACATTATGTATATAACAGGTTAATACTTGATAAATAGCAGAGAATAAACAAAACAGTAATGCAGCAAGACGTATCAAATGGATTCAAAAGAGCACAACAATATGAATAGAGAATTGAAAGTCTGCGCTTATCTGTAAGTCACTCAAGACGCCAGTTGAAAAGTCCTTTGTATGTAACACAAGGGGGACAGGGCACACCAAAGTCCAAAATTCTGAGGACCTGCACACTCTTCTTTCTAATGAAGCAAACAACTCTGGAATCCACAGAGCACACAAGAGATCTAGAAATGGGCAGAAAGAAGGCGCTTCATGGTGTAATATTTCAAAGTAAGAAATTTATTAAAAATATATATTCCCAGGTACAAGTGATGTTAGACTCGTACCATATAAAAAGACACTGTGGACTGGGTACCACAAGGCATGGGTTTTTAAAACCATAGGCAAATACTGCTCACACTGTACCAGGACCAGGACCTCACTGGGACTTCAAACGCCGCAGAGCTGGATTGCAGGGAAGCGTAGGGACTCACAGGACGTCGGGGCAACCGGTAACCAGAGCAAGTGGAGCGTCGTAGGCCACGCCCTGACGCGTTTCGTCACTGGGGACTTCGTCAGAGGGCGTGGCTACTACGTCCGCTCATGATGTTTATATAGGGCTGACCTCGTCAAAAGAGCGGGTAAATATTGAATAATGAGAGCCAATAGTTGGAGGCGGGAGAACAAAGTACGCGTCAGAACGTGACGCGCGAGGGGAGGATGTCTAACCCTCATGCGCGTCAGTGTACAGGGCGGCGTGTGTTTCCAGAAGCGTCCGCCTACTAGCGTGACGCACGGACGTGGCTTATCAAGTGATAGGCTGGTATAACCCACGTGGGATGAAGATAGTAAACACCATACGCAAACGTAACACGTATTACGCTGCGTGGATGTATTACTATGACAACGTTTATAAACAGACGGGGACGTGACCTGACAGCCAGCAGCCAATCCCGGACGTATAAGATTCAAATTACAAAGACCGGGGATACTGCATAAGACAAAAATATACATATGGACAAAGTGTCTATAAAACAGTAAATGCCGCAGGCTGAGCTGTGCATTTTATTGAAAGAATAACCATATATAATAGATCTAAACATCTATTACACTAAAACCGAGTTTGAATGGCCCTGTTGCCATGGTGATGATATACACGGTAGTGTGTATCATCTGGGGATATTAGACTATCAAAAAACTATATAGATAAATTGATAAAGTAACCAATTAATTAGATGCCGAATCAGGCGGCTAGAGAGGCTGCTTGGAATAAAAAAATATATTTTAAATAAATATATTTTAAATAAATTTTAAATATATTTTAAATAAAATTAATATAGAATCAATATTAGTATATAGGGAAGGCATATAAAAGTAAGGTGACAATTTTATAAATAGGTCCTTATATGGGTGTAAGCAGCAAATCTCCATGGTGTACATAGTAAAAAACATATATATCTCAATTCCCAGTACATATAATAATACATATCCATTACATTCCAGGAAATATGGGTGCAACACAGTGCATCCATTTTACAAGATTTAATTTTAAAACCATTATTCTGACATAGAAAAAAAATTTTTTTCTTACTTTGAGAACACAAAATATATAGGAGACCACATAACGCAATCTATATCCAAATTCTACATATTCAATCAAATAAATGAGCTTAACTCAAAAGAAGGAAGAAAGCAACAACAACAATCCTGAAGGACATACAAAGGCGATAGACATTATTTAGGGGAAGGTACATGCATACATTGATCACTTCTAGTTGATGAACGGGGTGATCTCGTAACCCTCGTTCAACCCATTAGGTACCAGTGTATTAAGTCTCAATATCCAGATGGTTTCCCGTTTGAGCAAAAATTTATCATGGTCCCCACCTCTTTTACTGTGTTGAACGAGTTCGAGACCTTTACAGGTTAGAGATTTAGGGTCACATCCATGTGTTTCTTTGAAATGCCGGGGCACGCTGTGATTAGTCACACCATGCTTGATGTTCCGGAGGTGCTCCAATACCCTCACTTTGAAGCACCTCTTAGTTTTGCCAACATACTTAAACCCACATCCACATGTGAGTAAATATACCACCGAAGTGGAATTACAATTTATAAAACTATTGACCCTAATATTGGTACCTTCGATCTCGGGACCTTTTTTCATATGAGGACAAATTTTACACCGATTGCATGGGTAACTACCCTTTAGACTAAGGAATGTATGGGAAGGTGGATTTACGTTCTCCAATTGACTCTTGGAAATAAGGGTTTTTAGGGTTTTGGCTCGCCGGAACACCATTTTGGGGTTGTCTGGAATATGGTCCCCAAGAATAGGGTCCAACTTCAAGACACCCCAATGTTTCTTGAAAATGTGCTTAAGTTCTCTTTCATGCGAATTGTATTGAGTCACAAACATAATATCATTACCAGCCTTAGACTCAGGTACAAACGTCTGGACAGGGTCCTTTGGTTGGAACAGCTTGCTCCTATCCAACATGCGTGCTCTTTTAAGGGCTCCATCTACCACACTGTGTGGGTATCCCTTCTCACTAAACCTGTTAACATATATAGCTGCTTGTTCGTCAAAGAGTGCAATGCTTGAACAGTTCCTCCTCAATCTTAGAAACTGCGAGTATGGAATATTCTTCTTCCAAGCGCCCAAATGGCAGCTTGAATACTCGAGGTAGCTGTTCGCATCAACACGTTTGAAGAACGTGGAAGTTTGAATGGACTTCTCTACAGGAAAGTTACACACATCAAGAACAATATCCAAGAATTCGATGCGGGTACGATGAAACACTGATGTGAACTTTAGATTGTATGTATTCACATTCAGGCAATCGACAAACTCATCAAAGGAAGATTGTTCTCCCTCCCACACAATAATGATATCGTCAATGTACCTTTTTAGAAAGATGATGTTAGTGCTCAGCTCATCTTTAATGGTGGCAGTTTCCCACTCGGCCATGTACACGTTGGCAAGGCTAGGGGCACAAATCGTGCCCATAGCCGTGCCACATGTCTGCAAAAACCAGTCGCCCAGAAACTCAAAATAGTTAAATTGGAGTACAAATTTGAGACAATCACAAATGAATTCCTGTCTGGAAACAGATATTGTCGGATCCAAGCTCAGGCGATTGGCAACCGCCTGAATCCCTTTTTCGTGGGGGATACTCGTGTAAAGAGCTTGCACATCTATCGTTGCAAAAGCGAAGCTCTCTTTCCACTCAATAGTTGAGATAATTTCTAAAAGATGGGCAGAGTCCCGTACATAAGTCTTAATTAGGGGTACATATTTTTTTATGTATGTGTCAACATACTCAGATACACGAGAGGTTAGTGACCCCACCCCGGCCACAATGGGGCGACCCGGGGGTGGTACCAACCCCTTGTGCATCTTGGGCAGGTGGTAAAACGTTGCCAGGTTGGGGGTGTTGTTAAACAAGTATTTAAATTCATTTTGACATAGAATTTTCTCTGTCAGACCCCTCCTTAGAATAGCCTCTAGATGGACGAGGTACTCACTGGTGGGGTCTGCTCCCAGTTTAACATAAGATTTCTCATCTAGCAACAATTTGTAAGCCTCTGATACATATACATCTCTATCAAGTACCACAACTCCCCCGCCTTTATCGGCACTCTTAATAACTATTGAGTTATCAGCTTGTAAACTCTTAATTGCTTGGCTTTCCTTAAACGTGACATTAGATTCATTATTATTTCTTATATTCAATTTGTGTAGATCTTTTTTAACCAGTTCAGTAAATAGATCGACATATGGTCCACGGGATTCCAGCGGATAGTATGTCGATTTTAATTTCAAATTTGAATTAGGTGGGTCTGATGGTACATCAGTCGAAACCTCAGGAAGTGGTTTCCTTAAAAAGTGGCGTTTGAGTGTTAAACGCCTAGCAAACAGGTTAAGGTCAATTTGTAGGTCTTCTTTATTAGCACCACTGGTAGGTGCAAACGACAGGCCTCTTTGTAGGACCGACATCTCAGTATCACTGAGAACCCTTTTTGAGAGATTGAATACCCCTTTAATGTTATTAAGGGGATCAGGATTGGTTTCTTCAAGGCTACTGGATAGGAGGTTATTTATTAGACCATCCTCTGTTTTGCTACCCTTTTTGGAATTTCCTTTTCCTCGCCTTCCCCGAGTCTTCTTTTTAACCGTATGGGGGTGCGATTTGGTGTTGATACCTGTATATCGTCGTTCTGGCCCACATCTAAAAAACGCCCGTTTTCATATTCAGGGCGAAGGGCATCAAATCTATTCCTAAAGGGAACTTTTTGAGCATTCCTCTGGAATACTGGCTCATCCCACCGTCTCTGTGGGTTCTTATTTTGTCGATGGTAGACATTATTTCTATTACGAGATTTTAAAGGCACTTTCTGCCAATGCTCTGATCGTCTATCTCTGGAGTCCTCATGATACCTTTCAGAGCGGCCATCCCGCCTATGGCCTGTCCTGACCGGCGTCATGAAGGAACCCCGTCTTTGTCTAGAATTCTGCCAGTTTTGTTTAGGGTTTTGATTCTGGGGGTGTCCATTTTCAGGGGCATTTGGGTGGTTGACCCCACCAGCCCTTGTTGGTTGCCAAGATCTTACTTTATTATTTTCATAATCACCCCTATCCCTGGCAAATTTTCTTTGTTTAGTATCCACAATTTTAGATTCTATATTAGAAACTTTTTTATCGATTTCTGATTTTGCATCAGACAGTGTATCTTTAGAATGGGAAGCCTCAAGTATGGGAACGAGGGCTGCCAATTGTTGTTCTATTTCATTAAATGTTTTTTTCTTTTCACTAATGAGTAGTCTCATCAGGGACATGGAACACTCATCCAGAATGCCATTCCATTCCCTGATGAATTGTTCATTTTCAATATTCACAGTGGGATTTTTGACAAGCCTCAGGCCCCTAGGGATCCTGCCACAATTGACATAACTGTCCAGGCTTTTTATGTCCCACCATGTTTTTGCCTCCCTGATCAGGAGCCGCTCTAAATCAAGGAGGCTGCTGATGCCCTCATTACTAGTAACAGTACTCCCCCATAAAAAAATATGTACCCCTAATTAAGACTTATGTACGGGACTCTGCCCATCTTTTAGAAATGATCTCAACTATTGAGTGGAAAGAGAGCTTCGCTTTTGCAACGATAGATGTGCAAGCTCTTTACACGAGTATCCCCCACGAAAAAGGGATTCAGGCGGTTGCCAATCGCCTGAGCTTGGATCCGACAATATCTGTTTCCAGACAGGAATTCATTTGTGATTGTCTCAAATTTGTACTCCAATTTAACTATTTTGAGTTTCTGGGCGACTGGTTTTTGCAGACATGTGGCACGGCTATGGGCACGATTTGTGCCCCTAGCCTTGCCAACGTGTACATGGCCGAGTGGGAAACTGCCACCATTAAAGATGAGCTGAGCACTAACATCATCTTTCTAAAAAGGTACATTGACGATATCATTATTGTGTGGGAGGGAGAACAATCTTCCTTTGATGAGTTTGTCGATTGCCTGAATGTGAATACATACAATCTAAAGTTCACATCAGTGTTTCATCGTACCCGCATCGAATTCTTGGATATTGTTCTTGATGTGTGTAACTTTCCTGTAGAGAAGTCCATTCAAACTTCCACGTTCTTCAAACGTGTTGATGCGAACAGCTACCTCGAGTATTCAAGCTGCCATTTGGGCGCTTGGAAGAAGAATATTCCATACTCGCAGTTTCTAAGATTGAGGAGGAACTGTTCAAGCATTGCACTCTTTGACGAACAAGCAGCTATATATGTTAACAGGTTTAGTGAGAAGGGATACCCACACAGTGTGGTAGATGGAGCCCTTAAAAGAGCACGCATGTTGGATAGGAGCAAGCTGTTCCAACCAAAGGACCCTGTCCAGACGTTTGTACCTGAGTCTAAGGCTGGTAATGATATTATGTTTGTGACTCAATACAATTCGCATGAAAGAGAACTTAAGCACATTTTCAAGAAACATTGGGGTGTCTTGAAGTTGGACCCTATTCTTGGGGACCATATTCCAGACAACCCCAAAATGGTGTTCCGGCGAGCCAAAACCCTAAAAACCCTTATTTCCAAGAGTCAATTGGAGAACGTAAATCCACCTTCCCATACATTCCTTAGTCTAAAGGGTAGTTACCCATGCAATCGGTGTAAAATTTGTCCTCATATGAAAAAAGGTCCCGAGATCGAAGGTACCAATATTAGGGTCAATAGTTTTATAAATTGTAATTCCACTTCGGTGGTATATTTACTCACATGTGGATGTGGGTTTAAGTATGTTGGCAAAACTAAGAGGTGCTTCAAAGTGAGGGTATTGGAGCACCTCCGGAACATCAAGCATGGTGTGACTAATCACAGCGTGCCCCGGCATTTCAAAGAAACACATGGATGTGACCCTAAATCTCTAACCTGTAAAGGTCTCGAACTCGTTCAACACAGTAAAAGAGGTGGGGACCATGATAAATTTTTGCTCAAACGGGAAACCATCTGGATATTGAGACTTAATACACTGGTACCTAATGGGTTGAACGAGGGTTACGAGATCACCCCGTTCATCAACTAGAAGTGATCAATGTATGCATGTACCTTCCCCTAAATAATGTCTATCGCCTTTGTATGTCCTTCAGGATTGTTGTTGTTGCTTTCTTCCTTCTTTTGAGTTAAGCTCATTTATTTGATTGAATATGTAGAATTTGGATATAGATTGCGTTATGTGGTCTCCTATATATTTTGTGTTCTCAAAGTAAGAAAAAATTTTTTTTTCTATGTCAGAATAATGGTTTTAAAATTAAATCTTGTAAAATGGATGCACTGTGTTGCACCCATATTTCCTGGAATGTAATGGATATGTATTATTATATGTACTGGGAATTGAGATATATATGTTTTTTACTATGTACACCATGGAGATTTGCTGCTTACACCCATATAAGGACCTATTTATAAAATTGTCACCTTACTTTTATATGCCTTCCCTATATACTAATATTGATTCTATATTAATTTTATTTAAAATATATTTAAAATTTATTTAAAATATATTTATTTAAAATATATTTTTTTATTCCAAGCAGCCTCTCTAGCCGCCTGATTCGGCATCTAATTAATTGGTTACTTTATCAATTTATCTATATAGTTTTTTGATAGTCTAATATCCCCAGATGATACACACTACCGTGTATATCATCACCATGGCAACAGGGCCATTCAAACTCGGTTTTAGTGTAATAGATGTTTAGATCTATTATATATGGTTATTCTTTCAATAAAATGCACAGCTCAGCCTGCGGCATTTACTGTTTTATAGACACTTTGTCCATATGTATATTTTTGTCTTATGCAGTATCCCCGGTCTTTGTAATTTGAATCTTATACGTCCGGGATTGGCTGCTGGCTGTCAGGTCACGTCCCCGTCTGTTTATAAACGTTGTCATAGTAATACATCCACGCAGCGTAATACGTGTTACGTTTGCGTATGGTGTTTACTATCTTCATCCCACGTGGGTTATACCAGCCTATCACTTGATAAGCCACGTCCGTGCGTCACGCTAGTAGGCGGACGCTTCTGGAAACACACGCCGCCCTGTACACTGACGCGCATGAGGGTTAGACATCCTCCCCTCGCGCGTCACGTTCTGACGCGTACTTTGTTCTCCCGCCTCCAACTATTGGCTCTCATTATTCAATATTTACCCGCTCTTTTGACGAGGTCAGCCCTATATAAACATCATGAGCGGACGTAGTAGCCACGCCCTCTGACGAAGTCCCCAGTGACGAAACGCGTCAGGGCGTGGCCTACGACGCTCCACTTGCTCTGGTTACCGGTTGCCCCGACGTCCTGTGAGTCCCTACGCTTCCCTGCAATCCAGCTCTGCGGCGTTTGAAGTCCCAGTGAGGTCCTGGTCCTGGTACAGTGTGAGCAGTATTTGCCTATGGTTTTAAAAACCCATGCCTTGTGGTACCCAGTCCACAGTGTCTTTTTATATGGTACGAGTCTAACATCACTTGTACCTGGGAATATATATTTTTAATAAATTTCTTACTTTGAAATATTACACCATGAAGCGCCTTCTTTCTGCCCATTTCTAGATCTCTTGTGTGCTCTGTGGATTCCAGAGTTGTTTGCTTCATTAGAAAGAAGAGTGTGCAGGTCCTCAGAATTTTGGACTTTGGTGTGCCCTGTCCCCCTTGTGTTACATACAAAGGACTTTTCAACTGGCGTCTTGAGTGACTTACAGATAAGCGCAGACTTTCAATTCTCTATTCATATTGTTGTGCTCTTTTGAATCCATTTGATACGTCTTGCTGCATTACTGTTTTGTTTATTCTCTGCTATTTATCAAGTATTAACCTGTTATATACATAATGTTCAGAAACAGTGATCTTAATACTAAACGTTCTTTAGAATGTAATAGAATTTTTGATGATAGAAATCCCGTTCTGGGGAGTACTGTTACTAGTAATGAGGGCATCAGCAGCCTCCTTGATTTAGAGCGGCTCCTGATCAGGGAGGCAAAAACATGGTGGGACATAAAAAGCCTGGACAGTTATGTCAATTGTGGCAGGATCCCTAGGGGCCTGAGGCTTGTCAAAAATCCCACTGTGAATATTGAAAATGAACAATTCATCAGGGAATGGAATGGCATTCTGGATGAGTGTTCCATGTCCCTGATGAGACTACTCATTAGTGAAAAGAAAAAAACATTTAATGAAATAGAACAACAATTGGCAGCCCTCGTTCCCATACTTGAGGCTTCCCATTCTAAAGATACACTGTCTGATGCAAAATCAGAAATCGATAAAAAAGTTTCTAATATAGAATCTAAAATTGTGGATACTAAACAAAGAAAATTTGCCAGGGATAGGGGTGATTATGAAAATAATAAAGTAAGATCTTGGCAACCAACAAGGGCTGGTGGGGTCAACCACCCAAATGCCCCTGAAAATGGACACCCCCAGAATCAAAACCCTAAACAAAACTGGCAGAATTCTAGACAAAGACGGGGTTCCTTCATGACGCCGGTCAGGACAGGCCATAGGCGGGATGGCCGCTCTGAAAGGTATCATGAGGACTCCAGAGATAGACGATCAGAGCATTGGCAGAAAGTGCCTTTAAAATCTCGTAATAGAAATAATGTCTACCATCGACAAAATAAGAACCCACAGAGACGGTGGGATGAGCCAGTATTCCAGAGGAATGCTCAAAAAGTTCCCTTTAGGAATAGATTTGATGCCCTTCGTCCTGAATATGAAAACGGGCGTTTTTTAGATGTGGGCCAGAACGACGATATACAGGTATCAACACCAAATCGCACCCCCATACGGTTAAAAAGAAGACTCGGGGAAGGCGAGGAAAAGGAAATTCCAAAAAGGGTAGCAAAACAGAGGATGGTCTAATAAATAACCTCCTATCCAGTAGCCTTGAAGAAACCAATCCTGATCCCCTTAATAACATTAAAGGGGTATTCAATCTCTCAAAAAGGGTTCTCAGTGATACTGAGATGTCGGTCCTACAAAGAGGCCTGTCGTTTGCACCTACCAGTGGTGCTAATAAAGAAGACCTACAAATTGACCTTAACCTGTTTGCTAGGCGTTTAACACTCAAACGCCACTTTTTAAGGAAACCACTTCCTGAGGTTTCGACTGATGTACCATCAGACCCACCTAATTCAAATTTGAAATTAAAATCGACATACTATCCGCTGGAATCCCGTGGACCATATGTCGATCTATTTACTGAACTGGTTAAAAAAGATCTACACAAATTGAATATAAGAAATAATAATGAATCTAATGTCACGTTTAAGGAAAGCCAAGCAATTAAGAGTTTACAAGCTGATAACTCAATAGTTATTAAGAGTGCCGATAAAGGCGGGGGAGTTGTGGTACTTGATAGAGATGTATATGTATCAGAGGCTTACAAATTGTTGCTAGATGAGAAATCTTATGTTAAACTGGGAGCAGACCCCACCAGTGAGTACCTCGTCCATCTAGAGGCTATTCTAAGGAGGGGTCTGACAGAGAAAATTCTATGTCAAAATGAATTTAAATACTTGTTTAACAACACCCCCAACCTGGCAACGTTTTACCACCTGCCCAAGATGCACAAGGGGTTGGTACCACCCCCGGGTCGCCCCATTGTGGCCGGGGTGGGGTCACTAACCTCTCGTGTATCTGAGTATGTTGACACATACATAAAAAAATATGTACCCCTAATTAAGACTTATGTACGGGACTCTGCCCATCTTTTAGAAATGATCTCAACTATTGAGTGGAAAGAGAGCTTCGCTTTTGCAACGATAGATGTGCAAGCTCTTTACACGAGTATCCCCCACGAAAAAGGGATTCAGGCGGTTGCCAATCGCCTGAGCTTGGATCCGACAATATCTGTTTCCAGACAGGAATTCATTTGTGATTGTCTCAAATTTGTACTCCAATTTAACTATTTTGAGTTTCTGGGCGACTGGTTTTTGCAGACATGTGGCACGGCTATGGGCACGATTTGTGCCCCTAGCCTTGCCAACGTGTACATGGCCGAGTGGGAAACTGCCACCATTAAAGATGAGCTGAGCACTAACATCATCTTTCTAAAAAGGTACATTGACGATATCATTATTGTGTGGGAGGGAGAACAATCTTCCTTTGATGAGTTTGTCGATTGCCTGAATGTGAATACATACAATCTAAAGTTCACATCAGTGTTTCATCGTACCCGCATCGAATTCTTGGATATTGTTCTTGATGTGTGTAACTTTCCTGTAGAGAAGTCCATTCAAACTTCCACGTTCTTCAAACGTGTTGATGCGAACAGCTACCTCGAGTATTCAAGCTGCCATTTGGGCGCTTGGAAGAAGAATATTCCATACTCGCAGTTTCTAAGATTGAGGAGGAACTGTTCAAGCATTGCACTCTTTGACGAACAAGCAGCTATATATGTTAACAGGTTTAGTGAGAAGGGATACCCACACAGTGTGGTAGATGGAGCCCTTAAAAGAGCACGCATGTTGGATAGGAGCAAGCTGTTCCAACCAAAGGACCCTGTCCAGACGTTTGTACCTGAGTCTAAGGCTGGTAATGATATTATGTTTGTGACTCAATACAATTCGCATGAAAGAGAACTTAAGCACATTTTCAAGAAACATTGGGGTGTCTTGAAGTTGGACCCTATTCTTGGGGACCATATTCCAGACAACCCCAAAATGGTGTTCCGGCGAGCCAAAACCCTAAAAACCCTTATTTCCAAGAGTCAATTGGAGAACGTAAATCCACCTTCCCATACATTCCTTAGTCTAAAGGGTAGTTACCCATGCAATCGGTGTAAAATTTGTCCTCATATGAAAAAAGGTCCCGAGATCGAAGGTACCAATATTAGGGTCAATAGTTTTATAAATTGTAATTCCACTTCGGTGGTATATTTACTCACATGTGGATGTGGGTTTAAGTATGTTGGCAAAACTAAGAGGTGCTTCAAAGTGAGGGTATTGGAGCACCTCCGGAACATCAAGCATGGTGTGACTAATCACAGCGTGCCCCGGCATTTCAAAGAAACACATGGATGTGACCCTAAATCTCTAACCTGTAAAGGTCTCGAACTCGTTCAACACAGTAAAAGAGGTGGGGACCATGATAAATTTTTGCTCAAACGGGAAACCATCTGGATATTGAGACTTAATACACTGGTACCTAATGGGTTGAACGAGGGTTACGAGATCACCCCGTTCATCAACTAGAAGTGATCAATGTATGCATGTACCTTCCCCTAAATAATGTCTATCGCCTTTGTATGTCCTTCAGGATTGTTGTTGTTGCTTTCTTCCTTCTTTTGAGTTAAGCTCATTTATTTGATTGAATATGTAGAATTTGGATATAGATTGCGTTATGTGGTCTCCTATATATTTTGTGTTCTCAAAGTAAGAAAAAAATTTTTTTTCTATGTCAGAATAATGGTTTTAAAATTAAATCTTGTAAAATGGATGCACTGTGTTGCACCCATATTTCCTGGAATGTAATGGATATGTATTATTATATGTACTGGGAATTGAGATATATATGTTTTTTACTATGTACACCATGGAGATTTGCTGCTTACACCCATATAAGGACCTATTTATAAAATTGTCACCTTACTTTTATATGCCTTCCCTATATACTAATATTGATTCTATATTAATTTTATTTAAAATATATTTAAAATTTATTTAAAATATATTTATTTAAAATATATTTTTTTATTCCAAGCAGCCTCTCTAGCCGCCTGATTCGGCATCTAATTAATTGGTTACTTTATCAATTTATCTATATAGTTTTTTGATAGTCTAATATCCCCAGATGATACACACTACCGTGTATATCATCACCATGGCAACAGGGCCATTCAAACTCGGTTTTAGTGTAATAGATGTTTAGATCTATTATATATGGTTATTCTTTCAATAAAATGCACAGCTCAGCCTGCGGCATTTACTGTTTTATAGACACTTTGTCCATATGTATATTTTTGTCTTATGCAGTATCCCCGGTCTTTGTAATTTGAATCTTATACGTCCGGGATTGGCTGCTGGCTGTCAGGTCACGTCCCCGTCTGTTTATAAACGTTGTCATAGTAATACATCCACGCAGCGTAATACGTGTTACGTTTGCGTATGGTGTTTACTATCTTCATCCCACGTGGGTTATACCAGCCTATCACTTGATAAGCCACGTCCGTGCGTCACGCTAGTAGGCGGACGCTTCTGGAAACACACGCCGCCCTGTACACTGACGCGCATGAGGGTTAGACATCCTCCCCTCGCGCGTCACGTTCTGACGCGTACTTTGTTCTCCCGCCTCCAACTATTGGCTCTCATTATTCAATATTTACCCGCTCTTTTGACGAGGTCAGCCCTATATAAACATCATGAGCGGACGTAGTAGCCACGCCCTCTGACGAAGTCCCCAGTGACGAAACGCGTCAGGGCGTGGCCTACGACGCTCCACTTGCTCTGGTTACCGGTTGCCCCGACGTCCTGTGAGTCCCTACGCTTCCCTGCAATCCAGCTCTGCGGCGTTTGAAGTCCCAGTGAGGTCCTGGTCCTGGTACAGTGTGAGCAGTATTTGCCTATGGTTTTAAAAACCCATGCCTTGTGGTACCCAGTCCACAGTGTCTTTTTATATGGTACGAGTCTAACATCACTTGTACCTGGGAATATATATTTTTAATAAATTTCTTACTTTGAAATATTACACCATGAAGCGCCTTCTTTCTGCCCATTTCTAGATCTCATATATATATATATATATATATATATATATAGATATATCTCTCTCTCTCTCTCTCTCTCTCTCTATATATATATATATATATATATATATATATATATATATATATATAGAGAGAGAGATATATATATATATATATATAGATATATATATATATATCTATATATATATATATATCTATATATATATATATATATATATATAAAGTTGTGTCTGTTATATACACTAAGCTGGCCAGACTATCGCTTTAGTTGTGTAATGTGTGCTTATATCTATTGTGCTGCCAGAACAATCTAAATAATAGTGTTGATTGTGGCGCTGTCATGCGCCGCTGTTTATTGTTCGGTCATACTGATACTTTGCGCTTTGCATCATTGTGTCTATGTTGCGACACCATAGTATAACTCCGCCTATGAGCGCAGCGATGTCGGGAAAGCAGCGTGTATCCACTGGGTGTTCAGCTATATAAGGTAATTATGCTTCTGTATTTACTGTATACTGTATTTACTGTATCCTATTAAAATAACCGAAACGTTGATGACATCACAGTAATTGCTGTCTTTATTGTGCAAGGAACGTGAGTGCCACTATTCAAAAGTTATATGTGTGATTGGTGGGCTTTAGGACAAGTGATCATAGGGGCACCCGTTCAAGTTATTCTATGTTTGATTGAGTGTCGAATATTCTATATAATTATGTTGGATGAATCTCTTTGTACATTGAAAAGTGATTATCCTATCAAGGCACCAATAACCATTCGTGTTCCAGGAATTACCCATTGGAATTGGGGACATTTGTTTCTTTGGGTTTGTGTATACACTTATTTGGTGTAGATACGTGTGTGGCTAGCCTATATATCCCCATGGCAGATGCTGCAGGTGTGGAGCTCCCCTTCAATCAATTGCGGTTTCCAATTGGTGACACCTTCTGTTTCTCTGACACTGATGCGGAAAGCAATTCTACACAAGGAATGCCAATATTGACCCTTGTGGGACTCTACTTTGGACCTTACCCCAGCTGGAATGTATGCCCTTTACACCACTCACTGTCCACGATTGTGCAACAAGTTTTTAATCCAATTTCAAATTTTATCTTCTAAACCTAAATAACCTAGTTTTAACCTTTTATGAGGCACCTTGTCAAAAGCTTTAGCGAAATCAAGAAGTATATCATCAACAGATTTTCCTAAGTACCATACAGTACATCACTTATTCTTTGGGGTGTTTGAAAAAAATAGAAATCTTAAGGCTAACACGAATATAATTAAGAATGCTTTAAACACAGTTTGGGGTTGAACTGGGACATGCAATAAGGAATGAGCAAACACACAAATTGCATATATAGTGATATAGTGAGAGATGGGGATGGGAAGCACAGTCAACAGGTCTTCAACAACTACTGTAGGTTGACACCGAGCCATACGAGGGGACGCAGTGCACTTATTTAGACTGTGTCGACATTCGGGACAAAAAAGTGAAAAATATAATTTCGACCTTTTGACTGTTGACCTAATGACCCTGTCGGCCTAAACCCATGTCGACCTTCAGACATGTCAACCTTCATGCTTGTCGACCTAGTTGCTGTCGACATCACTTTAAATAATGGTCAGGTAATAACAGCCCTATACTCCAAGACAACTGATAGAAATACTCTGTTGCGCTATAACAGCTCGCACCCCATCCCTCTGCAGAGTGGCCTTCCGTACTCACAACTTTTGAGGGTACGGAGGATCACCTCTGATGAGAAAGTAGTGCCTGAGGCCTTAAATACCATGGTAAATAGGTTTGTACAGAGGGGATATCCACGTACTGCTCTCTTACCCATTAGAGACAAAGTCCTTAAATTGTCCAGGGATAGTACTCTACAAGAGAAACCTGAGAGGATTCAAGATAGTCCTGCAGGTAAATTCCCCTGGGTGAACAAATATTCAGTGGACAGTGGTCGCACCACTGCTCTGGCGAAGAGGTGGTGGCCCATTGTGTCCACAGACAAGGACTTGCCCCTTCTACGAAATACAAAACTTATGCCCAGTTACTCCAGACAATCCAACCTTAAGGATCACCTAGTCAAACTTGACATATCAGGTTGGGATAAGAAAGCACCCACACATTTCCTTACTAGGAAAAATGGGTGCTTCAGATGTTTGGGGTGCGCCACCTGTAAGACCATGACCATGAGTGATGTTTTTCTCCATCCTTTATCCAAAAAGAGTTTTTCCATCAAGTATCCTTTAACTTGTAGTTCTACTTATGTTGTCTACCTTTTAACGTGCCCTTGTGGGCTGTCCTATGTGGGGAAAACCCAGCGTCAATTTAAGGAACGCATGGCCCTGCATAGGACAGCCATCAATCAGGCCATTCAATCTGGCTACAGTGACCAGCCAATTGCTCGTCACTGTTTGACATTTAAGCACTCGGTGGGTGACATCAAGTCAATTATTATTGATCATATACCCAGTACACTACAGTGAGGCAACAGAAACAAGGCATTATTACAACGTGAGAGCAAGTGGATTTTTTTGCTGGGGACTATGGCCCCCAATGGATTAAATGAGTCACTCGGATTCCAATGTTTTTTGTAACTTTGAGCCACGGGTCTGTATATATTTTTTCCAAGCGTTTCTTCCAGTACCCTGGAGACTGGGTCTCACGTTTTTTCTGCCTGTTTTTTCAGCCTGTTTTTCAGATGCGCCCCTAAGGTGTACCAAATGTGGATGTTGTTGACATTTGCATAAATCTGATACTGTTTATGTCATGCTTCATTATGGGAGCCATTTTCTTGTTCTATGTATGTGTGTTTTCATGTGTATGTATGTTCCTGATTTATATTGTACTAGACCTGGTTATATATATAACAGCTATATTTATGGTTATTCATGCAGCTGATATAGTAGACATTTGTGTACTGTTTACAACTGCCCGGTGAGACTGTATAACCGAGCGTTATTTTGTTCACAATTGGGTTGCTAGGGAACTGATCAGGCTCCAATCAGAATCCAAGCCGGCATGACGCACTTCCGGTCCTGGTTGGCACGGCTAGGAGAGCGCTATGCAGGAGGGCGGAAGCCACACATTGTAGTGTGCTGAAGCTCCCGGTGGCGTTTACGGCCGTGCAACATGAGACTGGAGATAGAGTGACATGCCGTGCTGTGGAACCTCTGACTGTCGGACAGGGGGGCCATGTGCAGCTGACGGGACACATCCGGTTCCGGTCTGGCATTGCAGCATGTCCCGCCGTCCGGCAGGTGAGTCTGATCTGTTTGCTAATTGGTATACTGGGGGTGTGCCTTATGTGCTACTATATATATGTCAGTGTTTGTTGAATGTATGTTGTATCTGCTGTCCTACCCTGACGACGGGGGGTAACCCCGAAATGGTCGGTAATAAAAGGACCCTTTTTCTTCAAGCCTGATGAGTACCGCCTTCTTCCTGCATATATATATATATATATATATATAATGCAATGTCCGGCGGCACTCGGAGTAATATGACAAAGTAACAGCCACAGGCAATGTACTGCAATGTACTGCCCATCGACGTATATATATATATATATATATATATATATATATATATATATATATATATGTATAGACGTCCAGACGGCGGCACTCACCCAAAAGAAACATTCACAGGCAGTGTTTCAACGTTTCGAACCTTTTAATCACGGTTCTTCATCAGGATGTCCAAATAACAATAAATACAAAACCGTATTTATACATACCCAGGTGAAATCCACACCAATAGTGTCAGGCTAGGATTGGCGCCACTGAACTTGCTCCACGCCTCTGCATGACGCACACAACAAGCTCTTCACTGTGTCAGCAGTGGAGGCCCGACAGAGCGCCCAACCCCGCCCCCGTTTCCATGGTGACACACCTAAACACAGTACCCGGCACCAATACTGAATAAGCGGGAGACCAGTGACGGTTTACAGCGTCAGCGCGCCGTGCGTGTCCCGCCGCGTCATCACGCTGAGCCCTGCTGCCATCCCCAGTCCATCCCAGCCGCATCAGGTTACCATGGTAACTGTGTGTAAATAAACAGACATAAGAATCGTCAGCACGCAGGCTGACACAGTAAGAAAACCTCCACAATACGGATCAATTAGTGTCCCACATAGAATTACCAGGGAGAAGAAACAATATTAAACACATAAAAAGAACATATAAAGAAAAAACGTGTAGAATAATGTCGACACATATAAGTGTCGACATATAAATAATGAACAGAGAAAACATGAAAAAATGGCAGCATCAAAAATACAATAATCAAAAACAAGGCTATGAATGAAAGACATGCATAAAAATAGCATACAAGATATCGACAATACTGGAGTCAGCAATCAAAATATATTATGAACGTTCACTGAATGTTTACCAAAGTACAACTGAGGTGTATTTTACAAAAAACAGTATAAGCCTCTGAATTCATTGAGGCCTCTAGGGGCCAATGTGCCCAGCCGTTGAATCCATTGAGCCTCACACTGTAACAATTTTAATGATCTATTCCCTCTACGTATAGACTCAGGAATGTGATCGATGATCATAAAGCGTAACATAGGAATTGTGTGATGTGCCTCTAAAAAGTGACGCGCCACTGGCTGGTCACTCACACCTTTCTCAAGGGCCATCTTAATAGAATGTCTATGACCAGCCATGCGTTCCCTCAATGTACGCTCAGTTTTACCTATATAGCTAAGGGAGCATGGACACGTAATCATATACACAATGTACCTAGTGGTACAAGTCACTCTATGTCGAATTCCATATCTCCTGCCGCTGGAAGGATGGCAAAAAGAATCACCTGTAATAAGGGACCTGCAGGTAATGCAATTCAGGCATTTAAAGCAGCCTGGTTTAGCTCTTAGAAAGGACTCACTGCTGCTCTGTTGTAATTTGCCAATATCAGTTTTAACGACTATGTCCCTTACACTCCTGCCACGAGTGTAACTGGGCATAATCGTGGTATCCGTTAAGTTAAGAGTCTGATCCATTTGGACCAGGGGCCACAATTTCTTAACACACTTTTTGACATCTCCACTGCTGGTGTTAAAGTGATTGACCCACGGTAATCGCTTGCCGATAACAGTTTTATCCCTATAGGTCAGCAGTGACTCCCTAGTCTTAGACAGGGCCTTGATCTTGGCCTCTTGCAGTAGGGTGTCATCATAACCCCTTTCCCTAAACTTCAAGGCCATGCAGTCAATTTGTTCCTCCGCTGTTACATCAGTGCTGCATATGCGCCTAGCGCGCAGAAATTGGGAATAAGGGAGACTGTACTTGGTAGAATTAGGGTGACAGCTAGTAGCATGGAGGAGCGTGTTACGGTCAGTGGGTTTGGTGAAGAGTGAAGTCTCCACCACCCCACCACTGACAGTCAAAGAAACATCCAAGAAATTAACTTTTTCAGTATCAATAGAATATGTTAGTTTCACAGGGCTAGGTGACCTATTGTGACTATCAATAAGATTAACAAAATCCTCATGTGTCCCTGTCCAGATCATAAACAGGTCATCGATGTATCGCGTATAGTAAAAAACATTACGCGATACATCGGGCACAGAAAAAAACATATCCTGTTCAACTACCATCATGAATGCGTTGGCGTACGATGGGGCGAAATTACTCCCCATCGCACAACCAACGCGCTGCAGGTAGAAGGTCTTGTCGTAGAGAAAATAATTGTGGGTGAGCACCATCTCCAATAAAGTAATAACGGATTCAACATCAAGTCCCTGATAATTGATGTTGTTGGATAACAGCCTATGAACTGCCTCCAAACCCGTTTGGTTAGGGATAATGGTATATAGACTTGTCACATTGATGCTGCAAAGCAGACTATCATGTGGAATGGGACCAAGTCTATTAATACCATTAAGAAACGCAGTGTTGTCCAGAAGATGTCCATCAGAGGCCCTAATGCAGGGCTGCAAAAGGGCATCGATGTAGGTGGAGATGTTCTGAAAGAGTGATCCTCGTGTCGCTATAATAGGCCTGCCTGGGGGGGCCCGAAGGCCCTTGTGGATTTTGGGCAGGGTGTATAGCAGCGGAAGCACGGGATCAACAACTTTCAGAGCAATAGATAATTCAGTGGAGATGGTACCTTCCCTCATAGCCACATCAAGCACAGAATTCAGTCGATTGCTAAACTTAACAGTACGATCTTTTTCTGATGGACATCTTCTGGACACCACTGCGTTTCTTAATGGTATTAATAGACTTGGTCCCATTCCACACGATAGTCTGCTTTGCAGCATCGATGTGACAAGTCTATATACCATTATCCCTAACCAAGCGGGTTTGGAGGCAGTTCGTAGGCTGTTATCCAACAACATCAATTATCAGGGACCTGATGTTGAATTCGTTATTACTTTATTGGAGATGGTGCTCACCCACAATTATTTTCTCTACGACAAGACCTTCTACCTGCAGCGCGTTGGTTGTGCGATGGGGAGAAATTTCACCCCATCGTACGCCAACGCGTTCATGATGGTAGTTGAACAGGATATGTTTTTTTCTGTGCCCGATGTATCGCGTAATGTTTTTTACTATATGCGATACATCGATGACCTGTTTATGATCTGGACAGGGACACATGAGGATTTTGTTAATCTTATTGATAGTCACAATAGGTCACCTAGCCCTGTGAAACTGACATATTCTATTGATACTGAAAAAGTTAATTTCTTGGATGTTTCTTTGACTGTCAGTGGTGGGGTGGTGGAGACTTCACTCTTCACCAAACCCACTGACCGTAACACGCTCCTCCATGCTCCTCGGCAAGCGATTACCGTGGATCAATCACTTTAACACCAGCAGTGGAGATGTCAAAAAGTGTGTTAAGAAATTGTGCCCCCTGGTCCAAATGGATCAGACTCTTAACTTAACGGATACCACGATTATGCCCAGTTACACTCGTGGCAGGAGTGTAAGGGACATAGTCGTTAAAACTGATATTGGCAAATTACAACAGAGCAGCAGTGAGTCCTTTCTAAGAGCTAAGCCAGGCTGCTTTAAATCTTGAGAAAGTCTCTTGTTACCATAGAGACGAAACGCGTTGACTGTTACTACTTCCACTTGACGTCATCACGCCAGCACTCTCCGCAGCCTCAGCCTAGCTCGCCCGGACTGATACGTCCCTGGATACGTGAGACGACACCACCGGCTCCACAGACCCACCTGATTCGACAGGCACGGACGCCAAACGCCATATCCACATGGTACCGTATCCATGCTCCCCTCCCACCTCTAAGTAAGCGGGTTGAGACCAATCCCCCGCCATCCGGCAAAACATCTGAGCCGGTCATCTACTTGCTGTAGCGGGTTGAGCCCCAGAAACATCAGGCTCCCCGCCTTCTTCCCTACTACCTCGGAGGGTGAGATAACTTTTCAAATATAATTGTCATAAGCTACTGTGAAACCCCGTTGGACTGCCTTGTGCGTGCTATATACACGCTAACCAAACAAAAAGGGGCTCATCACCTTTAGCTTTCCTGCTACTAACTTCCTGGCTTGGCTTGAGCATTTGTATTACTAATCGTACTAATTATACGGAGATACTAATTGCAAACGTGATGGACAGTTAAACTACGCTTTTCTGTTGCTATATCCAGTCTATTAATATTTGTGCAATATATTTAGCGACTTACTGCATATTTTACTATATTCAAGAGCTCTACTGCTTATTTTATTGTCTTTTTTTACCAATTAATAAGTATTATATGCTAAATTTAAGAGGTGTGTCCAGTTTTCATATTGTTCACCGATATCCACCAGAGCAACACCTACTCCTTTAGCGCAAAGTGTTAACCCTTTCTTTTGCAGGCTGCTTTAAATGCCTGAATTGCATTACCTGCAGGTGCCTTATTACAGGTGATTCTTTTTGCCATCCTTCCAGCGGCAGGAGATATGGAATTCGACATTGTGTATATGATTACGTGTCCATGCTCCCTTAGCTATATAGGTAAAACTGAGCGTACATTGAGGGAATGCATGGCTGGTCATAGACATTCTATTAAGATGGCCCTTGAGAAAGGTGTGAGTGAACAGCCAGTGGCACGTCACTTTTTAGAGGCACATCACACAATTCCTATGTTACGCTTTATGATCATCGATCACATTCCTGAGTCTATACGTAGAGGGAATAGATCATTAAAATTGTTAGAGTGTGAGGCTCAATGGATTCAACGGCTGGGCACATTGGCCCCTAGAGGCCTCAATGAATTCAGAGGCTTATACTGTTTTTTGTAAAATACACCTCAGGTGTACTTTGGTAAACATTCAGTGAACATTCATAATATATTCTGATTGCTGACTCCAGTATTGTCGATATCTTGTATGCTATTTTTAGCATCTCTTTCATTCATGGCCTTGTTTTTGATTATTGTATTTTTGATGCTGCCATTTTTTCATGTTTTCTCTGTTCATTATTTATATGTCGACACTTATATGTGTCGACATTATTCTACACGTTTTTTCTTTATATGTTCTTTTTATGTGTTTAATATTGTTTCTTCTCCCTGGTAATGCTATGTGGGACACTAATTGATCCGTATTGTGGAGGTTTTCTTACTGTGTCAGCCTGCGTGCTGAAGATTCTTATGTCTGTTTATTTACACACAGTTACCTTGGTAGCCTGATGCGGCTGGGATGGACTGAGGACGGCAGCAGGGCTCAGCGTGATGACGCGGCGGGACACGCGCGGTGCGCTGACGCTGTAAACCGTCACTGGTCTCCCGCTTATTCAGTAATGGTGCCGGGTACTGTGTTTAGGTGTGTCACCATGGAAACGGGGGGGGGGGGGTTGGGCGCTCTATCGGGCCTCCACTGCTGACGCAGTGACGAGCTTGTTGTGTGCGTCATGCAGAGGCGTGGAGCAAGTTCAGTGGCGCCAATCCTAGCCTGACACTATTGGTGTGGATTTCACCTGGGTATATATAAATATGGCTTTGTATTTATTGTTATTTGTACATCCTGATAAGAACTGTGATTAAAAGGTTTGAAACGTTGAAACACTGCCTGTGAATGTTTCTTTTGGGTGAGTGCCGCTGTCTGGACGTCTATGTTAACCCAACTGGGTTTTGGATGGCACCCCATGGATTGAAATCGGTTGAGGAAGTGCTGCTCCACTAATCGTATGGCAGCTACTCTGAGGGGCCCAGAGAGAAATAGATTCTCAGAATGCGCCCTTCTTACAGTACTTGTGACAGGACAATTCTTTTGTCTAATACACAACAGAAGTACAATAACAATTTGTGACTTTAAAATTTTGACAATAAAAATTCTTTATTAAAAGATGTCTTCTCAGTGATGGTATAAGCCCAACGCGTTTCGTCAACAGCTTGACTTCATCAGGGGAATTTGACAGCAGAACAATACACATGAATTTCACACCGAAATAGGTTCCTTTAACAAGGCTCAAATACAGCGGTCATTTCTCCTATGGTGACGAATTTTTCAACAACAAGATCGCTCAATATTATCATAAAAAATATCATGTGTGGAAATGGTGTCTACTGATCCTCCTATAATTGCCAATAAATTCTGAGGGAGATTTGGTAACCTCAGGGACAATATAAAGGAATAAGCACCAATTGGTATGTTATATAGTAGTGGCAAAACCGGATGTGGACTCCAGGATTCACTACCCATTAACATACGGAAATTTACCCCTGAGGAAGCCTTAATGAACCACACTGCATACAGATGAAAAGTGTTTTACTTGTTTTAAATTTGTATTAAATTGTAAACTGGATATTGGTCTGGAATTTCCATTGTTTGGATATTTTCTGGTGGTGGAATTTCATGATAGGGGCGCACTCTGTATCCTTCTCTCTATCTATCCATCTATCTATCTATCTATCTATCTATCTATCTATCTATCTATATATCTGGAGGTGCACTCTTGGAAACAGGAGTCCAGCAGCAGATGACTCCATTGCTTCCCAGAGTTTTGCCCCTGATAGAAAGATGTAAAGTTAATTATTCAACCCATTGGGGTTGATAGTATTCAATTCAATGATCCAAATGGCATCCTTTTTCTTGAGGATCAGTTCCCGATTGCCTCCTTGTATAGGTTTAGGCACCGATCAGCATACAACCAAGAGATTACATTTGATGACTACGAATCAGGAAATGTCTGGCAACAGGTTTGTGTGATGTGTCAGATGTTAAGGAGGATCTAATGGAGGCCCTGTGTTTCGCCATTCTTTTCTGGAAACATTTAGTTGTGAATCCTATATTGTTCAATCTGGGACATGTTAATAAATAAATCACAAAGTCCATTGTGCAAGTCAATTTATTGTCAAATTTTTATCTTATTTCCTGTATAAGGATGGGGAAAGTTGCACCAGTTAACATTGATCTGCAAGTTTTACAGTAGCTGCATTTAAAGCAGCCAAATTCGTTGCTTCATAGTCACATATCAGTTGATGGAGAAGGTGCATCAATAAATTTGGTCCCCTTTGGCACACCTCAAAATGGTGATCGGTCAAGTCTGAGGCTGGGTCAGAATTGTCCAGTGGCCAGTGTTTCTTAAGTAGTTATCGCGAAGTGTTGGATGTGTGATCATAAGCACTAATGTATGTTACACCTTCTGGTCTGTCACAGTCCTGTTATAGTGCTCATAAAGTCAGTAGACTTTGTGAATACAACATTTAATCATAGTGGCTAAGTACTGGAGGAAGCAAAGGTGCATCTCATCTATTTGTCGTTTAGTATTCTCAATAGAGGTGTTTATCCTTAGTACCCTAAGGAACTGGGAAATCAGCAGTCTCTTCTTAAGGTGAGTGGAATGTTGACTATTTGCCCTGAGTTTTTCTTACAGTACCGTATATAGAATATATCCAAGTCTCTGTTCTAAAGAGGGTAACCTCTAAGAAGTTCATTCTTTTGGAGGCAATGTAAAAATCAAGTTTCACTGATTCATCAAGAGCATTGTCTGGTACCGGACCACAGAATAAATGTCATCTATATAGCGAAAAAACTTTTCTAGTTTATCGCCATATGGTCCATAAATATACTTTTGTGAATGGATAAAATGGAGCAATGGATACAGATTTTGTTTGTATATAGTTGCAGTACAGGTTTTGTGACATGGTGGCAGAAATTTACAATATGTGATGTTCTTCGGTTGTGATGGGGTGGCTAATCAGACAAGTGTGTGTTGCACCTTATGGGAGTGTCACATAGTGGTTTTACTGACACATGTGGCGCTGATGCATTCAGCATAGGCATTATCATACCTCGCAACTGCCCTGATTACAGTAGGACAGTCCTGCTATTTGGAGACTGTCCTGCTGTCCCTCCCACGGGTGGCAATGTCCTGTGGGTGGTGGGCAGTTGGGGGGAGCTGGAGATTACCACTGCTCTGCTCTGAGCAGTGGTGGTCACAGAAGAGATGCTGTACATTCAGGGGAGGGGGGGGGGGGCAGTGGCACGTCACTTTTTAGAGGCACATCACACAATTCCTATGTTACACTTTATGATCATCGATCACATTCCTGAGTCTATACGTAGAGGGAATAGATCATTAAAATTGTTACAGTGTGAGGCTCAATGGATTCAACGGCTGGGCACATTGGCCCCTAGAGGCCTCAATGAATTCAGAGGCTTACACTGTTTTTTTGTAAAATACACCTCAGTTGTACTTTGGTAAACATTCAGTGAACGTTCATAATATATTTTGATTGCTGACTCCAGTATTGTCTATATCTTGTATGCTATTTTTATGCATGTCTTTCATTCATGGCCTTGTTTTTGATTATTGTATTTTTGATGCTGCCATTTTTTCATGTTTTCTCTGTTCATTATTTATATGTCGACACTTATATGTGTTGACATTATTCTACACGTTTTTTCTTTATATGTTCTTTTTATGTGTTTAATATTGTTTCTTCTCCCTGGTAATGCTATGTGGGACACTAATTGATCCGTATTGTGGAGGTTTTCTTACTGTGTCAGCCTGCGTGCTGACGATTCTTATGTCTGTTTATTTACACACAGTTACCTTGGTAACCTGATGCGGCTGGGATGGACTGAGGACGGCAGCAGGGCTCAGCGTGATGACGCGGCAGGACACGCGCGGCGCGCTGACGCTGTAAACCGTCACTGGTCTCCCGCTTATTCAGTATTGGTGCCGGGTACTGGGTTTAGGTGTGTCACCATGGAAACGGGGGCGGGGTTGGGCGCTCTATCGGGCCTCCACTGCTGACGCGGTGACGAGCTTGTTGTGTGCGTCATGCAGATGCGTGGAGCAAGTTCAGTGGCGCCAATCCTAGCCTTATACAATATATATAAACCTCCTAAATGCGCCACTTTGTGGAGTACAGCTCCAGTGACACCCAGAAAAAACTTTCACCAAAGTTTTACAGATAGACAAAAAAACAATGCAGGTGTCACAATAAGCGATCCCACATACATATGATTTACTGATTCTTCCTATCAAACATCTTCTGGGTAGGAAGTCTGAATCATAGAGTCCTGATATAAATCTGAAACAACTCAGAAGAAGAAAAAATATAGTGCAGATGGTTTGGACACCACAAGTGTTAGAGTATTTCTTGTTGGTATTACACTCACATATTAGATGTTTTTTTTTTTTTTTTTTTTTAATAAACTTTTTTATTGTTTTTTTTTTTTTTCTTTCAAGTAGTACAAATCAGATACAAAACAAATTGAATGGTACAAGAGTGTCAATGTGATCCATATCAAGCATTAGTTATACAGTAGTTGTACAGTATGCTTATGCTTTATTTTATACATTAGGCTGTATTTTGTAATGCTATATCGAAATCTAGGGAAAATATATTCTAGAATCTAATCTTTCATATGCTCTGCAATATAAAGAATTTTTTTTTTTTTATATTAAACTAACTAGTATGTAAGTCTATAGTCACAGTCTATCTAGATATACAGCTTGATTTGAGGACGAGAGT
Organism: Crinia signifera; assembly: GCF_055691185.1. Lineage (NCBI taxonomy): Eukaryota > Metazoa > Chordata > Amphibia > Anura > Myobatrachidae > Crinia > Crinia signifera. The sequence goes on along the minus strand of NC_139219.1, from coordinate 116,126,520 downwards.
ATAGAAAAATAAAGAGAAGAAAAAAGAGAGACAAGGGGTAGTAAGTACCCTATGGGTCAGAGCTAACTTTACCTACTGCTCAACTAAGCTCGAGGTTTTGACTGTAACAATTGACTGTTATTGACAACTAATGATTATCTTATATGAACATATACATGTATTAAACATTGACAAAGACAGAAGGGGGAAGGAGTGGGGGAGGGAAGGGTGTGGGGTGGGTAGCAATGATTCCTCTGCCTGATTTAGTGTTTCCTAGTGTTGCCTAGTATATAACAGGTTTCGGCTGATACTTAACTGAGATATTCCTTACAGTATTAATAGCATGTGTCTGCGTGTCATCTCTCCCCTTTGTAGGTCTCAGTCAACGTGGGAGCTCGTTACCTTTTGGGGGCTTATGGAGGGTCTTTCCCATCACCTTTAGGATACTGCGGGCTCTAAACCAATCAAGAGGCGGAATTATAGGCTCTGTTTTCTGCTACGCTTTCCGTTATCATGGGATTAACTCTGCTCCATGAGGAGATTTCAAAGTAGTTCGTAATAATATGTTTGGAGTCTTGATCTAGGGCGGAGATGAATTTTTGCCATTTTGAATTGAATTTATGTGTAGCACAGTTTTCTTGTAAAATGATGGATTTAAGATCAAAGTACAGATATTGTAATAATAAGGATTTTAGTTCCTGAATACTGGGTGCTGTCTTCTTTATCCAGTGTTTTAAAATCAATTTCTTTGCCAAAGTAAAGATTAAAACTAGTATCGGAATATTTTGTGTTAGGATAGGATTTTCCCCTGCTTTCTGGAAGTCCAATAATAGACAGACTTCTGGTGTCATTGTTATTGAGGTTTGAAGGATTGCGTTGGTATAATTGATAGTTTTATACCAGAATCTCCGCACTTTCGAACACTCCCAGAAACAGTGTATAAATTTAGCATTGCTCATTGAGCACTTATAGCAATGTCCTGAGTCGTCTGCTACCATGTACTTCCTTTGAGCTGGGGAAATAAAAGATTTGTGGATGAATTTTAAATGTGTTTCCTGGAGATATGCTGAAGTTAGGTATCTAGTTAGTGAACAGTAATTTTCTATTATATTTGCCGGAGTGACAATTCCAGGAGTTATATCAGACCGCCATTTATTTTCCAGGTTTTTGATTTGATTTTCAAATGTGATATTAGCTTCAATAAGATGAGGGTATAATAAGTTTAATTTATATTTCCCTGTAGTCCTGGAAGTTAAAATTTTGAGGATTGGATGGGGTGGCCAGCTATTGTTCGGTGAAAGGTTTAATGCTTGTACATAATGTCTTACTTGAAGATATAGGTAGAATTGGGAATTTGGCAATGTGTATGTTTGTGCTAATGTACTAAAGGGGATAATCACACCGCCCGGATCGAAGACCTTGGTCACGAGAGACAAGCCACTTTGTTTCCATTTCAAAATCGTTGCATTGGACAGAGAGGGGGGGAAGGCAGGGTTTCCCCAAAGCGGTATATAAGGGGATATATGTGGGTCTCTCTTTAGTTTTTTATGCAGGTATATCCAGTTGAGATACGTATCTTTGAAAATGATATTGTCTAATAACGATTTCGGTATGTCAGTATATTTCTGATGTAGCAGAGCTGCTGGGGAGAATGGATGGAAGTTTGCACAGTCTAATTCGTAGTCAGTATAAATGGATTTTTCCAACAGCCAATCGCTAGCATATCTAAATAGAACAGAAGCCGTATAAGCCTTAAAGTCTGGGACTCTAAGTCCTCCATGAGATTTAGGTAGCATTAGTTTGGTCAGTGCTATCCTTGCCCTTTTGCCCTTCCACAGAAATTTAGTGAGCGCTGAGTTTATCTTCTGTATGTCTGTTTGTTTTAAGGACAAAGGAAGGAGTTGTATGAAATAAAAAAATTTTGGGAATATAATGGACTTGATTACCGCTGCTCTCCCGAGTAGTGAGAGGGGCATTTGGTTCCAAGTCTCTAGAAGTGCTAAAGTTTTTGAAATAATTTGTGAGTGATTTGCTTTATATAGATTTTGGGTTTTATTTGTAATGTTTACCCCTAGATACTTTATCTGGGACTGGGCTATTTTAAATTTTTTGAAAATGGGGTCATTAGTCGTATCTACTGTATGATTTCCCACGAAGAGTAATTCTGACTTGTCTAGATTGATCTTATACCCCGATATTAGGCTAAATTTTTGTATCAGGGAAAGAATAGTTGGTATTGATTTTTGTGGGTTCGTGACGTAAAGGATCATATCGTCGGCGAAAAGTGAGAGCTTTAGTTCGTATCTATTTATAAAGATGCCAGTGAATTCTTTGTTTTGGCGCAGGAGAAGGGCTAATGGCTCTATGGCTATGGCGAACAAAAGGGGAGAAAGGGGGCAGCCCTGCCTGGTTCCTTTAAATAATTGGAAGTAGTCTGATATCTGTCCATTGCTAACTATTTGGGAGACTGGTTTGAAGTACAATAATTTGACATACTCAATAAATTCTGCTGGGATACCAAATAATTCCATAGTCTTATTTAAGTGGGGCCAAAGGACAAGGTCGAAGGCCTTTTCTGCATCAATAGATAATATTGTGCCTGGTGGAAGGGATTCCGTGATGTTTTGCATTTTATGTATGGCTGTTATTGTTTTGCGCACATTGACTACTGATTGCCTGCCCATTATGAAGCCCGTCTGATCAGGGTGGATTATTGAGGGCATTATAGGTTTAAGACGATCTGTTAGAATTTTTGCTAAGATTTTATAGTCCGAATTTAATAAAGATATCGGTCTATATGACCCAGGGTTTGTCAGATCTCTTCCCGTTTTCGGAAGAGTTTTAATGAATGCTGCATTAAAAAGGGATGGAAGAGATTTAGTTTTTAATATGTGGTTGAAAGCCTTGGTCAAAGGTTGTAAAATCTGGTTTTTCATAATTTTGTAGTAGCTATTCCCAAAACCGTCCGGGCCCGGTGCTTTACCTTTTTTTAAACCCTTAATCACTTGCGCTACTTCTTCTGTAGTTATAGGATCTGTGAGTGATTTAATTTTGTCGGTAGGAATCTTGGGAAATGTTATTGACGAGTATAATGAAGAGGAAAAATCTTCATGTGAGTCTTCCGATATTTTGGGGGGGGGTTTATGCGAATATAGGTGCGCATAGAAGTCCTTAAGGACTTGAGCAATTTGAGCGTTAGAGGAGGTTAGTGATCCATTTAATTGTCTGAGGGGTTGGACTACAGTTGGGTTTCTAGTTCCGTTAAGCATATTTGTTAGTAGTTTGCCAGTTTTGTTCCCAAAACTATGATAGCGGTAATTTATACTATATAAGTATTTGTTGCCTCTGTTGTGTAGATATTCATTTAGGTGTGTGTTGGCTGATGTGTAGAGTTGGCGGTTGGCTGTTGTGGGGTTTTGTTGGTATCTGGTATAAGCTGTCGTTAGTTTCTGTTGGAGTGATAGAAAAGCAGACGAGTAATTTTTGTTTAATTTTGCTACATAGGATAGGATATTTCCTCTCAAAACTGCCTTAGCGGTGACCCAGAATAGTGCTGGGTCTGAGTCAGCGTGTGAAAGGTTATTCAGACAATATTCCTCCCAGTCTTTACTTAATTTGTCGGTAAAAGTGTTAGATGTGAGGAGATGGTTCGGGAATACTTTAAACCAGACGAGTGAATGATCGGAAACTACTATTGGCTCGATTTCAGTGGCTGTGAGTCTCGGGAGCAAGGTCTCCGATCCCAGGACATAGTCAATCCTTGAAAATGTGTGATGGGCCGCTGACTGGCAGGTAAATTCTCTAGCTGTGGGGTTTAACACCCTCCATATGTCCATGAGTCTTAGTGTGGAGGCCATTTGTGGAACGCCCAACTTAGGAAGTGGGGGAGCACGTATATTATGGTTTGATCTATCTAGAAACGTATCCGAAATTAAGTTGAGGTCGCCACAAAGTATCAACCTTGTGTCCATGAACGGGGTTAGGCTTTTAATTAAGTTGTGATAAAAGGTCTTTTTATAAGATGTAGGGGCGTAAACGTTGCATAAAGTATAAATGTGTGTGTGCAGGGATATCTGAGCTATTACAAATCTTCCCTCAATGTCCTCTATTTTTTGTAGTAACTCAAATGGGATGGTTTTTTTTATCAAAATTACTACCCCTCTAGATTTTGAATTATAGCTTGCTGCAGCTATCATTTTCCAACCCATCATTTGTAATTTGATCATTTCTGAGGGAATTAAGTGAGCCTCTTGAATATACATGATGTCTAATTTTAATTTATTCCCATATACCAAGATTTTTCGTCTTTTTGCGGGGGAATTGAAACCTCCCACATTGAGGGATCCAATTTTTAATTCTGTCATGGTACTTGAAAGAGGTGAGATGACCCGCCGACATACCTGTTCAGTTGTTTTCTTGAGGCTTTGGATTCATCGCTACACTTGGGAAAGGAAAGACACAAAGGGGGGGGGGGGGACAAGACAACAATATATAGTAAAATTACATATAAACATTTGGAGCTCGGTAGTCGAGCTAACTGTTTTCTCGTAGCCACCTGTCAGGCTACGGCCCAGGAGCAGCAATATAACGGTAGCATAAGCGTGTCCAGCACACTTATTCATAAAGAACCGGAGTAGGGCTCCCTCCGGAAAGGCTTATACATAAATCTGATTTATTCCTAACCAACTGAGTCAAGAAGGTAAGTATATTAATGAGAAGAGGGGAGGTGGGGGGGGGGGAAGGGGGGGGGGGGAAGGTGGGAGGAAGGGGAGGAAGGAAAGTGGGGATGATAGGTGGGGAACAGAGAGTGGAGAAGAAATCAGATGATTATGAAGGGGAGTTACTAAGAGGGGGAGAATAAAACTACACATTAAGTTATAACATATTAACGCTTAATTCAAATGGTGCCAATTCTTAGATCAACAGCAAAATATCGCATGAGAGATAGCCGAGCTTTACGAAAATGTCCCGGATTAATCAAGTGCCAGCAAAAAGATAAAGGATACTTCCCCAGTATAGGGGAGTACTAGGGGGTGTCTGCGATATTGTCTCCATTGTTATGGATTTCACTCCGAAGGAATTCAATGGCATCCGCTGGTGAGGTGAAATCACATTGAGAGTCCTTGTAGAAAATTCTCAATTTTGCAGGATATAAAAGGGCGAATTTTATTTTCTCGGCAACCAGTCTGCTGCAAATTGGGGAAAATGTTTTACGCATTTTAGTCACTTCCGCCGAAAAGTCTTGAAACAGGCGGAGGTTGTTGCCTTCCCATTGTAGGTTCGAGATTTTCCTTGAAGCTCTCCATAGGATCGTTTTGTGTACATAGCTCAAACATTTGAATATCAGGACTCTTGGTCTGGTATCCCCAGGACGTGGGGGAGGACCTAGTCTATGTACTCTTTCTATGACCATTGAAGCGCACTCTGCTTTAACATTGAGTAGTTGAGGAAGGGTAGTTCCCACAAAGAGGTCGAGGGCAGGGCCCTTAACAGATTCCGGGAGTCCTATTAATCTTAGGTTGCTCCTTCTCGAACGATTTTCGATTTCCTCAAGTTTGTTGATAATGTTATAGTTTTCCTTTTCAAGTCTTTTTATTTCACACATGGCCCCAGCCAGGTCGTGTGCTATAGCACCTACATTGTTTTCGACCGTATCCACTCTGTGTGTTAGGTTTTGGAGCTGGGATGTGATGTCGCTCACAGCTTTAGCCAAAAGGGGGGCCATAGTGGATGTGATAGCATCCACCATGTCATCATAGGTTAGCGGAACCAGGTTAGAGGGCTGATGTATTTCAGTGTCTTCCTCTTGGTTATCTGGAATAGCTTTTTTTGTGCTGGGGAGGATGTCTCTGTTTCAGAAGATTTAGAGTTCCCAGGGCCTCTTTTTACTTGTATCCCACTCTGTTGTGCTGAGCGTTGAGGCAGAGGGGTTGATTTAATTCTTTCCATGTTTGTATTGGGTTTTTTTTTTTTTGGGGGGGGGTAAAAATAGAATAGATGTCAGTCGGTATCAGTGGTATTCTCTCTAGCTAATAGCCGATTCCGGGTGGGAGCTTGGTTTATGTTTATTGTGATTCCATGTCTGTATGTGTCAGACTCAGGAAACAGGCAATCTTCCCTCCTTTATACTGGTGTGCATTTGACCCTTGTTGCTGATCTGCTGAAATATAACCAAGGGGTCTGCAGGGAGAATTCTAGGGTCTTTGATTGCTGACTCTGCCTTTGATGTATATGTCTCAGAGATTAGAGCTTTGTGCTTTCAGCTTGATACAGTAGTGCAGAAGTAGTGTGTGCCTCTGCAGCGAATAGTGGCAGTATATAGGGGAGATTATAAATGTCCACTCGTGCCTAAGTAGCTGAAACAGTTGCTACCAGGCCCTGTGAGACTGCTGCGGTGATTACTGCCTCTGCGAGTGCAGCTGCCGTCTCGCGTCTCTGCCCCGCTACAATACTGGGAGGGTAGTGCCCGGTACCTGAGTATTTAGCCGGCTGGGAGGTCGGAATGCCGGGCTGGGTTTCAACTCCGTACTGCTGCTCTGTGCGGAGGTTTAGGAGAGGAGCGGAGTCCTTCACTGCGTGTGCCGTCTGGGCCGCGGCCTTTCAAAATGGCGGGCGTCGCTTGCTGGCTTCGAGCGTCGCAGCCTGCAGGAGGGGTTTCACTCCCTCCCCGGCTCTGCAACTAGCTCGGCGGGCTCTGGGGATGATCCGGTGGCGGCAGGAGTTCTCCGGGGTGTTGTGCCAAGCAGGTATCTGGGGTTTTCAGGTGAAGTCTCACGGAGCTCTGCTCAGACGCCACTGTCCAGGATGGCCGCCAAGCCACGCCCCCCCACATATTAGATGTTAATCAATAGCGGAATAGGGACACTGAGGTCCTGCATAGATCACTCTGAGTCAAAGGGATTTCAGGATGTTCCTAAAACTTGAAAGATATATATCTAGTGCAACACTGTATAGATAGAATATCCAATTTATTGATACAGATGTACACTCACATTTAAAACAATAAAAACAAGCATGTATCACCACAGCGGGTGTATAGATGGTAGCCCAAGGTAATACTTGCTGATCACTCCAACTGGGGGTACCGGTTCCTCCAAAAGTAGCGGATGATATACCAGCCAAGCAAAAACCAGAGACTGAAACCGGGATCCAAATGAGATGATGTTTTTCAGGCTTAAACGCGTTTTCGGACCTGGATGGTCCTTCCTCTGAAGCTGGTAACATCATCTCCTTGGAGCCTTTTTATTCACAGAGAGATAATGAGCACTTCCGGCTAAACAATGCGTGCCGGAAGTGCACTGTACTTTCCCAATATGGTTCCCCGATCGATATTTCATAACAAAGATACACAAGAAAATATATATATACAGACAGTAGTATACAGATTAAAGTGACAGATGCGTAATAGCAGCAAAATAGGACAGTGGTCGCATACAGTTTTATAGACGGACACCGCAATGTAAAACGGGTCCGTAGCCGGAAGCGGAAGTGACGTGGGTGCGTTCCATTCTGTCAGGAAGGCGGAAGGACGTCATGCAGAATGCGTTCCACCTGTATATTTCATTTGGCTGATACGTTCTGCGTTCCAAACCGGCAGATATGCGTTCCACATGTCTACAGATGGGTGTATTACTCTGTCCATAGGTTTTTTTTGATAGTAGTATATGGAAAATGATCCTCAAAAGTCCATCATATAAAAAAGAAGGATATATGAACACAATTATCAATAAATAACATTATAAAAGGTACACAATAAATACATACATTTTAAAATTATCTTTAAAAATTCCAATACTGAAAAGAGGATCGGGGGTAATTAGAAAATTGAGTAAAAATGCAAAAATGAGTAAAAAGTCTTGGTTAAAAAGTAATAAAATATTTATAAAAACCACTTAAGTTCAAAATCGCCGTTAAGGCCATTGGGGACTAGTGTTTTTAATCTATATATCCACCTCATTTCGGCTTTTGCTAATCTCTGATCCAGATCTTTACATCTCCAGGTGGATTTCAGAGCCTGTAACCCCCAATCTGCCGGTTTGGAACGCAGAACGTATCAGCCAAATGAAATATACAGGTGGAACGCATTCTGCATGACGTCCTTCCGCCTTCCTGACAGAATGGAACGCACCCACGTCACTTCCGCTTCCGGCTACGGACCCTTTTTACATTGCGGTGTCCGTCTATAAAACTGTATGCGACCACTGTCCTATTTTGCAGCTATTATGCATCTGTCACTTTAATCTGTATACTACTGTCTGTATATATATTTTCTTGTGTATCTTTGTTATGAAATATCGATCGGGGAACCATATTGGGAACGTACAGTGCACTTCCGGCACGCATTGTTTAGCCGGAAGTGCTCATTATCTCTCTGTGAATAAAAAGGCTCCAAGGAGATGATGTTACCAGCTTCAGAGGAAGGACCATCCAGGTCCGAAAACGCGTTTAAGCCTGAAAAACATCATCTCATTTGGATCCCGGTTTCAGTCTCTGGTTTTTGCTTGGCTGGTATATCATCCGCTACTTTTGGAGGAACCGGTACCCCCAGTTGGAGCGATCAGCAAGTATTACCTTGGGCTACCATCTATACACCCGCTGTGGTGATACATGCTTGTTTTTATTGTTTTAAATGTGAGTGTACATCTGTATCAATAAATTGGATATTCTATCTATACAGTGTTGCACTAGATATATATCTTTCAAGTTTTAGGAACATCCTGAAATCCCTTTGACTCAGAGTGATCTATGCAGGACCTCAGTGTCCCTATTCCGCTATTGATTAACATCTAATATGTGAGTGTAATACCAACAAGAAATACTCTAACACTTGTGGTGTCCAAACCATCTGCACTATATTTTTTCTTCTTCTGAGTTGTTTCAGATTTATATCAGGACTCTATGATTCAGACTTCCTACCCAGAAGATGTTTGATAGGAAGAATCAGTAAATCATATGTATGTGGGATCGCTTATTGTGACACCTGCCTTGCCAATCCTAGCCTGACACTATTGGTGTGGATTTCTCCTGGGTATATATAAATACGGTTTTGTATTTATTGTTATTTGTATATCCTGATGAAGAACCGTGATTAAAAGGTTGAAACACTGCCTGTGAATGTTTCTTTTGGGTGAGTGCCGCCGTCTGGACGTCTATGTTAACCCAACTGGGTTTTGGATGGCACCCCATGGATTGAAATCGGTTGAGGAAGTGCTGCTCCACTAATCGTATGGCAGCTACTCTGAGGGGCCCTCTGTTAGACAGGACCCAGGATAGAGATAGAGAGAAATAGATTCTCAGAATGCGCCCTTCTTACAATATGCACCAATTGGTATTTTATATAGTAGTGGCGGTACTTATGTAGTATCTGGGCTGCCGATTTCTAAATCGGGTCGGATCGGGAGATCGCATCGCATCGCATGCGACCATGCGATTCGATGCGATGCGATGACCCGATTTTTCCATAGGAATCAATGTTAAAATGGACTGAGTCCATTTTAACATGGAATTCAATGGGAAAAATGGGTCCTTTTCATACCCCTACTATCCAAGTGGGCATGGAGTTGGATATAAACCTGTGGCGAGCGTAGCGAGCCACCGAGCCCGAAGCGTGGCGAGCGAAGCGAGCCCCGCGAGGGGACGAATACCGTCCCCTCGCGGGGCTCGCTTCGCTCGCCACGCTTCGGGCTCGGTGGCTCGCTACGCTCGCCACAGGTTTATATCCAACTCCATGCCCACTTGGATAGTAGGGGTATGAAAAGGACCAATTTTTCCATAGGAATCATTTTAACATTGATTCCTATGGAAAAATCGGGTCATCGCATCCGATATCGCATCGCATCGCATCTGATTGTATGCCTTAACTTAAGGCATACAATCAAAAAATCGGCAGCCCAGATACTACATAAGTACCGTAGTGGCAAAACCGGATGTGGACTACTGGATTCCTTTATATTGTCCCTGAGGTTACCAAATCTCCCCTCAGAATTTATTGGCAATTATAGGAGGATCAGTGGACACCATTTCCACACATGATATTTTTCATGATAATATTGAGCGATCTTGTTGTTGAAAAATTCGTCACCATAGGAGAAATGACCGCTGTATTTGAGCCTTGTTAAAGGAACCTATTTCGGTGTGAAATTCCTGTGTATTGTTCTGCTGTCAAATGACCCTGATGAAGTCAAGCTGTTGACGAAACGCGTTGGGCTTATACCCTCACTGAGAAGACATCTTTTAATAAAGAATTTTTATTGTCAAAATTTTAAAGTCACAAATTGTTATTGTACTTCTGTTGTGTATTAGACAAAAGAATTGTCCTGTCACAAGTACTGTAAGAAGGGCACATTCTGAGAATTTATTTCTTTCTATATATATATATATATATATATATATATATGTATATGCACAGTACAGTAAAGGCAGTCACTGCCCACTGGCTCCTGCTCCACTTAGAACCTTGGCCTGGGTGCCCGCTGTCAGCTGGAAGGTCCAATGCATGAATATAATGGACAATGAATAGTGTCACTCCAGGTACTTGTGAATCAAATTTTGCTGTAAAATGTCTACAGTGTTTTGGGCCGGAGACCGTCTTCAGGACAGAAACAGTGATATAATATACAATTCAGAGTTATATAGCTTACCTTGTCCCTGCGTCAGCGCCGCCATTCAGTCCCCTCCTCGGCATCCGGGCTCTCCTTCCGGGTTGTCGCAGCTGGAAGTGACGCGGCGCCCTCTCTGAGGACTTCATGCGTGCGCTGTCCCAGCCTGTCTGCCAGTACTTCTTTCTGTCTGTACTGCAGTTGGTTTATTGTTAGCCTGCTGTGTTCCTGTCTGAGGAGTCCTTTTTGAAAAGCCTAGGACCCACATACATATGGATACCTATGGAATTTGATGCAGTCATGCATTAATATTAGGTATCTTCAAGGGATCCATTCTTTTTATCTAATAAGAAGGTTGCATACCGGGAGTGAATATTTTCACTACCCCTTAACATACGGAAATTTACCCCTGAGGAAGTCAACGAAACATGTTGGGTGTTTTTCCTTGCCTTAATGATCCACACTGCATACAGATGAAAAGTGTTTTACTTGTTTTAAATTTGTATTAAATTGTAAACTGGATATTGGTCTGGAATTTCCATTGTTTGGATATTTTCTGGTGGTGGAATTTCATGATAGGGGCGCACTCTGTTTCCTTCTCTCTCTCTATCTATATATATATATATATATATATATATATATATATATATATATATATATATATATATATATATATACACAGTTGTGCTTATAAGTTTACATACCCTTGCAGAATTAGTGATTTTTTGGCCATTTGTCAGAGAAAATGAATGATAACTCACAAACTTTTCTTTCACTAATGGTTAGTGGTTGGGTGAAGCCATTTATTGTCAAACAACTGTGATTACTCTATTTAAATCATAATGACAACAGAAACTACCCAAATGACCCTGATCCAAAGTTTATATAACATGGAGATTTTGGCCTCATAACATGCACATAAGTTGACACAAACAGGTTTGAATGGCTACTAAAGGTAACCATCCTCACCTGTGATCTGTTTGCTTGTAATCAGTGTGTGTTTATAAAAGATCAGTGAGTTTCTGGTCTCCTGAAAGACCCTTGCATCCTTCATCCAGTGCTGCACTGATGTGTCTGGATTCTGAGTCATAAGGAGAGCAAAATAATTGTCAACGGATCTGCAGGCACTGGAAAATTGATGGCAAGCATGTTATCAGAAAATACAAGAGGAAAATTTGCACTCATCAGCCAGAAGCTGCTCAAGGGACGTACTTGGACGTTCCAACATAACAATGATCCAAAACACAAGGCCAAGTCTACCTGTCATTGGCTACAGCAGAATAAAGTGAAGGTTCTGGAGTGGCCATCTCTGCCTCCTCACCTTAATATCATTGAGCCACTCTGGGGAGATCTCAAACGTGCAGTTCATGCAAGACAGCCCAAGAATTTACAGGAACAGGAGGCTTTTTGACAATAAGAATGGTCAACTTTACCATCTGAGAAAATAAAGAGCCTCATCCACAACTACCATAAAAGACTTCAAGCTGTCATTGATGTTAAAGGGGCAATACACATATTAAGAACTGGGGTATGTAAATTTTTGATCAAGGTAATTTGGGTAGTTTCTGTCATTATGATTTAAAAAGAGTAAACAAAGTTGTTTGACAATAAATGGCTTCACCCAACCACTAACCATGAGTAGAAGAAAAGTTTGTGAGTTATCATTAATATTCTCTGACAAATGGCCAGAAAATTACAAATTCTGCAAGGGTATGTAAACTTATGAGCACAACTGTATATACTTGTAGATAAGATGGCACTCACATCCAAATTAAGTACATTTACTGGGGTGTCATCCAGAACCATAAAGTGTCCAACTTATAGAAAAATAATGAGGAAGTACTCTCCCATTTTAAATTTGCATATAAAAACCGCTGTGAATTTATTTAAGTAGGCATCATAAAAAATATGGGGGTACTCAACGTTTTCATCCAATCAGGACCATCGTCTTTTCATCTTATAAAAGGCACATTATTGACCACACAGCATCTTCTACAGCATGGAATCTGCTGCTGGGCTGGTGCTATTTATACTGTGTGACTATCTGAAAAGGGTGCCAAAGAGACACAGTGAACCTACTATACTTCCATATGCAGATTTAAAACTGGAGAGTGCCCATATGTTGGTCACTGCTTGATAACCTATAAAGGTCTGTATAATAATCAACAGTAAAAGAATAGCTCCCAAATTGTTTATTAAAAGTCCATAACACATATGCTGTTGACTTTTTTCCACATGTTGAACATCAATTTACTGTTGATTATTATACAAACCTTGATAGGTTACCAAGTGATGACCAACCTATGGGCACCGGTCCTTCTATGTTGTACATTGCTAATCTCTGATTTCTGCCAACAAGGGATCTGGAGGTGCACCCTTGGGAGCAGGAGTCCAGCAGCAGATGACTCCATTGCTTCCCAGAGTTTTGCCCCTAATAGAAAGATGTTAAGTGAATTATTCAACCCATTGGGGTTGATAGTGTTCAATTCAATGATCCAATTGGCATCCTTTTTCTTGAGGATCAGTTCCCGATTGCCTCCTTGTATAGGTTTAGGCACCGATCAGCATACAACCAAGAGATTACATTTGATGACTACGAATCAGGAAATGTCTGGCAACAGGTTTGTGTGATGTGTCAGATGTTAAGGAGGATCTAATGGAGGCCCTGTGTTTCGCCATTCTTTTCTGGAAACATTTAGTTGTGAATCCTATATTGTTCAATCTGGGACATGTTAATAAATAAATCACAAAGTCCATTGTGCAAGTCAATTTATTGTCAAATTTTAATCTTATTTCCTGTATGAGGATGGGGAAAGTTGCATCAGTTAACATTGATCTGCAAGTTTTACAGTAGCTGCATTTAAAGCAGCCAAATTCGTTTCTTCATAGTCACATATCAGTTGATGGAGAAGGTGCATCAATAAATTTGGTCCCCTTTGGCACACCTCAAAATGGTGATCGGTCAAGAGGCTGGGTCAGAATTGTCCAGTGGCCAGTGTTTCTTAAGTAGTTATCGCGAAGTGTTGGATGTGTGATCATAAGCACTAATGTATGTTGTTATACCTTCTGGTCTGTCACAGTCCTGTTATAGTGCTGATAAAGTCAGTAGACTTTGTGAATACAACATTTAATCATAGTGGCTAAGTACTGGAGGAAGCAAAGGTGCATCTCATCTATTTGTCGTTTAGTATTCTCAATAGAGGTGTTTATCCTTAGTACCCTAAGGAACTGGGAAATCAGCAGTCTCTTCTTAAGGTGTGTGGGATGTTGACTATTTGCCCTGAGTTTTTCTTACAGTACCGTATATAGAATATATCCAAGTCTCTGTTCTAAATAGGGTAACCTCTAAGAAGTTCATTCTTTTGGAGGCAAAGTAAAAGTCTAATTTCACTGATTCATCAAGAGCATTGTCTGGTGTACCTGACCACAGAATAAATGTCATCTATATAGCGAAATAACTTTTCTAGTTTATCGCCATATGGTCCATAAATATACTTTTGTGAATGGATGTGAATGGAGCAATGGATACAGATTTTGTTTGTATATAGTGGCAGTACAGGTTTTGTGACATGGTGGCAGAAATTTACAATATTTGATGTTCCTCGGTTGTGACGGGGTGGCTAATCAGACAAGTGTGTTTTGCACCTTATGGGAGTGTCACATAGTGGTTTTACTGACACATGTGGCGCTGATGCATTCAGCATAGGCATTATCATACCTCGCAACTGCCCTGATTACATCAACTGATATGTGACTATGCCCTGTCCTGCTGTCCCTCCCACGGGTGGCAATGTCCTGTGGGTGGTGGGCAGTTGGGGGGAGCTGGAGATTACCACTGCTCTGCTCTGAGCAGTGGTGGTCACAGAAGAGATGCTGTACATTCGGGGGAGGGGGGCTCGGGTGTGTGCCAGGCTAGAACTTGCAAAATGATCCAGCATTCAAATGCCAGGTAAAAGCCAGAGTTTTCAGACAATTAAATATATTTTTAAAGATATGGTACACCTCCAGGCCCTGGCAAGGCTCTTACAATGGAGGTCCCTACACTGCATGCTAGCATAATAATAATAATGGGAAACCGCTGATTGGCCACCCTATTCATTTGAAATCTTGTGCCCGAAGCTGATCTCTCTCTCTCTCTCACTGTATGACAGCGGTGGGGGTGCAGAGGTGTGGAGGTGTAATGGTGGGGTGCGGAGGTACCGCGCGCGCGGGGGGGGACACCAACTCAGGTAATCAACAGGGTTGGACCCGGTTTGCACCTGGGTTCAGGGGTAGTGGAAACTTTCCCAACCCAGTATATTTGAAAAACAGAGCTGATTGGAGTATCTGGGGCACTTTTACAGTATGTGCATTTTGTACATGTTTATGTGCACTTTTTATATGGCTAGGTATACCAATGGCTCAGGAATACTGCAAACACCAGTTTTCACAAAAGTTTAAAATGTCTTGTGTAAAGACACTTTTGAAAAGGTTTCATATTGAATGGGTCTGAAATAAAAGCAACATTTTTCAAATACATATTTGTGGTCTCTTCTTTAATCAGGAAATGTTTTCTTTAATGGTGGCCCTGTTTTGTGACCTCCCCCTTAGTAAAGCCCTTTAAAAAGGCCTTTTGTTATGTAATCTATAGGAAAAAACAGGCCTTACCCGGTTTAATTGTAAATGTGTTGATCCAGCAATTTTCCGGGTAGCACTATAGTGGAAATGTGGAAATGTGTCTTAAACTCAGGTCCAACCCAGTATCGATCCGGATACAAATTACTGGGTCTGACCCAGGTTGCTAGTGGAAAAGGGGTATAACTTGCCTACATAAACACCACTGACTGATATATAGAGACAAGCAAAATACCTCATGGTTTAGTCCCCAACTAGCTAAATGCCCATCTGACAGCCAAACAGACAACTATGCATGAGCTTCAATTTAAAAATGTCAAAAATAAGGGGAAATTAATATTTTCATTTGTTTTTGTTTCAACAGCTGCAGAAAAGTATTCAAATGTGACGTTACATTTTGAACACAAATTGAGTTACTGTGATATTAACTGTGGCACAATGACTTTTTACAGGTAAGCCATACAAACTCATATATTAAAGCACAGGTTCTCAAACTTGGTCTTCGGGACTCCAAACAGTTCATGATTTTCATGTTTCCTCACATAGGGCCTTATTCTAGTTCACTCTTTCTGACAAAATCCTTCTTAGATGGACAAAACATGTGCACTGCAGGTGGGGCAGATGTTACTTGTGCAGAGAGAATTAGATTTGGGTGGGATTTTTCTTCAAAGTGAGATCTAAATTGCAGTATAAAACTAAAGCAGCCAGTATTTACCCTGCACAGAAACAAAATAACTCGCCCAAATCTAATTCTCTCTGCACATTTACATCTTCCCCCCTGCATTGCACGTGGTTTTGTTCATCTAAGAAGGATTTTGTCAGAAAGAGTGAACTAGAATAAGGCCCATAATCACAAGTGAAATAAGGTCCACCTGTGTATTTTTTAAAATGGTGTCAGCAATGAATGGACCTGCTAGGTGATATAGAAAAGGCAAACTGTGTGGGGTCCTGAGGACCGAGTTTGAAGACCACTTTGTTAAGGGATTTCATTTTACACAGGGAGGACACTATAATAAGGTGAACCTAGTTTTGGGGTTATCTTTGCTTGTGCACAGATGGTATAATCAAAGTGACTGAGGTTCTAATTAAATCACCTTTGAGGAAATTAAAGGTATGTGACCTTTATCATAGTTTTTCTCAATTTCCCACCTCAAATAAATATGTCCCCCTATATAACTATCTACATTACATTTTTGTGTTTACTCATTCTCCGTAGCATGTTGCTGCTCACACCATGGTTGCTTACTTTCTGGCTGCCCTCTGCAGGAGAGGGCAGCCAATTCAGTGATGCAGGTGAGGCGGGACCGATGACAAAATGAAAAAGGGGTGCGGCGGGCCGTTGATGGCACATCATGTTGTGGTTGTCGCAAGAGTCCTTGTGGTCTGTAGTTCAGGCATTGCACAGAGGTGGGTTAGACTAAAGGGGAGGGGGTGGGGTCACAGAATACTGCCCATATTCCAGGAGACTTACCCCACTTTTTAGGAGGTGGGAAGGGGGATTCCAGGAGGGTAGGTAAGTATGGCTGACACCCAAACTGTGGTTGTGATTCAACTTTGAATTTGGCCTCATTATGATGAAGGGGGTCTGCAAATGTGCAGACCCCCGGCTTGATGAGTTTAACACTCACCGAGCAGGGAGATGGGCCGGGGTGGACACCAGGCCAGAGCAGGGGAATGCCTAGCATTTTATGTGCATTCCCATGAAACCTCTGGTGGTTCGCCTGGGTATGCAGGAGGGCCGATGTATGCTTGGAACAGGCAGCTGACACCACATGACATCAATGCCCCCTTTTTGGCCATCTCCGGCTGAAATAACAGTCAGTTTTCACTGACCAATTTCCGAAGGGAAGAGAAATCATTTGATGGTCGGTGACCAACGAATGATTTCTCTTCCCTTCGGCCGCATTTTAGAGGATGTGTTCTCAGACACATCCCTTTGCATGTTACCGAGGAGGGGGGGGGGGGAACTGGGTGTTCGTTGAGGCGGCCGCTTACCTACCCAAGTTAGGAAAGGACCTATGTCTGAACGACCTTAATATTGCCAATATATGCAATTGAATTATGTTATCTGTTCTACTCTATGCAATGTATTCATGTTAGTACTAGATTTCTATTTTCTTAAACCACAGGGGACACACATAGGTTGAGTGATTGAAGGTACCATTGTTCATTCTGTTTATTCCATATGTTCAGTGAGCTATTCCAGATGGACAGGGTTTTATCACTGCATGGCATCCCTTGAGATAGGAACTAAATATTTCCCCCAAAGCACTCATGGGGCTTGTAGTACGACAACAGAAGACACAGACGCAGGGGTCTGTGTCTTCTTTTATCGTACTACAAGCCCCAGGAGTGCCTCCGCTGCTCGGACTGTACATTTGGTGTAGGAATACACTCAGGCAGGTACCCGGGCATTACCCATTCGGGACAGCTACATTGGAGTGCCGATCAATATATATATATATATATATATATATATATATATATATATATATATATATAATGGATGATAGCTCCTGCACTCACTGCATACAGGTGTAAACTTTCCCGGTGCCCTCCACGGCATGTGCTAGCAGGCTCAATATACACAGATATTAGTAGCGGCACTCGGTATGAAGAAACAGTTGACACAACGCCGTGTAGACGCCAACGTTTCAACGCTTTAATCGCGTTTTCGTCAGGGCAGCAAAGAAACATATATATATCTATCACACACTGCGCACAATAAAGTGGATAGAAGAGCTGCTACCCTGATTGGATCCCCTGTTAGATAGGACCCGGTTCGAAAGATGGAAAAAGGGGGGGATTCAGGGTGCACTAAACCTTAATTTATTGACCAGAATCATACAAGTAAAATACATTTTCAATAAAACTGCCCACAGGGCATAGCAGTGACAACAAAGGTAGGTGTGATTTAGCTTACAATAGATCGCTAAACACAACGTGTCCACTAGTGTAATACAAAGTCAAGCTGGATATTACAATTTCCTCTGGAAAAAACTGGCGTCACTCCAAGGAACTTTTAAATGGTTTTTAGTTGCATGTCACAATGATAATAGCAAGAATGCACATCAAAACTGGTAGGTCGACGTTTCAATGTCAACACGACATTTTCAATGTGCAGAAAACCATGACAAAATAAAGACAGTGTAAATGGAGCTTAAATAGCTGCTTACCTGGCTTGTCCGTCCGGCGGCTGGGTGCACACCGTCCCGCCCCCGTCGAGGGGAGATCCAGAGCGCCTGACGTCAGCTTCCTGCTCCTGTTGCCGGGAGACGCATACAGCTGACATCCCCAGCCGCCGGACGTCATCCTGTGGATGACAATGTACATAAATGAACCCGCATAATATGACAAGTTAAATGGCTAATAATAACATGCATGAATGAGGCAACACAGTGCAGGACCAACCGGTCCTGACGAAGCTCCCCAGCGAAGCGTGCGCTAACCAAACACTCAGTTTGACCCCCTGTTCCCTTCCCCAATTTGAATGCATTTTTATCTGTTTAGATAGGGCTTAGTACTTAAGTGGTGCATCGCACTCTGAAGCGGCTGAACCTGAGGCGCGGCACTTGACGTCC
This sequence comes from Crinia signifera, assembly GCF_055691185.1. Taxonomy (NCBI): domain Eukaryota; kingdom Metazoa; phylum Chordata; class Amphibia; order Anura; family Myobatrachidae; genus Crinia; species Crinia signifera. The sequence goes on along the minus strand of NC_139219.1, from coordinate 116,107,748 downwards.
GTGACCGCGACCTCTGTGCTCAGCTTACTCAGGCGCATACCCGGTGGCATTCTTTCCCCGGCGTTGCAGCCTCTGTGTTAGTCACTGGCGGCTAACAGAAACTGCATAGCAGACGAGATACCGATAGACAGACCACAGTCTGCTTCGGGTCTCGTTTCTCAGCAGCAGAATTAAGGGGGATATATATGTAAAAACCCCGATCACACTATCATGATCACAGCCAGTGACTGAAAAATTATTCTACCACTCTGGTATATCACAGATGAATACAAATAATCAGATTTACTGACATACAGACACAGTGAGTGTCAACGAATAAACTGTGGTACCCACTTCAGAGAAACATATTTACAACCACCCATGTCCGTGTGTAATAAACAGACAACATTGTAAAAATGTTGCATTTATTTTGAAAATTGTGACATTAAAATTGCAAATATAAATATTACTTGGAAGGTACAGGCGACAGTGGGGTCTCACGTTGCAGGGATAGTCTTATCCCGTTTTAAATACATGTTTGTGTATGTATGTGTCAATTTGTGTTTTTATTTTGCTCCCTTTTAGAAAATAACAAATTAAAAGCTAAATTTTAATTAATTCTTCTTCTCTGGTGCGCCACACAGAGACATCCCTTTTTCTGTCCTCCGTCTTCCTGGGTAGAGAAGTATTGGAGGCTGAAGGGTAGATTTGGGATTTTGTCCTTGACTGAATGAATTGTTAAATGGGTCCTGTCATTTCTGATGACTCCATATACTGGAAATGTTCTTTCAGTCAAAGATTGCAGTCGAATCTGTGTCGTTCTATCTGCTATTGTAATTCGTTATGGACATTTGTGGTATAAATGACAAGCCTTTTTTAAGGACCGATACCTCAGCTGGTTTTAAGATGTGTGTAGACAAGTTGTAAATTAGCTCCTCATTAGAGCCTTGAGCTCTCTTTGCCCTCTGATTTTAGCCGCTCCGGCGGGTGGCTTTCCTTTTTGGCTTGTTGCGGCTGTTGGTTCTAAAGGGACTTCTGCTCTACGAGTGCCATCATCAGACTCCTGTACACGGAAGTCACTATCCGAATTGGAGGTGACTGTATCCCGTGTACGGTTCTCTCTCCTGCGATGGTATCCATGTGAGCCCTGTTTGTTGTAACTTTGTGGCCCTGGCTCACCCCCCATGAGCCACCTGTAGACTTTATTGTCTTCATAGTCGCGAGATACCGTGCTGAATTTACCAGCCTTAAATTTGAGCAAGTCCTTTTTATAATTGTCAACCTTGTTATTCAGGTTGCGGAGCCAGTCTGGGTTGGCAGTTTGTATTGCAGGGATTTGATGAAGTGTCTCCACTCCTCTGGTTGGAATATTTCTAATCCGGAATCCCAGAGGTATCATATGCTGTCTGTAATATTTAGATAACGATGATCCATACAGCAGGTAGTCCACCTCTCGCTTTTTAAGTTGGAACATTTGATGCAAGATGTCATCCAGTGATGTGTCGGCAACAAGGTCAGCATCTGTGTCATCAAACAGGATCTGTTGGGCTTCTACGTCGCTGAAACTGTGTAATAAACCTTTGGTGGCCGGCATGGTGTGGCAGCCTGCCAAGGTATTAGGCTGAGAGTCCATTTTGTAATCCACAGGTTGCTTTTGCCAGGTGTGGTTTGCTGAAAGTTGTAAGGTGATTGGGTGCCTTGCTCCGGGTGGCCCACCGTGATGGTCCTGGTGTATATACTTGTGGTTGAGCTGGCACTCCCTTATGAAGAATTAAATTGCCCTGGGTGCCTTCCAAAAAAGATAGATAGTCTGGAAAAAACTGGCATCACTCCAAGGAACTTTTAAATGGTTTTTAGTTGCATGTCACAATGATAATAGCAAGAATGCACATCAAAACTGGTAGGTCGACGTTTCAATGTCAACACTACATTTTTTTCAAGACTTCAATGTGCAGAAAACCATGACAAAATAAAGACAGTGTAAATGGATGGAAGCAGCTTCAATAATAAGGAAGCTGAGCAGGAGCCAGAATAAGCTTAAGTAGAGATGGGCAAAACGGGTCACTAAGACGAGCCGGGATCCAGCAGATCACTCCGTGAAAAGATCCAGATCTTTTAGACTGGTCCTCGGCTCACTTTGAAAAAAGGGCTAATTTGATAATAAATAAGTTTTACAATCATTTATTGCCATTTAAAAAAAATATATATTTTAAATAGTGAGCTGAACAAATAAGAACATACATGACCGAATAAAACACTGATCGATGGCTGGGTGCAAAATCACCATCGATGGCGTCTGCACCGATGGCCATCCCTAGCAGCAGCAGCCTTTTTATTCTTTCTTTCACTTGCAGTCACAGCACTGTACTCAGTCTTCAGAGTTAGTACATCTCAGCTGCCACAGGTGGCAGTGCTGAGATCAGGCAATTGCATTGTAATGAAAAACGAAACAAAGTAAAAGAACGACTGTTCACCTTTTTGGGATCGGCGGCTCCCTCACTCTTTTATGGGATCCGTCCAAAAGATCCACTACGTTCGCAAACCGCCCATCTCTACTTAATAGTAATATCTGATATCAGCAGGTAAATTGATTTTCTACATTCAAGGCAATAAATAGACTTCTGGGCAGGGACGCGCAGTCAGGGGAGGCAGTGCCTCCCCTGTCATTAATGATTAAAATAATACAAAGAAGATACTTATGACACATATTCTGTGTCATAAGCACCTTCTTTATATTAATCTATTCATTCTCATTGTTTAAATGGATTTCTGAGGCACCTAAATCCGTGCCTCCAGCTGCCCCTTACAAAAAGCTGGAAGCAGGAGGTGGGCAGGGGGCGGTGACATGCAGAGGGCTGTAATAGCCCATTTAAAAAAATGAGTGAAAGCGGCACCACTACAAGTGCAGCAGTGACAGGGGCATGCTTTCAGCCAATCTGAAAGCATGCTCTGTCACTGAAGCCATCAGAAAGGCCGATTCCCCCCCCCCCCCCTGCCGTCACCACCCACCCTGCACTGTCACCCACCTCCAGCAGCCGGCGGCAGAAGTTGAGTACCAGCTGTTAAAGGGGGAGCAAACCGGTACCAACAGGCCTGGAGAGTCGGGCCTAGGAATGGCTACCTTCACCCGGAGACCCGATGTCTTCCTAATGATCGCCGGGTTCCTGAGAGCTGGGAAGATGCGCAGCTGCTGATGCGCATCCTCTCCTTCCTGGACACGCTCATTGAGAAGGCGCGACTGGAACACTGGAGCCTTCCTGCAGACTGAGGCTGTTCCAGCGTATGCGGAGCTCCCGGTGCATGGAGGTGGAGGAGAGGAGTCTGCGGGCCGGGAGCAGTTTTGTCCTGAAGCCCTTCCCCCGCCTGGCATGGCTGCTCTGCAGGACATGGGTGAGGAGGACAGGGTGAGTAAGCACTCATGTCCCTTGTCATCATACTCTACTCAGCCAGCCATTACACACTTGACAACAAGCATGTAAACCCCATGGCAACAAGCATGTAAACCCCATGGCAGCAAGAATGTCACCCCCATGGCAATGAGCATGTAACCCCCATGGTAACGAGCATTTAAACCCCATGTAGGACGGGGCATTCTTTTTAAGAAACACTAGTGGGGGCATTATCCATTTACACCACACTTAAGGGGGCATTATGGTTTTAGCGTCACTAAAATTCCATGAAGAGGCCCAAAATGTGTTATTGCACCGCCACTGGGAGAAGATGCAGAAAGCTGCATCTTTTGCCAAGACGAAGCTGCTCTGCAAAGTGCATATTGGCTAGCGGTGTGCGAGCAGTGCACTGACTGTTTGATTGTGTGATTGTTACTTTGTAATGATTTACCTAGCGCATCTTCCCTGCAGCCCTTGTGAGGGTAGCAGAAGACTAATGGGGCATACACACGGGGCAATTTCAGCCTCTTTTCTAAACAATCTGACTAGATCGCTTAGAAAAGGAGCACAGATTGCTCCGTGTGTATGCCCTGCAGCGATGGCGATGCGCGGTCCCACGTGTTATTATCGCCTGAAAGTTAAGCCAGTTACCAGACGTTTACTGCACAGTGCATATACTTATATAGTCTATCAATTGTATTTTAGTATGGTAACTCTTATGAGTAGGGTCCTCCTGCCTCACGTACTCACCCTACCTCTTTACCTCACCTGTCCTGTTCTTCCCTTCCTCTACTTCATCTTCAGTCTCCTCGACAATTTTGACACCTACTTCTGAACTGATGCTGATTTTATTTCTACCAGCTATACCCCTTTTTATACTGTATTTTTCAACACACCCTGTACGTTACTGTACCTTGTCATTTGTTTTTTGTTTGCTATGTACGGCGCTGCGGACACTTTGTGGCGCCTTATAAATAAACGTACTGTTACTACTACTACTACTATTACAACATCTAGTCCCAGCTGCCGGCTTGATAAACACGAGGCTGCCAGGCACATATTATATGAAAACAGTTATCCCTCTATGACCGCAGCTCTCTACTAAATGTTGGATTTTTTCAGAAGATGGTGTTTCTATATTATCTGACATATCTGATATACAGTATAAATAACCTAAATAATTTATCAGATATATAGATTCTAATATTGTGCCACAACCGGGTCATATATAAAATATCTGTCTGGTATTAGGACCACATGAATCCATAATATACCAATTGTGGCTCCACAACCCTATCATGTTCAACAGTTCCCACACATAGGTGGTACTTTTACCATTTTAAGATACAAACCATAAATCAATCTGAAGTGAAATTTTATAACTAACGACTGCAACAACGTTTCCTGTAATGAGCCTGTGTAGTGCTCTATATGTAGAAAAAGAAAAAGAACTGGTAATCACACAGGAAAAGAAAGTGAATCAATTGGGTGGGTGGCCCCTCATACAATTATTTGGTATATATTTCTGTAGTCCATTGAAGGTGTACTTTGATTTTACAGCAAAAATTATGGACAGGAAGGAATATCACTTTGTGGTGCACCTCAAGAAATTTTTATTAAAATATAACCTTTATTAATATGTGGTTAAAAAGAGTATGGCGAAAATAAAAGACACGGAACATGAAAACATACACAAAATTGTTAAAAAAGGATACAGGTATGCTTGCGACGTGGGACTCCACACTCCCAAATATCAAGAGTTCTCTCAATATAATAGTGACATATATGTTGTCTAGTTAGAGGTGCAATCAATGTCTGAAATCAGAAATGTCTGGTGAGCTAGGAGGCTGTGAATAAAAGACAGTCTCCTTAGTTCCCGTGTACTATAGGATGCGGGGCGCTCCACAAAGACACACCGTCTTACTCTATCTGTAAGCCGGGAGACACCGGTAATATTTTTCTGTAATGCTCTATCGCGTCTTAATTCACAACAACACTCGCCGTTTTACAATTCACACAAGATGCGAGGTAGCGGTGATATATTAACACACGCTCCGTCACGTCTCTCAGCCAGCCGGCTGTTTGTTCACGGACCGCTCACCGTCTCACATTAAAGGCAGGACGAGAGGCAGCAGTGAAATGCTAGCATGTGTACTATCGCGCCTCACAGCCAACAGGCTGATAACTTAGGCGGACCGTTCACACCAACTTATTAAACTAGACAGATCAAAAATGTTAGGACATTTCAATGGGGAAGGGGGAGTGGGGGTAGCCCACGAAGTATATGGTCGGCGTACGCTTCGCCAGTGAGCTTCGTCAGGACCAACCGGGGTGGTACCTGGAAGTTTGTTAAGTACCTGTGGGCTAATGAATATGGTAATTGGCAAGTGGTTGTACAATTCACTCATAGGTTGAGCGGTCTGTCACTCCTGATACTCAGACTAATAGCTGGATACCTCTTTGGATAATAATCAAACTGACACTGGTAACATTTATAAACAGTGTAATAATTTAAAAAATATATAATAATTTGAAAAAGAGCAAAAGCAAAAAGGCAGCAATAAGTGACTAATAGATTATATTGTTTATATTATCGCTTTAGGTAAACTATTAAATTTATGTTGCCTAGGTCCTACAGTATATGTCTAGGCTGCTAAGCGGACAGACAGAGTTAATTACAATACTCCTTTAAAGAAAAAAATACATAAAGATAATAAATAATCCTTAAAGAGTATTACTAGTCTCTGTGCTGCCAGACGGGCAGACAGATTTTATTGAGAGTTATATATAGCAAGGGTGATAAATAAGAACGAGAAAAACAGTACTTAAATGGAGTAGATTAAGAATATTTAACATTGTTTGATGGGAGGGGGGGTGGTGATGTGCATGAGGAGGGATTGGGGAATTAATTTATTTATGCTTGGATATCTCATCATAGTCACAAATGAATTATGTGAAAAATGTGAATGTGTAGTTGTGACAATTGTTTTGGCCTGGCAGGTCCAGATTCCTCCCATATCTCCGTGTAGAGGACGCATGTGTGATATATTTAGACACACATACCCCATACACGGGGAGAGGGATAGAGTCTGGCCTCCAGAAAGATTTGATTATCACATCACATAGTCTTTACTGAGTCCAATGAAATTTACACCAGACATGTACTCATTTGGCTAAGATACATAGATGATCTGCTCCTAGTATGGGAGGGAGATCTAAATCTATTTCAAGAATTTCTGGCATCATTGAATGACAATAATCTGAATCTTAGGCTTACCCACCATGCGAGCCAAAGGGAGGTAGAGTATTTGGACCTTCGAATCAGTGTTGAAGCCAATGGTACCATAAGCACAGACATCTTCCATAAAAAGACCTCCACTAACTCCCTGTTACACCATCAAACTGCACACTTTCCACCTGTCATAAAGAGTTTACCTAAAGGAGAGTACCTCAGAACAAGACCTAACTGCTCCAATGATGATACATATAACAAAAGGGCAGATGAACTGGACACCAGGCTGCATAATAGAGGGTACAGTAATAAATCCACCCAAAAAGCCAGGAAAGAGGTGTACAAATATAAAAGAGAACAACTCCTGGTCCCCAAGAGTAAAACACCTAACAAAGAGGAGAAGATACGTTTTATGGGCACTTTCTGTAAGGCGTGGCGAGAAGTACAACAAATTCTGAACAAACACATTAATATCCTCAGAACTGATGAAGATCTTGGGGCAATCCTCGGCAATAAAGTGGACGTTAGCTGGAGACGCAGAAAGAATCTAAAAGACATCTTGGTGCATAGCCATTTGGAAAAAGGGTCTACCGTAAAAATTAGAAAGAAGGGTACCTTCAAATGTGGCACATGCAGAATGTGCATATATGTGACACCTCGTGATGCCTACACTGACAAATTTGGCAAGGTCTGGCAAATCAAGGAGTACATTACATGCGACACCGCAGGGGTTATATACAATCTAGAATGCCCCTGCGGCAAGCACTATATTGGAAAAACTCGCAGACCCTTTAAGAAGAGGCATCTGCTGAGTATTAAAAACGCCTCAAGAGACCAGGCCAACTTCAAGTATTTGACTACCGTTGCAAGACATTTTTTGAAATACCACCATGGCATGCCAACTGGTCTCAAAGCATTTGGTATGACTAAGATCACCATGAATATAAGAAGAGGTGATTGGGATAGGGAACTTCTCAAACAAGAGACCCGATTGATTTTCCTGATGGGCTCTATGTCCCCATCTGGACTCAATGAGGAAAACAACTATACAGTATTTTTGTAATCTTCCCTATCACCATTTTCAATTCCTTTTTTCTCTCTCTAGAGAGATTAAAATCTTTCCCAAGACTCGGAGTAATTCCCACTACCATATAGGGACTATTACTATTTGTTGATCATAACAATGTAACACATAAACTCATGGATACCTTATGACTTCACTGTGAACGCTGGATGACATTACATATCTTTAATGTTTATTTATTGTTATATTCCTTATTGATATATTCTCTCCTCATATATGTTTTTTAATATATGCTTATCACATTCATCTTAGTAATATTATTATATAGAGTCTTTCTCTGTAATGTATATTTTGAATATACTCAGACCACTACTAATTTTGCTTTCCCTACTTTACCTCTCTTATAATAGAGGAATTTTATGCACACACACTCTCTCTTTTTTGTATCTCTTATATTCAAACCTCACTTCTTTTTCTCACCGCTAATATGCGTCTATATTCTCTCTATGCGATCACACATCACATAATGTGATAATCAAATCTTTCTGGAGGCCAGACTCTATCCTCTCCCCGTGTATGGGGTATGTTTGTCTAAATATATCACACATGCGTCCTCTACACGGAGATATGGAAGGAATCTGGACCTGCCAGGCCAACACAATTGTCACAACTACACATTCACATTTTTCACATAATTAATTTGTGACTATGATGAGATATCCAAGCATAAATACATTAATTCCCCAATCCCTCCTCATGCACATCACCCCCCCCCTCCTCACCACATTAGTCCCATCAAACAATGTTAAATATTATTAATCTACTCCCTTTTAAGTACTGTTTTTCTCGTTCTTATTTATCTTGCAATATATAACTCTCAATAAAATCTGTCCGCCCGTCTGGCAGCACAGAGACTAGTAATACTCTTTAAGAATTATTTATTATCTTTATGTATTTTTTCCTTTAAAGGAGTATTGTAATTAACTCTGTCTGTCCGCTTAGCAGCCTAGACATATACTGTAGGACCCAGGCGACGTAAATTTAATAGTTTACCTAAAGCGATAATATAAACTATATAATCTATTAGTCACTTATTGCTGCCTTTTTGCTTTTGCACTTTTTCAAATTATTATATATTTTTTAAATTATTACACTGTTTATAAATGTTACCAGTGTCAGTTTGATTATTATCCAAAGAGGTATCCAGCTATTAGTCTGAGTATCAGGAGTGACAGACCGCTCAACCTATGAGTGAATTGTACAACCACTTGCCAATTACCATATTCATTAGCCCACAGGTACTTAACAAGCTTCCAGGTACCACCCCGGTTGGTCCTGACGAAGCTCACTGGCGAAGCGTACGCCGACTGTACACTTCGTGGGCTACCCCCACTCCCCTTTCCCCATTGAAATGTACAAAAATTTTTGATCTGTCTAGTTTAATAAGTTGGTGCGAACGGTCCGCCTAAGTTATCAGCCTGTTGGCTGTGAGGCGCGATAGTACGCATGCTAGCATATCACTGCTGCCTCTCGTCCTGCCTTTACTGTGAGACGGTGAGCGGTCCGTGAACAAACAGCCGGCTGGCTGAGAGACGTGACGGACCGTGTGTTAATATATTACCACTACCTCGCGTCTTGTGTGAATTGTAAAACGGCGAGTGTTGTTGTGAATTAATAGCCTACTCCTCTGAGTACAGTGCACTGCCTAATTGCCACCTATTTTTAATACAACTTATTTATTTTTTAATTTCTATTTTTAAGTCACTATTGTTTTCTTTTATACAGTACTTTACAGTTTTATTCTATTGTAATAGGTGCACCATGCACAGGACAACTTTTCTTCTTCTATACTTTCTCTGGATAATTTTTGCCTAGTGGTATCACACCTCCGCTTTACAATGGCCTTATAGGCATGTACAACAAATAGGATGTCCTCTGTAATGACATACCGTATCATGTCTTGTGCAATTGGCACCACCCCTCTTTCTTTGCCAAGAAACCACTGGCAGCAAGTAATTAGAAGCCTTACTGTGGTGTGTGGTGTCATTGGCATTACGGTGTGTGGCATATTGTGTCATTTGAATTACAGTGTGGCAAACTATGCAATGGGCATTACAGTGTGTGGTGTAATATTTAATGGGCATTACGTAGCATGGTATAATATGTAATTTATTATTTACAGTTTCCTATATAGCGCAGCAGATTCCGTTGTGCTTTACAACCCGTAATGTAATGGACATTACGGGTTGTGGAATAATGTGGCCATGCCTCTATTGTTATGTACCCACTCCCCCAGTTGCGTGTGATGACACCCTCTCATGACACTTGACCACGACCATTTTTGGTACCACGTAAGAAAAAAATTCTGCTTGCACCACTGTTTACAAACCAGTGCCTCACCAGCCCCTAACCTCACCGCACGTCACTGCTTCTGGGAGACCATCTGGTTGAGCCTTGAAAAAGCATTTTGTAAAACAGGAGTCAGTAGTTAGTCGGCAGAAATGTCTATGATATGCATTTGTCAGTTATATACTGTATATAGACATATAGAAAATGAATTGACAACCAGACTGCAGCAAGTGTTTGTAACAGTTTAGGTTGGATCAGACCCAGCATATAGAAAGTGAATTGACTCTCAGACTGCAGCAAGCAAGAGAGGGAGATTTACATTAGACCCAACACAGCCACAATGCATTATTGTGGAGAAAGCACAGACAATATACAATAAACCATGTCTGACAAAAAGACAGTATTAGCACTTATGCAGTGAAAAAGTGACCTGCATAATAAGCATTATACAGATTACCATACTGCACCACAGAGTTAATATACTGTAGAGGGTTATTTATACATGAACCCAGTGTTGTGCGGTGAGGTCAGTGGCTGGTGAGGCACTTAGCCAGGGCTTGCATCCATCCCTACTCCGAACCACTTAAGTAGTGGTGCACAGCCAGGAAGGTGGAGGAGGACACAGGGTGGGAGGGGGATGCAGGGTGGTGGAAAACGAAGAGTGTGAGAGCGAGATCAGGGTGGCGTAGGACGCAGGGTGGGAGGGAGGACGCGGAATGGTGAAGAACACAGGTGGTATAGAGACACTGTGGCTCAGGACAGGGCCTGACTGGGACCAGGAATCGGCATTTTGAGCACACAGGCCCACCTGTAGTAGTCTGTGTAGGCCTGATCTCATGTAAAGGTGACGTGGCATCAGAAAAAGGAGGCATTACACATTATGGAAAACATCGTAACACCCATTACACATTATGGAACACACCGTAATGCCCATTACAGAATATAAAACAATCTAGACCCCACAGGCTGCTCCCCGTGTATAATAACAGAACACCACAGGCCACTCCACCTGTATAATAACAGGAAACCACAGGCTGCACCCCTGCACAATAACAGAACACCACAGGCTGTCCCCCCCTACACAATAACAGAACACCACAGGCTGCTCCCCCTTCACAATAACAGAACACCACAGGCTGCTCCCCCTGCACAAAGAGCATGAAGGAGATGAGAGCAAAAGGTGAGCAGTAGTGAAAGTTAGGAGGGGGATAGGGGAAGCGAGAGAAGACAGAGGCAGAGAGAGAGCAGGGGTTTAAAAGGGTTGAGATATCACTTTATAGTACCTCCAAATCCCCCCCCCCCCCCACGGGAGTGTGGCGCTGCTGGTGAGGTCAGAGCGGTAGTGCTGAGCTGCTGGTGGGGTCAGCGCGGGAATGCGGTGCTGCTGGTGGGGTGAGTGGAAGTGCAGCTCTGCTCGTGGGGTCAGAGCAGGAGTGCGTCACTGCTGGTGGCGTCAGCGCGGGATTAGTGCGGCCCTAAAAGCTTACTTCCTGGCTTCTCCTCCTGCCTCTCATCCCGCCGGATGCCCCACCCTCTGTAGCGGCCTCCTTCACTGTCTAGACAGATCCTCAGTGCAGGAGGCCGGCGGCCATTTTCCCGAAGCCACGGCCATATCCTTAAAGCCGCAGCCAGCGCTGCTGAAGAGAGGAGAGTTCCAGATGCTGCCAGCGGCAAGTGGGACTCAAATTCGGCTCACCTGGCCATCGGCCCTTCTGGCATTTGCCACATGTGCCAGATGGCCAGTCCAGCCCTGGCTCAGGACACAGGATGGGAGATCAACATACAAGGTATTTAATAGTAAAGCTAACCAGACTCCATGGCTCCAGCAGCAGCATGTAGATTAGGCAGGCAGAAGAGCCAGCACACCCCACGTGGGCAGCAGGGAAGAGACCCGGACGCACTCCTTCAGGGTGCTCTGGATGTAGACCATCTGCTTCGGGCTCTGGAGAATGACCCCCACAGTGGCAGCAGCTCTAGAGTGGGCTATGGGCGGAAGAGGCTCCCCCCCAGATTTTGCTCTCCGACATCTGTTGCCATTAGCTCTGCTCCCTGGCTGCATCCATCCCTGGCTGAGCAGCTGGATGCGGGGCTGAGCTGTCTGCTGGATGTGGGGCTGATGAGGCAACCGGGGAGCTCAGCCTCACATCTAGTGTGGTGGTGTGGTGCTGAGGGGCTATTTTCGGGCAGCCGGGGGGCTGAGTTCCTAAGTACGGCGCAGAACACAGATTGGGGTGGGTGAGTTGTGTGGCTGTGCTAAGTGTCTGAGCCGAGGGCTGGCTTTAGGGATCCTTAGATCATCCCAGCATTCGCCAGCAAGAGGGAGCCCGGCTCCATCTGTGTGTGTGTGTGTATATATATATATATATATATATATATATATATATATATATGTATATATATATATGTGTGTGTATATATATGTATATATATATATATATATATATAAATAATAGCGGTATTCAAACAAATGAATGAAGACTGGAGGCGGCACTCTCAGTGAAAAAAGCAACCTTGTATTAAAACATCACATCACAGTGGGAAAATTCACAGTGAAAAACGTGTCAGCATTTTCAACAAAACGTGGAGTGCAGAAACACAACAGACATAGAGAACAACTTGATTTAAATAGATAAACACACACGTGATCTTGATCCTGGACGGCACAGAGGCGCCGGCTTCCGGCTGTGTTTCCACGTGACAACTGACGTCAGTCCGTTGCCTAGGTGACCCGCTCCAACTGGCAGACGGGAAGTGTGGAGGGACATATTCAGAGTGCGTTTAACCTGCAATACGTACAGGAGCGCACATATTAGTGATATTAGATATCAAAAAGTGGCAAAGTTTGTTATTAATGTGACGAAGTGCTTACATATTAGGAAAAAAGTTATTAAAATTATGGAACAGAACTACATATGTGCATCTCTTGTAAACGATCAAGTTAGTGTGCTTTCAACACAAGAAATGCAAAAATATATGACAGCCTGCAATATATAATGCTTATTGTTCAGTGGCCGTCAGTGTTCAACATAAAAACCATGTTACAACAGCCTAGTGGATTGCAATTTTACACCATATTTTAAATAGGTAAAGCAGTTTAAACGATGTGCATATATTTGCACCATCTGTTTTTGAGAGGGGACTTCCGTGCCGACCAATCGACACTCATGTCGACAATGAATGGGAAATACTATTAAAGTTGAAATTAGTGACAGAATTAATTGGAGCTGGATTTAAAGAAATATATTTAAAGAAGTTTTCTCATTTAAACCATGAGAGGCCACTGAGTTTAAGACATGAATCCAGTGGGTCTCGCGCTGGAGAAGTGTTTTAATTCTGTTACCACCGCGGACAGGGAGGGGGACATGTTCAACTATTTGGTGCCTTAAATCGGACAACGTGTGTTGGTGGGCCTTAAAGTGACGGGCCACCGGCTGGTCGATGTCCTTACCGGCTAGACAATTCTTGATAGCTGACCGGTGGGCCGTTGCTCGCTCCCGGAAGGGTCGACTCGTTTGGCCAACATATATAAGTGCACAAGGACACTTGATAATATATACCACAAAGGCCGTGGTGCATGTGATAGCCTGATTAATCTTATATACTCTATCCCGGCTATTGGACTCATCCATCTCACAATTGGATAAAGTCCAGCCTCGCCGTCACCATAACCTCTCGAAAGGTGAACAACAGGCCTTACAATCGCTGTCTAAAAGAGAGGATATAATTGTGCGACAGGCGGACAAAGGTGGTGGCATAGTAGTCCAGGATCGTGCCACTTATATCCAAAACCTGGATATCCACCTGGCTGATGCCACCACCTACAGGAAGTTACCAGGTGATCCAACACCTATTTTTAAAAAACAACTGGATGCCATCTTAAAACATGCCCTGGAAGAAGGCCACATTAGTAAGAAAACCCACAAGACCCTGTCCTCCGATTTCCCCATTACCCCTGTGATATATTCCATTCCCAAAATCCACAAAGACAGTAATAACCCCCCCGGTCCGCCCCATCATATCCGCCCGCAATTTCCTCTGTCAACCCATATCTCAATTTCTGGACACACTCATCCAGCCACTTGTCATGTCACAACCCCATTTCCTGAAGGACACCACTCAACTTTTGATCAAACTACAACAATTGCAAAATATCCCGGCTCAAGCATTATTATGCACAATGGATGTATCCAACTTATATACTGTCATCCCCCACACCGAAGGACTTGCCACCATGAGAACATTCCTTGTTTCCAATGGATTTGATGGTCTGGACATTCCTCTGTTTTTGGAATTATTGGAGTTTATTCTCACTAAAAATTATTTTCTGCATAATAGTTGTTTTTATTTGCAGTTAACCGGTTGTGCGATGGTGTCCAAAGTGGCCCCGTCGCTAGCAAATGTATTTATGTTCTCTCAAGAATCCAATTTTTTCTTTTCACAAAACAATATTTCCAAAAACATATTATTTTATTGTCGATACATCAACGATTTATTGCTGATTTGGGGTGACAGCATGGAGGCACTCACCACTCTTGTTAATAATATCAATGCACTTGATAACCTGATCAAACTTACAATGCAATGCCACCCCTCGGTGATCAATTACCTAGATGTGTCAATACATCTGAAGGAGGGTAATATTCAAACTACGGTTTTTACAAAACCTACAGACCGCAACACCCTGCTTCACCATGGTAGCCATCATGCTCCAAGTCTGAAGAAGGGTCTACCTCGGTCTCAGATGTTGCGCATTGCGCGAATAACTAGTGACCATGACCAATTAGATGAGGCTCTCAATGTGGTTATTAAAAAATTTCTGGAACGCGGTTACGATTACAGGGTACTTAAAAGACAAAAACAGGAGGTACTCAATACACCCAGAGTACAATTATTAACCTGTAATACCAAAAAAGATACCAGTAAAAGAATACCGTTAGTGATCACCTTCTCATCCACTAGTGTGGCCTTACCGCGGGTTTTAAAAGCCACATGGCCACTGGTCACGAGTGACCGAGACCTCCCGTGTTTCTCTCAAACCACCCTGATGCCTAGCTTTAAGAGGGGACGTAATATACGAGACTTGGTGGTAAAAACGAATTTAAATTCAACCATCCCCATTAATACTCAGATCAAAGCTCCAGGATGCTATAGGTGTCCGACATGCACTGCATGCCGACACATGGACACGGGTTCGGTTTTTATACACCCCAAAACCGGTCACCGATATAAGATTAATCAGGCTATCACATGCACCACGGCCTTTGTGGTATATATTATCAAGTGTCCGTGTGCACTTATATATGTTGGCCAAACGAGTCGACCCTTCCGGGAGCGAGCAACAGCCCACCGGTCAGCTATCAAGAATTGTCTAGCCGGTAAGGACATCGACCAGCCGGTGGCCTGTCATTTTAAGGCCCACCAACACACACTGGCCGATTTAAGGCACCAAATAGTTGAACATGTCCCCCTCCCTGTCTGCGGTGGTAACAGAATTAAAACACTTCTCCAGCGCGAGACCCACTGGATTCATGTCTTAAACTCAGTGGCCTCTCATGGTTTAAATTAGAAAACTTCTTTAAATATATTTCTTTAAATCCAGCTCCAATTAATTCTGTCACTAATTTCAACTTTAATAGTATTTCCCATTCATTGTCGACATGAGTGTCGTTTATTCGGCACGGAAATCCCCTCTCAAAAACAGATGGTGCAAATATAAGCACATCGTTTAAATTGCTTTACCTATTTAAAATATGGTGTAAAATTGCAATCCACTAGGCTGTTGTAACATGTAACATGGTAACACTGACGGCCACTGAACAATAAGCATTATATATTGCAGGCTGTCATATATTGCAGGCTGTCATAGGTAATTTAATGCATAAAATGCCCAGCGGTGCACATTTTGGTCTCTTATGGCCCCATACACTATGCAAATTGGGTCGGATTTCACCCCATTTTTAGTGGATTAAGCCAAGAAATTGGGTAAAATCAGAACATATCAAATGTGTATGACATCCAATCCGATGCATGGTCTTGTGCGCATCTGACCAGTTGAGTTGGACAGGCAGCTGTTAAGATAAGTCTTATGTGCAGCCCATTTTAACGACACATCGCAGGTGCCTTTGATCGCCCACAATTTATCACATCCTATCTGTACAGCTGGGAGCATCGGGCAGGAGTGGCACTCTCCCCACCCTTTATCCGAGGTGAAAGACAGGCAAAAGTATTTAAAAAAAACATACAAAATAACGGGTGGCCACTCAGCCAATCAGCAGCCTTCTGTTCCTTTGAATGGGTTTTTTACCTCCAGCTCCCTGGGAGTTTTACATGTGTTAAATTGAGTGTGATTTATCTAAATTAAAAATGGCACATCAAGTGCCAAATAGCATGTGATCCTCCTAGTAAGCTACTAGGCAGTTCATGAGGAGGACTTCTCCCTTCGGAGAAGTTGTATTAGTGTATGGGGGCCTTTACAGTAGTGTTAACAACTTTTATAGGTTGCACTGGAATACTTGAGATGCCTGTGGACATAATTACCATTCCAGAATGCTACAGAATGTCAATTAATATAACCCACAACCACCACCTAAATCAGTGTCATTGTATATGCGTATGCACAAATAGTGTTAAGCTTGTGCATTCAAGTAATCCACCTTTATAAATAAATAACTTTTTGACTCTCCTAATGGGCTTCATATTCTGTAGCTTCTGTCTTGGAGTTGTTTTCAGGAATTCAGTCAATCTTTAGTCATCTATAATTAAACTAAACAATATAAGAAAAGGATTAACCTTCTAAACCCCATAGATAAAGTTGACTTTAGATGCACTATAATCATCGGCAGAACTACATAGGTATTATGAGATCCAGAATGAGGCAATGGGAGGTCATTGTCCCTCCTGCTTCTCCCTAAGTAGCAGAAATTAGGCATTTTCTACATCTGTGCTGGTCTGGAAGGTAAGAGCAAAACTACTGGACACCCCACATTTTCAAATTGAGCATAGCTCTGCCCTGCTCTGCTTTGGGTTGATATGGGACATACCAAGATTGACTAATGGACATTCTTTTATAGACAATAAAAACCCTGGGCAAGCTTCTAAACAGAATATTTATGTGATAAATGGACATACTTTTACATTTATGTTTTAGGAAGGAGGAAAATCTAATGCAGACAAATGCAGATTTGATCATGGGATGTGATGGTGCATTCTCTGTTGTACGAAAGCAATTCATGAAAAAGACACGCTTCAATTACAGTCATGTATATATTCCTCATGGTTATAAGGAACTGACCATTATTCCAAAGAATGAAGAGGTAAGAGATAAACTTTAAATAACATACTATGCTATGCCAAATAAATAAGGTATATTCATACTGAAACGGGCCATTTATTTATTAACAGTTTCTTATATAGCGCAGCATATTCCGTTGCGCTTTACAATAGGAGACAGTGATACAACAAACTGGGTGTTTACAGACAGTCAAAAGGTATGGGTCCTGCTCGCAATCTTACAATCTACAGGGAAATAGTGATTGATACATAAGGATAGATATTCTTTATTGCATTAAAACCCCAAAATGCGAAGGTTCCTGGTGTGCTGTACGATATGGTGACCAAGCAGTTTGGCCATGGGTCAGGAGGAAAATGTGAAAAAGAAAGAGAGTGGATATGTGTGGACTGTACAGAGGGGATGTGATTAGATAGGAACAGTATATGAAAGTTAAATGACTGGTTCTGGAATTGGACAAGCTTCCCTGAAGAGGTGAGTTTTTAGGGAACGCTTGTAGGTTTGAAGACTGGAGGATTATTATTATGCTTGGGAGGGTATTCCACAGAGTGGTTGCAGCCTGAAGAAAGTCCTGCAAATGGGAATAAGAGCAAGTAATGAGTGTGGATGAGAGACACAGATTTGGTGAGGAGCGTAGAGGTCGGGTTGGAAGATATTTTGAGATAAGAGAAGAGATGTATGTTGGTGTAGTTTGGTTTATGACTTTGTGTGTAAGTAAAAAAAAAATATAATGAATATAGTAGAATACAGGTAACCAATGAAGTGACTGACAGAGTAGCTTTGCAGAAGATGGGTCAGAAGTTTGTCTTTTTCAGAATCGGAGTAAAAACGGCGTGTTTGAAGGACACGACTAGAGAAAGAGAGGTTACAGACTTTAGTTAAGGTTGGGATGAGCACATGAGACAGAGATTTACTTATTTTTGATGGTATAGAGTCAAGCGGAGAGGTAGTAGAGTGGGAGGAAGAGAAAAGTGCAGATAATTCATCTTTACTCGTGGAATAAAATGAAGTAAATGAGTAAGAGGGCTCAGGTAGGGAATTGAGCAGATCACCAACTGAGCTGGAGCATACCAATTAATCTCTGATCTTGTCAATCTTATCCTGAAGTTGGAAGCAAGATCTTATGCATTGATAGTGGCTGGTGGCTTGGATGAGGGAGGGTTGAGAAGTGATTTAAATGTATTAAAAATATGTTTTTGGTTAGAAGCTTGAGCAGAAGTGAGAGTTTGGAAATATGTTTATTTGGCAGTTTACATAACTGTAGGACCTGTAGATAGTCTTATATGTGATTAAATCCATTGGACTGTGAGATTATGCCATTTACGTTCAACTTTCCCTGAGAGATTTTGTAGTTAATTTAGAGTGCCACAGTTGGCGTCTAGGCCTATGTGGAGTGTGGTTGGTTACTGTAGCCACTTCATCCAGGGCTGTTGTGAGAGTTAGGTTTAGGTGTGATTCCACCATCTCAGGAGTAGTGAATGCAGAAATATGTGCAAGCTGTTGTTGCAGAGAGGAGGATAGTTCTTGAAAATTAATATCATTAATATTTCTACGGGCTTGAGGTGGATTTAGGGATTTCAGTGTTTTAGAGTTTGAAGTACTAGAGGAGAGCATGCAGGTGATAAGGTTGTGATCTGTGAGAGGGAAAGTAGTATTGGTGAATTCAGACACTGAGCACAGCTTATTGAATACAAGATCAAGGCAGTGGCTCTCTGGACGAGTAGAGGAGTCAGTCCATTGGAAGAGGCCAATAGAGGAGGTTAGAGAAAGTAGGAAGAAAAATCTTCCAGAAATCGTGTGGGTTGCCCAGGTGGGCAATAGATAGCTGTAACACGCAGCGAGAAAGGAGTGTAAGTTCTGATAGAATGTACTTCAAATTATGTGAATGTCAGTGATGGAGCCTGTGGAAGAACTGTGTATGTGAAGGATTGGAATATTAATATTTCAACCCCACCTCCTCTACTGTCACCGTGTGTATGCATGGAAGGCAGTGTCTGATTGTGAGAGCCATGTTTCTGTTAAAGCCAGCAGGTTGAAGTTATTTGAAATGAAGAGGTCGTGGATGGATGTTTATTACCGTGTGCATTCCACGAAAGAGAGAGAAAAGAGACTGATTTTGAGAGGATACCATAAAGAGCAATGCACAAGTGTAGAATTCATCCATGTTGCTGTCTTCAGCCATTATCTTATAAGCTCCTGTACCGCTAAGTATGGATCACTGTGCTATATGATAAATAAATTATTCTGCTGACCTATGATAAAAGAGTGTGCTGGCCCCCTCTGTCTCTGGCTGGGAGAATATCCCTCTATTGATGGAATGCATATTAATTTCAATGGCACGACACCCCATTACTTATTTGCTACTGAGGAGTGTGTGTCCCCCATCTACATCATATATATATATATATATATATATATATATATATATATAGTCACAGTAGCTAGCAAGCAGCGGCACTCAACAGGGTTTTCAAAAAGGGTACTCTTTACCTAGAACGGCGCCCACGATGTCCATCGCGGTCATCGGGGGAACAAAATCGCGGACATCACGGCCATCGCATGCACTAAAAAGTCGGGTGCGATGCGACGCCCGCGATGCCCGCGATTTCCCATAGGGATCAATGTTAAATTTTTCGATGGACACGATTTTCACTTCAATGCCTCAATGGACGCGATTTTGCCATAGGAAACAATGTTAAATGGCCCACAGAGCCCAAATAGGCACCCTGTACAGTAAAATGGCCCCCAAAATTGGTAACCACACCCGCACGATCAACGCGAACCCAAAGCGTGGCGAGCGCAGCGGTACGCGTCCTCCGACCTTTTCATACCCCCACTATCCACGTCGGCGTGGAGTTGAGAATAGAATAGTGTGGCGATCGCAGCGAGCCACCGAGCCCGAAGCGTGGTGAGCGCGCGTGGATACCTGTGAAGCCCGTGAAGGGACGCGTTTACCTGTGAAGGTATCCGCGTCCCCTCGCGGGGCTCGCTGCGCTTGCCACGCTTCGGGCTCGGTGGCTCGCTACGCTCGCCACACTATTCTATTCTCAACTCCACGCCGACGTGGATAGTGGGGGTATGAAAAGGTCGGAGGACGCGTACCGCCGCCCCTCGCGGGCTCGCTGCGCTCGCCACGCTTCGGGTTCGCGTTGATCGTGCGGGTGTCGTTACCAATTTTGGGGGCCATTTCACTGTACAGGGTGCCTATTTGGGCTCTGTGGCCCATTTAACATTGCTTCCTATGGCAAAATCGCATCCATTGAGGCATTGAAGTGAAGAAAAATTTAACATTGATCCCTATGGGAAATCGCGGGCATCGCGTCGGTCGCATCACACCCGTTACTGTAGTGCATGCGATGGCCGCGATGCCCGCGATGGGCGCCGTGCTAGGTAAAGAGTACCGCAAAAAGTGTCAAAAGGTGGTTTTATTGTTACCAACGTTTCGGGGCTCTAAACTGCCCCTTTGTCAAGGTGTACACCTTGACAAAGGGGCAGTTTGGAGCCCCGAAACGTTGGTAACAATAAAACCACCTTTTGACACTTTTTGCAAACCCTGTCGAGTGCCGCTGCTTGCTAGCTACTGTGACTACATCTACCTCCCGGAGGGCACCCAGGTCGTTGACGGAGAAGAGGTCGAGTGCCGGACTGACTGCAATTGTGTATATATATATATATATATATATATATATATACACGATACCCCCTGGGTTTTCAATCCAAGGAGAAAAGCGGCACTCCACGGTCTTGTAGGTAAAAAAGGTTTTAATCCATGAAGTTAAAAAGATACGTTCAGTACATATAAGTCGACGTTTCAAGACCACATAGGTCTTTTCTTCAAGACTTGTACTACAGTGCAGATAGTGCTGTGCTGGTCACTTCATGGATTAAAACCTTTTTTACCTAAAAGACCGTGGAGTGCCGCTTTTCTCCTTGGATTGAAAACCCAGGGGGTATCGTGTATATACTATTACTGATGAAGGCACCCCGGCAGTAAACCTTTTATCCTTGTGAGTGCCGGACAAACAGGACTATATATATATATATATAGATAGATAGATAGATAGATAGATAGATAGATATGGCAATAGTGGCACTCCTGGGGATTTCATAAATAATTGGACACAAACGCAGATTACTTCAACGTTTCGGATTTTACTCCGTTGTCAAGGATAGAACAAGGTACAATGCATTAAAGGCTTACCTAAATAGACTGTACATCAGAGTCTCCTCCCTGGTCTCCCCGTGCTGTATGCCTCGCACTTCCATGTACTTCCTGTCTGGATACCCACGTAACGGAGACGTCACTCGCTCTCACATCATGTGTCTACCGACAGGCGTCCTGGTTGCTGGGCAACAGGACTAAGGCGAGACCTGTAGAGGGATACAAAAAATATCACCATAAACAAGTGCTGAAATGTGCTCAAAAACATATTGAAAATAAACATTAGATGCCCATGCAGCCTGACCTATGTGGGTAAAACCACCTGTCAGTTTAAAACCAGAATGGCAGGACATAGGTCAAGCATTAGAGCATCCTTGGAGGGCAAAGTTGTTAATACAGAACAACCTGTAGCAAGACATTTCAGGGAACAGTGGCATAGCTTAGCCACCCTGAAATACAAGATCATTGATCATATACCCAAAAACAGACGTGGTGGCAATCGGGACAAATTGTTGCTACAACGAGAGACCAAGTGGATACACCGACTGAACATGGTGCACCCGCTTGGTCTCAATGAAGCATGCAGCTTTCACTGCTTTCTGTAGTTTTTTCCGTCCAAACAGTTTATTCTAGCATGCCTTGCTATTCTAACGTTATATTGTGATTTTGTTAACATTGCACTGTAATGCTGTTATGGCCAATATATGTATACCATTGGAGCCTATATTGTTATCTAATAGCGGGTAATTCCCCACGCTTCGCATGGTGATCCTTTGTATTGCGTATTTTATGATCACACATGTCTTTTCATGTTTTTGTTGAAAGCGGTCGCATAGCAACCCAGCCGCAGTCCGGACACGCCGGCCGGCGTGTGTCGCCTGGGGTGACGTCATTGGACCTGGACCGACGGAGGGAAGTGTGAGACCGAGGTGCACAGGTGATTGTGAGTGGGTATATATTTGTTTGTTATACAGTTGTCACTTGAGGCTTGATAGCGGTAATAAACCGAAACGTTGCCAGACGCTGGTGTCTGTTGTTCTTCATTGTTCTAAGAGACCCACGAGTGCCACTACCAACTGTTAGGCGCCGGAGGAGCACCCCGGCAGGGAAGGGGTGTCCGGCTGCCCCAAACGTCGCGTCTGGTTGCTTAGCAACCAGAGACGCTGTAAAGAGATCTGCGGCGGAGGCCGCAGGTAGTAGATGCCGGGGGAGTGCTCCGGCTATCAAAAGGTGCCCGGCCGCCCGTCTTCCATCGAGCGTCACATCTGGTTGCTCAGCAACCAGGGACGCCAGCTCTCAACCTCCGGCGGAAGCCGCCGGGGTTGCCCGGCAACGGAGGACGCCAAGGGGGACAAGCGGCGGAAGTGTCTCTCCCCGCTGCTATGTTGCTGGGCAGCGTGCAGGACGCTGGGCAGCGTGCAGGACGCTGTGCAGCGCGCGCTGTCCCAGCTAGTTCTAATTAGGCAGGCATCAACCATTGGACACTCTCCCTTTTTAAGGGAGCTGGCCCAGTCAGACCGTGCCGGTGATAGCTTCAGTCAGCTGTCATCTGCCTGATCCCTCCTGCACCTGTTTCCCCTGCCTGTCGGTGCCGCTGCTGCGTGGAGACCTCCTTGGCTTCCTGCCAGTTCCCGGAGCAGTAAGTTCCCCTGTAGGGGACCTGGTTCTTTTTGCCTCCTTGCAAGTTGCCCTCCTGGGCATTTCTTTATCTTTGTTTTTTACCCTCCATTCTGGTATTTAGAGGGTTATTCCAGCAGTTGCTGGGTTTTCGGTTTTCCCTATCTTGGGTTATCTGTAGGGTTTTTTTCTGTGTTCCATGTTCGTGCGTTACGTTTCATCGTGTGCTTTTGGTGTGGTGTATTTTTATTGTGTATGCGACGCGGTCGCAGTGGGTGGCGACTAGGTCGCTGGCGCTTTTAGCCGCGTTAGTTAGTTTCGGCTAGTTGCCTTTTTTCCTTAAATTCAGTGAGTGTCCTTCAGTTAGTTTGTCCTTTTGGCCGTACCCTGAGGGGGTCCCCGGTTCTTTGTACTTACATAACTCCTGGCTGCACCGGAGCTAGGGCGGGCTTAACTCGCCCTCCCAAACGTGGCGGCTACAGGCGAAGCCTAGCTCTTGCAGGAACCGGTCACCCAACTCCGGGGGTCAACAGAGGTAGCGTAGGACTCCGCCGTGGCTGTTCTGAACAGCAGTCCCGGCTACGGGTGTATACCCGAAACCTAACATTATCACCGGCCATACAAAAAAAAAAAATCAGTCAGGTGGTTGGGTGTCACCCTCTGAGGTTCCCTGGTCATTGTTTGAACAGTAGCTATGAATCCTACTACCCCCACCTCACCTCAGGCATTTGCTAACCAGCTCCAGGGCCTAACTCAGATGGTCCAAGAGTTGTCGTTACGAGTTAAGTCTCAAGAGGACGCACCTCGGGGTTCACCGGTAACGGTCCCTGAGCCTAAAATGAATCTTCCTGACCGCTTCTCTGGAAACCGCAAAGATTTTTTTAATTTCCGCGAGAGTTGTAAACTTTACTTTCGGCTTAGGCCACAGTCTTCAGGGTCGGAGCGACAACAAGTAGGGCTGGTAATATCATTACTCCAAGGTGACCCTCAGACATGGGCTTTTGGGCTTAAACCTGAGGATCCAGCACTCCGGTCAGTCGATGCTTTGTTTAGATCTCTTGGGTTATTATACGACGATCCAGATAGAGAGGCTTTGGCCGAAAGCCACTTGCGTGCGTTGAGACAGGGAAAGAACCCTGCAGAGGCATACTGTACGGAATTCCGCCGTTGGTCCAATGATTGTGGGTGGAACGACCCAGCTCTCTGGAGCCAATTCCGGCAAGGGTTATCAGATGCAATCAAAGACAGTCTAATTCAATATCCTGCACCTGAGACCCTAGATAAACTTATGGAATTGTCCATAAAGATTGATCGGCGCCTCAGGGAACAGAGATCAGAAAGAGGGGCTGTCCTTCGACCTACTTCAATCGGGTATACCCCGACCGAAGAGGAGGATGAACCCATGCAATTGGGGGCTTTTCGTATCTCCCCAGATGAGAGAGCACGGAGGATGAGCTCAGGACTTAGTCTATATTGTGGTAACAAAGGCCATTTCCTTCGCACTTGCCCAAACAAGTCGGGAAATGCCCGGACCAAGTGAAAATTGAGGGGGTTCACTGTGGTCTGCAACTCATCTCCTCTCGTAACGCGCTATTGGTACCTGCAGAGATTCAGTATGAAGGTATTAAGACTCCGGTATCCGTCTTCATCGATAGTGGGGCTGCCGGGAATTTCTTAGACATCACTTTTGCTAGGAAAATTGGGATTCCCCAATTAAGCCTGGACAAGGCACTTGTCATGAGGGGTCTTGACGGTAGTCCTCTCGGCAACGGGGTTATATCTTCTCAGACACCTCCATTGCGTTTGGTGGTAGGTATCTTTCATGAGGAAACAATTTCCTTTTATTTAACCTCCTGCTCCGCAGCACCTATAGTCTTGGGACATCCATGGCTAAAGGTTCACAACCCTCAAGTGGATTGGCAGGTCGGGGAGATCGCCCGCTGGGGCAATCAATGCTCAGGCCATTGTTTGGTTCACCCGGTACTGATGGCAACTACTTTACTCGAGGGAATCCCTGTCAGTTACTCGGACTTCGCCGATGTTTTTTCTAAAGGCAAGGCAGATAAACTTCCACCCCATCGTTCCTATGACTGCACCATAGACTTGCTGCCAGATGTGCAGTACCCCAAAGCTAGGCTCTATTCCTTGTCTGGGCCCGAGACACAGTCTATGGAGGAGTACATTCAAGAAAATCTTGCCAAAGGTTTCATTAGACCCTCCAAATCCCCGTTAAGTGCAGGATTTTTTTTTGTTTCCAAAAAGGACGGGTCACTCAGGCCCTGTATCGACTACAGGGCTCTCAACAAGATTACAGTCAAAAACACATATCCATTACCCTTGATTTCGGTCCTTTTTGACCAACTTCGCTCCGCTAGAGTCTTTTCTAAGATAGATCTTCGTGGGGCATATAATCTTGTTCGCATTAAAGCTGGGGACGAATGGAAGATGGCCTTTAGTACCCAAACAGGGCACTATGAATACCTGGTCATGCCCTTTGGGTTGTCTAATGCGCCCGCGGTCTTCCAAGACTTCATCAATGACGTTCTCAGAGAGTTCTTGGGGAGGTTTGCGGTAGTCTATTTAGACGACATTCTGATCTACTCCAAAACTCTCGAGGAGCATCGGATGCAAGTTCGACAAGTTCTTCAGAAACTCCGCGAAAACCATCTCTTTGCCAAACCCGAGAAATGCGAGTTTGAAGTTCCTGAGGTATCCTTTTTAGGATATATCATTTCTGCTGATGGTTTCCGCATGGAACCTAAAAAACTGCAAGCAGTTTTAAATTGGGTGCGACCCACAAGCTTAAAGGCCATCCAGAGATTTTTGGGGTTCGCAAATTATTATAGGCGGTTCATTTCTTCATTCTCTGATCTGGTTGCCCCTTTAGTGGACCTCACAAAAAATGCCTCTGTTTGGTCTGTGCAGGCGGAACAGGCATTCATTGCGCTGAAACGAGCTTTCGTTTCAGCACCTATTTTGAAACATCCGGATCCAGAACTGCCATTTGTGGTAGAAGTAGATGCCTCAGAGGTAGGAGCAGGGGCCGTATTATCCCAGAGGGATCCAGACTCCTCATTCCTCTTTCCGTGCGCCTTCATGTCGCGGAAATTTTCATCGGCAGAGGCCAATTATGATGTGGGCAACCGTGAGTTGCTTGCTATTAAGTGGGCATTCGAGGAATGGAGGCACTGGTTGGAGGGGGCCAAACACCAGGTCTTGGTAATTACAGATCATAAAAATCTGCAGTACCTCGAATCCGCTAAACGCCTGAATGCACGACAGGCCCGCTGGGCATTATTCTTTACACGCTTTAATTTTATTATCTCCTTTAGGCCAGGCTCAAAGAATGTCCGTGCAGATGCCCTTTCACGCAGTTTTCTTCCTAAACAAGAGGTGAAAGAGCCTCTGTTACCTATTCTTCCAGGGTCACGGATTCATTCTGGTCTTACACAGACCCTACAGGAGTTACTTCTCCAGGTTCAGGACCAAGCGCCTAGTTCGGTGCCCGTTGGACGCTTATTTGTTCCACCGTCTTTAAGGAAAGAGGTGTTAGCTGAATTTCATGAAAGTAGAATTGCAGGACATCCAGGAATTAAAAAGACCTTGAAACTCCTTGTTCGGAGTGTTTGGTGGCCTGACATCACTGCGGATACGAGGGAGTTCGTTCTCTCATGCCCGGATTGTGCGAGATATAAAACTCCCAGAACTGCGCCGGTTGGGCAATTGATTCCTTTAGCCATTCCCCCCAGGCCTTGGTCGCACATCGCCATGGACTTTGTGGTCGATCTTCCCGTATCATCTGGTTTTCGAGTAATTTGGGTCATTATCGACCGTTTTAGCAAAATGGCTCACTTTGTTCCATTGCCCCAGTTGCCTTCGGCTGAAATACTGGCTAAGTCATTTTTGCGTCATGTATTCAGACTTCATGGCCTGCCCAAGGACATTGTGTCGGATCGGGGGCCTCAATTTGTGGCCCAATTCTGGAGGAAGTTCTGTGCAGCCTTAAAGGTTAAATGCAGTTTGACCTCTGCCTACCATCCAGAATCCAATGGGCAAACTGAGCGACTCAACCAATCTTTAAAGCAGTACTTGCGCTGTTTTGTCTCTAAAACTCAAGATGATTGGTCAGAGTTCCTGCCCATAGCTGAGTTTGCCTATAATAATGCTTATCATTCATCCACCAAAGTGTCACCATTTTTTGTGGTTTATGGGTTTCACCCTAAAGCCAATGCCCTGGGGCCAGAAGAGCCAGTAGTCTCTTCCTCCAACACCTCCAGATTAAGAATAATCTGGAAGGAAGTACATTCTGCTCTAAAAAAAGCTGCGTTCCAGGAAAAGGTTTTTTCAGACCGCTCAAGACGGCCTTGCACTTTCAAGGTGGGTGAGAGAGTTTGGCTGTCTACTCGAAACATCAAGATTCGACAACCCTCAGCCAAATTTGGACCAAAATTTATTGGTCCCTTCACCATTATTAAAAGAGTGAATCCTGTGGCCTTCCGATTGCAGATTCCTAGATCTCTCAGGATTGCCAATACCTTCCACTCCTCTCTGTTGAAACCTGTGAAAGTCTCAAAAAAGTTTCCTCGGAAGATCATTCAGGGAAGAGCTCCAGTAAATGTACACAGGCAACCAGAGTTCTTGGTAGAAAGAATCCTTGATTCCAAATTCGTGCGTGGATCTCTCCAATTTCTGGTGCACTGGAAGGGGTATGGTGCGGAAGAAAGGTCCTGGGTCTCTGAAAAGAACCTACATGCCCCAAGGTTGAAGATGGAATTCTTTCGGGACTTTCCTGCTAAACCCGGTGGTAAGGGGTTGATAACCCCTCATCAAGGGGGGGGGGGGGTACTGTTAGGCGCCGTAGGAGCACCCCGGCAGGGAAGGGGTGTCCGGCTGCCCCAAACGTCGCGTCTGGTTGCTTAGCAACCAGAGACGCTGTAAAGAGATCTGCGGCGGAGGCCGCAGGTAGTAGACGCCGGGGGAGTGCTCCGGCTATCAAAAGGTGCCCGGCCGCCCGTCTTCCATCGAGCGTCAAATCTGGTTGCTCAGCAACCAGGGACGCCAATTCTCAACCTCCGGCGGAAGCCGCCGGGGTTGCCGGGCAACGGAGGACGCCAAGGGGGACAAGCGGCGGAAGTGTCTCTCCCCGCTGCAGGACGCTGTGCAGCGCGCGCTGTCCCAGCTAGTTCTAATTAGGCAGGCATCACCCATTGGACACTCTCCCTTTTTAAGGGAGCTGGCCCAGTCAGACCGTGCTGGTGATAGCTTCAGTCAGCTGTCATCTGCCTGATCCCTCCTGCACCTGTTTCCCCTGCCTGTCGGTGCCGCTGCTGCGTGGAGACCTCCTTGGCTTCCTGCCAGTTCCCGGAGCAGTAAGTTCCCCTGTAGGGGACCTGGTTCTTTTTGCCTCTTTGCAAGTTGCCCTCCTGGGCATTTCTTTATCTTTGTTTTTTACCTTCCATTCTGGTATTTAGAGGGTTATTCCAGCAGTTGCTGGGTTTTCGGTTTTCCCTATCTTGGGTTATCTGTAGGGGTTTTTTCTGTGTTCCATGTTCGTGCGTTACGTTTCGTCGTGTGCTTTTGGTGTGGTGTATTTTTATTGTGTATGCGACGCGGTCGCAGTGGGTGGCGACTAGGTCGCTGGCGCTTTTAGCCGCGTTAGTTAGTTTCGGCTAGTTGCCTTTTTTCCTTAAATTCAGTGAGTGTCCTTCAGTTAGTTTGTCCTTTTGGCCGTACCCTGAGGGGGTCCCCGGTTCTTTGTACTTACATAACTCCTGGCTGCACCGGAGCTAGGGCGGGCTTAACTCGCCCTCCCAAATGTGGCGGCTACAGGCGAAGCCTAGCTCTTGCAGGAACCGGTCACCCAACTCCGGGGGTCAACAGAGGTAGCGTAGGACTCCGCCGTGGCTGTTCTGAACAGCAGTCCCGGCTACGGGTGTATACCCAAAACCTAACACCAACCTTACCTGTGCACATGAGGAGGAACCGGGGCAATTTAATAGAAACATAGAAACATAGAATTTGACGGCAGATAAGAACCACTTGGCCCATCTAGTCTGCCCCTTTTTTAAACATGTTACCTCAAACCATATTTGATCCTTATTTTTTTGTAAGGATATCAATATGCTTATCCCAAGCATGTTTAAATTGTACTACTGTATTTGCCTCTACCACCTCTGATGGGAGGCTATTCCACTTATTTACTACTCTTTCTGTGAAGTAATTCTTCCTCAAATTTCCCCTGAATCTTCCTCCCTCTAGTTTCAGTGCATGTCCTCGTGTTCTGCTGCTCCTCTTCCTGTGAAGAATGTCTCCCACCTGTACCTTGTTAAAACCCTTGATATATTTGAAAGTTTCTATCATGTCCCCCCTTTCCCTTCTCTGATCTAAAGTATACATATTAAGATCTTTTAGTCTTTCCTGGTACGTTTTGTGATGTAGGCCATGCACCATTTTAGTTGCCCTTCTTTGTACAGTCTCTAATGTATTTATATCCTTCTGGAGATATGGCCTCCAGAACTGAACACAATACTCTAGATGAGGTCGTACCAATGACCTATACAGTGGCATTATTACTTCTTTCTTTCTACTGCTGATACCTCTCCCTATGCAACCAAGCATTGCTTTGTTACATTGCCTACCTGCCTTTAAGTCCCCTGAAATAGTGACACCTAGATCCCTCTCTTCCTCAGTAGTTTCCATTATAGTGCCATTTATACTATATTTAGTCTTTGGATTTTTGCAACCCAAGTGCATGATTTTGCATTTTTTGGCATTAAACTGTAGTTGCCATGCTCTTGACCATTCCTCTAATCTACCTAGATCATCAATCATTTGTTTTACCCCTCCTGGTGTGTCTACCCTGTTGCATACCTTTGTGTCATCTGCAAAAAGGCACATTTTACCCTCAATTCCATTTGCAATATCACCAATAAAGATATTAAAAAGCACTGGTCCAAGTACAGATCCCTGGGGTACTCCACTTGTAACCTTTCTCTCCTTTGACTGTACTCCGTTTACTACAACTCTCTGTTGTCTGTCCTGCAACCACGCTCTTATCCATTCAACTATCTTAGAATCCAATCCCAAGCTTTCAAGTTTATTTAACAGTCTGCGATGTGGGACAGTGTCAAAAGCCTTACTAAAGTCTAGATAAGCTACATCTACAGCCCCACCTTGATCTATTACTTTAGTCACCCAGTCAAAAAAGTCAATAAGATTTGTTTGACATGATCTTCCCCCAGTAAACCCATGCTGTTTTGGATCCTGTAAATTGCTGGTTTTGAGATATTCTACAACTCTTTCTTTTAAGAGTGTTTCCATCAATTTCCCTACTACTGATGTAAGGCTCACTGGTTGATAGTTGCTTACCTCTTCTTTGCTTCCACTTTTGTGCAGTGGGACTACATTTGCTGTTTTCCAGTCCTCTGGGATTACTCCAGTAGCTAGTGACTGGTTGAATAATTCTGTTATTGGTTTTACCAGCTCCCCTTTGAGGTCTTTTAGTATCCTTGGATGCATCCCATCTGGCCCCATTGATTTATCCACTTTCAGTTTTGAGAGTTCTGTGAGGACTTTCTCCTCTGTAAATGTACTTGTTTCTCCCTCAGTTTTCTGACTATACTTGCAACTTAATTGTGGCCCCTTCCCCTCTCTTTCAGCAGTGAATACTGAGCAGAAATAATTATTAATATTATCTGCTATTACATTGTCCCCCTCAAGAAAACTTCCACTCTCTGTCTTTAGTCTTATTATTCCACTTTTTGTTTTTCTCCTTTCACTTTTATACCTAAAAAAAGTTTTCCCCCCATTACCCACTGATTGGGCAATTTTCTCTTCAGCCTGTGCTTTTGCACATCTGATTACCTTCTTAGCCTCCTTCTGTCTAACAAGATACACCTCTTTGTCCTTATTTTTCTGCGTCTGCTTAAATTTCTTAAAGGCCAACTTTTTTGCTTTCACAATACTTGCTACTTCTTTTGCAAACCACAATGGCTTCCTTTTTCGTGTGTTTTTCCTAACTCTTTTGACACAAAGTTCTGTTGCTTTTAGAATTGCACTTTTTAATTTTTCCCACTTATCCTGCACTCCTTCCAAGTTCTTCCACTCTGCCAAAGAATCCCTTACAGAGTTTCCCATCTCTACAAAATCAGCCTTCCTAAAATCTAACACCTTTGTTTTTGTGTGCGATGAGTCAGTCTCTGTCTTTATTTTGAACCATACTGCTTGATGGTCACTGGATCCCAGGTTTTCACCCACATTTATGTCAGATATTCTGTCACCATTTGTAAGTATTAAGTCTAATATTGCGTCCTTACGAGTGGGCTCCCTCACCAATTGCTGGAGGGATGCTCCTTGCAAGGAATTCAGCATGTCCCTTCTTCTGGTGGAACTTGCAACAGGCAGCTCCCAGTTTACATCAGGTAGATTAAAGTCTCCCATGATTATCACCTCTCCTTTTAATGCCATTTTATTGATGTCCTGCAATAGGCTCTTGTCAAGTTCCTCTTCCTGACCTGGTGGTCTGTAGATCACCCCTATACGAAAAATCGCCTTCTCCCCTGTTTCTATGGTCACCCAAAGGGCCTCAGTTTTTTCATCAATCCTTTGTATTAAGGTAGTCTTTATACCTTTTTTCACATATATTGCAACCCCTCCTCCAATTCTTCCCATTCTTAATACTCTCCAGAGCAGACTAGAGGAGTGCCCTGACGATATATATATATATATATATATATAGTAAAGGAAATCGCGGCACTCCAAGGAACTTTTTTCAGAAAAATATATTCAAAAGTGTAACACACCAACGGGGTTATAACAAGGGAAGAGAAGAAAGACTGTTATGTACGTGACGCACTGTTAGGACAAGAAAAATTAATAAAATGTAACCTTTAATTGTTTATTTTAAGATTTGAGACATATAAAAACAATTGTCAAGGAGGCAAAGAGGAAGAAACAAAGTGTTTTTAAAAAAGGGGATATAGATCCTCTCAAATTGAACCCCAATGTCCTGTTCCCAGTGTAATTGCTAGATTAGGTGCGTGTCGCTGTATATCTTACAGTGTGTACCCACTCATGAAAAGAACAAATCTGTTACAATTTTCACTTAATTAAGTTACTTTTGTTTAATATTAGTTTATAACACAGATTGCTCCCAAGGACTGTGCAGATAAATTAGGACAGCAAAGTAAATATGTCTGTTTGGTCCTTTTAAACATCAAAAAAAGGGTTGCCGCTTAGTATCTGCACAGATATTGCGCAGTGTGTAGCACAGTCTTAAATAATAACAGACTACGGGGCCGGCTGGTAGTATACGTGCCGTATTTCACATCTAAAATGTACCCGTTAGATCTGATATTGGGAACACAAATCGGCTGTTAGTGTTCTCCGCCATTTGTTTGGTTCCTCTCCGCAGGGAAAGAGGCTTGTACGTATGCCACTGTTCCCGGCTGTGCTGGTAGTGTGTCGGTGTCTGTGGGGAGATCACAGTCAGTGGTGAGGCTGTGATTCTCCAACTCGCAGACCCGCGTCGCGCTCCGCCACTTGACACTGCGCCTAACAGAGGGACGCACCGGCCGGGTGCTGTATCTGCACTGGCGTGCTGTAATCACATCTGAGTCTTGAGAGGTTCTGACCCCACAGCTCCTATCAGATGCGCCCTCTATGAGTGGATATTGTAACGCCCTAAAAGGCTTTGGTCCTGATGAAGCTGGTGGCGACACACGCGTTGACCAGACACACTTAGTGTGTGAAATATCCCCATGTCCCCTTCCCCCATGAAATGTATTTTGATTGATGTATTGGGCGTTACAGTATCCACTCACAGAGGGCGCATCTGATAGGAGCTGAACCACAGAACAGTCTTTCTTCTCTTCCCTTGTTATTGCTCAAATTACTGTTGAAGTGACAGCACACCCCACATAATAAAGTCTATGAATATTGATTGAAACAAGGGGTTACCTTATAAACACTGCCAGTGCAATTGCTCACCCCCCCTCTTTTTGCACCAAGGGGGTTATCCAGGTTGATTTGCAAGGCTGCGAATTCGCAGCCTTGCGAGTCCACCAAATCCCACCCGGCGAACGCACGCCGCAGCAAAGTATGGCTTCGTCCTCACAGCAGCGAATGGATGTTTTGCATAACCATCCATTCGCTTTGCTGGGGTGTCCGCCCACATCATTCGATGGTCACCGACCATCGAATGATGTTTAGCGTGCACGCATATATAAGTGACTTTTCAGTTGCGTATATATACGTGCACGCTGGCGTGGATACGGCCGGGCAGCTGACATCCAGTGATGTCAGCCACCCGCCCCCCACACCCGCGTCACTGCCTCATTTCCATGAGAACGCCCAGCGTTCTCTTGGGAACGCCCATGGAACGCTGGGCGTTCCCATATGGTGATGGAGCAGCCCGGCGCTCCCCGCCCATCTCCGCCCCCCCCCCTCGCTGCCATGGGTGCGTGCACCCGGCAACCCGAAAGGTCGCCATGGGTGCATGCACCATATGCCTGCACATGCGCAGATACCCGTCTGCGCATGCGCAGATGGGCAACATCGGAACTGCGTGCGAATGATCTGAATAAGGCCCCAACATTTCGGAGCACCAACGCTCCTTTTTCAAGGTGAAGTAGCGTAACAATTAAAAATAGCAAATAACATACCTTAAATACAGTGTATGGTCTCCTTCTCCTCCCTCCCCGCTGCTCACGCTGGCCGGGACACTGCCACAGGAAACCGGAACTTGTGGTTGCCTGGAAGTGATGTACTTCTCCGGCTGCTGTGGAGCGCTCTTGGAGTGCAAGCTTGTCTGGTGGCCATGGCAACAGTGCAGCTCTCCTGTATCTACAGGTCCCGGCTGCGCTGTGCAGATAACGGGAAAGGGGAGTAGAAGGTTACAGTGGAATATGTGCATAATAAAACAAACATGGTGTTGCTCAATTCATGTTTATATTAAGTGAGTCCAAATGGATTCTAAGCACTGTTTTAGGAGGCAAAAGTCAGGATGCGCTATGGGGAGTTCCATATCACCATCCTTCGTGAACATCTTCATGTACAAACATGAGAAAGAGATGTTCCTCAATGACCCCCCAGTGGCTGACAAGGTCATTCTATTAACGCGCTATATAGTTGACCTGTTTGTGTTATCGGGAGGTACATCAGAATAGCTAACAACGCTTATAGAAAACATCAATGGAAGACATTCACTTATTAAGTTAACCCACCAGAGTTCCAGAGAAAAAGTCGACTATTTAGATGTAACGGTGAAAATAATCATCTCTTTGTCAAACCCAGAGATAAAAAAACGATTTTGAAGTACAACAGCTTCCATTCACGCCCTTTAAAGGCAGCCCTGCCGCGTTCACAAATGATCAGAGCAGCCAGAATCATCAGTGACTCTAACAACTTACCAGGAGCCTTGAAAAATATGATGGTGAAATTCAAAGAGAGAGGATACAAATACAAAGAATTATGCCAAGTCAAAAACGAAGTCCTGATGTTGGATCGGGAGAGTCTATTAAATCCAAATCCAAGAGAGGAGAAACAGATCCGACTGCCTTTTGTAACTAGACTACACACAGCAAGCGCTATTTTACCTAGGGCAACCAACGCTTTGTGGCCCATTGTGAAAACTGATAAAAGCTTACCGGGATAGAAAGACAAGAAACCAATGCTGTGTTATACCAAAGGCAGGAGTATCAGAGAAACTATCGTACACAATGACATCACAGGCTTCAGCGAACAGACATCCAGACCTACCAACTTCTTGACAAAACAAGTTGGGTGCTACAAATGTGTAAAGTGCACCACCTGTCAAAACATGCTCACTGGCCCCAGCTTTATACACCCCAGCAACAGCAAATCATTTCCCATCGAACATGTGCTGAATTGTTTATCGTCTTACATAGTGTATGTCATCAAATGCCCTTGCGATTTACTCTACATGGGAAAAACCATCAGGCCCATGAGTGACCGTATGGCCTTACATAGGTTGGAAATCCAACAGACCCTCACATGCAAAAAGAAGGACACCCCGGATCAACCAGTGGCAAAACACTTCCAAATGACATAACACAGATTGTCTGACCTAAGACAATATCCCCCAATCCATACGTGGAGAGGACAGAAACGGTAGTCTTTTAAAGCTGGAAGCCAAGTGGATACACAAGCTAAATTCTGCAAGCCCCAACGGACTGAATGAACGATTGCCTCTATCAGTATTCCTGGCTTCCTCAGGTCATCTGAAGCAATGAACATGTACCCTGTATCTCCTTACTATTTAAGGATATTTTATGTTCCTTGTTTCTTTTTCTCCTCTTCCAATTTTTCACTTCATTTTTTTTATTTTTTATTCCAGTTTTCTTATACAGTTCTGGCCAGGTACATCGTGGCTGCGTTGCGCATAAAGTGCGCCATGCAAATCGCGCCTGGATCGCGCCTGCTCCTTGCGCTATAGTCCCGTTATAGATCGCGTTATAACGTAACGTAATCTTGTAAATGTAACCTGCACTTACACTCATTGACCACCAGATGTCACTTTTCCCAAACAGTACAGCGCATGCGTAAAAATCTCTTCTACAAAACAGTGGCCGCCACGACTTTTCACTACGGATTTTGTCCTTACTTTACGGACAGTTTGTACAGTATTTATTCGCAGAAGCAGCTACGTACGGTCATTTATGTAATTGGTACAGAAGCCATGCTAACCTTTGCTATTGCTGGATGACTACTTAAAACATTATTTGAGGACCTACAGTATCATACTTTACACTACGGATTTTGTCCTTACTTTACGGACAGAGTTATTTTCTTTTATTCGCAGCCGCAGTGACTACTGTATGGTCATGAACTGTATGTGATTGGTGCAGAAGCCATGCTAACCATCTGCCAAAAGTAAAATCACAAGCAATAGTGGCCTAGCGGGTAGAGGCACGGCTTCACTATCTCAGTATCAGTAGTTCGATCCTCAGTTGGTTACATTATATTTTTATTTTTGAAACGTTCTTTTTTTTTTTTTTTAAACCAATACAGGTACTGTACTGTAGTTACTGCGAATAAAAGAAAATAACTCTGTCCGTAAAGTAAGGACAAAATCCGTAGTGTAAAGTATGATACTGTAGGTCCTCAAATAATGTTTTAAGTAGTCATCCAGCAATAGCAAAGGTTAGCATGGCTTCTGTACCAATTACATAAATGACCGTACGTAGCTGCTTCTGCGAATAAATACTGTACAAACTGTCCGTAAACTAAGGACAAGATCCGTAGTGAAAAGTGACTGGTTAGCAAAGGTTAGCGAATTTTATCCCGAAACACGGTCCTCAAGGCAAGGAGTTTTACCTGAAAAGCTAAATTTATTTTGCGAAAAAAACCGTTCTCTGTAGCGCAGTATGTACAGTATGGGTATTAACTATCGTGTACATGGAGGCCTGCCATTGTGAATTTTTGTTTGTGGAAAAGTCCGAAAGAATTTGATAAGCACCAACTACTGTAACTACAGTACCTGTATTAGTTTAAAAAAAAAAAAAGAACGTTTAAAAAATAAAAATATACAGTAATGTAACAAACTGAGGATCGATCTACTAATACTGAGATAGAGAAGCCATGCCTTTACCCGCTAGGCCACTATTGCCTGTGATTTGACTGCAGGCAGATGGTTAGCATGGCTTCTGCACCAATCAAATACAGTTTATGACCATCCAGTACTGTACGTCACTGCGGCTGCGAATAAAAGAAAATAACTCTGTCCGTAAAGTAAGGACAAAATCCGTAGTGTAAAGTACAGTATGATACTGTAGGTCCTCAAATAATGTTTTAAGTAGTCATCCAGCAATAGCAAAGGTTAGCATGGCTTCTGTACCAATTATATAAATGACCGTACGTAGCTGCTTCTGCGAATAAATACTGTACAAACTGTCCGTAAACTAAGGACAAGATCCGTAGTGAAAAGTGACTGGTTAGCAAAGGTTAGCGAATTTTATCCCGAAACACGGTCCTCAAGGCAAGGAGTTTTACCTGAAAAGCTAAATCTATTTTGCGAAAAAAAACCGTTCTCTGTAGCGCCGTACAGTATGTACAGTATGGGTATTAACTATCGTGTACATGGATGCCTGCCATTGTGAATTTTTGTTTGTGGAAAAGTCCGAAAGAATTTGATAAGCACCAACTACTGTAACTACAGTACAGTACCTGTATTGGTTAAAAAAAAAAAAAAAAGAACGTTTCAAAAATAAAAATATAATGTAACCAACTGAGGATCGAACTACTGATACTGAGATAGTGAAGCCGTGCCTCTACCCGCTAGGCCACTATTGCCTGTGATTTTACTGCTGGCAGATGGTTAGCATGGCTTCTGCACCAATCACATACAGTTCATGACCATACAGTACGTCACTGCGGCTGCGAATAAAAGAAAATAACTCTGTCCGTAAAGTAAGGACAAAATCCGTAGTGTAAAGTACTGTATGATACTGTAGGTCCTCCAATAATTTAAGTAGTCATCTAGCAATAGCAAAGGTTAGCATGGCTTCTGTACCAATTACATAAATGACCGTACGTAGCTGCGTCTGCGAATAAATACAAAATACTCTGTCCGTAAAGTAAGGACAAAATCCCTAGTGAAAAGTGGCTGGTTAGCAAAAATCCGTAGCGTAAAGTCTTAACGTGGAGCATTAGTCACCCAGTGGTTAAACTATGTATTGCATGGCGTGGTACATAACGCAGGACATAACGCGATCTGCAACTCGCGAGTCAGAGCCCTCAAAAGCGCGTTGTAAACCACGATGTACCTGGCCAGAACTGTATATACACTCACTTTATTCTAGTAATAACAGCCGTAGTGGAGAGCTATAGTTAATAAGGATAAATTATGTTATCCACCTTGGTTGAATTTTAGTGCAACACAGTTGACAATATTTAATACCTTGGGTATTCCATAATTTACATGCCAACAAAGTATTCATGGACACAAAAGGTGTTCAATTCCAGAGTTTATGGCAATGATATTAAACCCAGTAGTTTTTATTAATAAAGCCATTTTATTAATATTGCACATTTTTTTAAAAAAATTCACATATTTTTCCCATTAATATCTTTCACTTTTTATTCCCCATAAATATAAATTTTTTTGCTCACCAGCTATAGTACATATATTGCGGTAAACTCAAGTTTCTATACAGGGTAGAATAATCATATTTACCCCCTAAAACACTGCTTAGAATCCATTTGGACTCACTTAATATAAACGTGAATTGAGCACCACCATGTTTGTTTTATTGTGCACGTATTCCACTGTAAACCTGGAGGGCTGTTAGGGAAAACATTTTTACAGGAAGCTATTTAAAGATGTTTTTTCATTAAGTCCGCGGGGGGCCATTGAGTCCAAAAGATGGATCCAATGGGTCTCCCACTGGAGGAGCTTTCTCAGTCGATCACCCCCCCGGATTGGCATGGGTACATGTTCTATAATGAGATGTCTAAGCTGGGACAGAGAATGATTGTGTGCCCGGAAGTGTCTGGCGACTGGCTGGTCTATATCTTTGCACGCTAGGCAATTTTTAATGGCCGAGCGGTGTGTCGCAGCCCTTTCTCGGAAAGGCCGACTGGTTTGGCCTACATACAAAAGACGACATGGACACTGGATAATGTAAACGACAAATGGTGTGGTG
This sequence comes from Crinia signifera, assembly GCF_055691185.1. Lineage (NCBI taxonomy): Eukaryota > Metazoa > Chordata > Amphibia > Anura > Myobatrachidae > Crinia > Crinia signifera. The sequence goes on along the minus strand of NC_139219.1, from coordinate 116,069,046 downwards.
TAGGTCACCACCTGGTTAATCTTGTACTTGTGGCCAGATGTGGGATGTTGGAAATACGTACCAGTGTCCATGTGTCGACAAGTTGTACAGGTGGGGCATTGGTAGCAGCCGGGGGCTTTAATTTGTGTGCAAATGGGTACCATGGGAATCAGATTCGTTTTAACAACATAATCTCTGATGTTGCGACCCCTTTTAAAGCTAGACATAAGAGATGTCCGGGAGAAACATGGAAGGTCTCGATCACTAGTGACCAGTGGCCAGGTGGCATTGAGAACCCTCGGTAGGGCTGCACTGGTGGATGAAAATGTAGTTACAAAAGGGATCTTTTTAGTATCTACCTTACTTTTGCTGGCTAAGAGTTTTGTGCGAGGTATTGCAAGAACTTCAGTTTTCTGCTTCTTGAGGAGTCTATAATCATAGCCCCGTTCTAAAAACCTATGCACTACAACATCTAAAGCCTGATCCAGAGCTTCATGATTGCTGGTGATGCGGGCAATGCGTAGCATGTATTATATATATCTTTTTTTTTTTTAGTTTGCCATGGAACCCAACTACTTGCACATATGGCCAAGAAATACATTTATGATGATTGCACTGCCTAATTTGGTAAGAGATTGAGTTTATCTATGTTTATTAATTTTGTAGAGCTTTGGTAGTTGTGATTAGTAGCTTTATTTGTAATAGGCTCTCTAGAGGTACATTTGTTGATGTCTGATTAAACATAATAGTAATTAATTTTGAAGGTTTATAGCAATTATACTGTCTGGTTTATATAAAAGGAAAATAGGCATACCTTAGTCCAATATCCTAATACAGTATAATCAAACCATGGGCCATAACCTTTTGATTTCAAATGAAGTCTAACCATTTTCTGGGAACCATGCTACATGTGACTGCATGTAATTGGTACTGTTATAGTATAAACCTGTTAAAAGCCCATCAAAATGACAGACACCAGGGCTGGATTATAAAAAGGGGAGGGGGTGTTAGAGGGTGTGGTTATTACTCACACAGGAGTTGTTGTACTCATACAGCTCTCTGGAAAACAGCCAATGACACAGCAGAAACAGCTGGTGAGAGTGGCATCTGCTGGTGGGAGCCGTGGTGTGTGTCTGTACAGAGGTCCATTAGGCAGAATCTAGTGTACTAAGCCTTGGAAATTTATACAGTGGAGAGAAATAAAATACCAGCCAATCAGCTCCTAACTGCCATGCTACAGGCTGTGTTTGGAAAATGACAGGAGCTGACTGGTCGATACTTTATCACTCTCCAAGGTTTAGTACATCTGCCTTACAGTGTGATAAATACAATCAGCCTTTTTTAAATTTAGATACTGAAAAAGTCATAATTAAACAGAATTCTGGAGTTTTGAGACATTTTGTTTACTATGTTTAGGTAATAAATTTTGCACCTTTACCTACTTAAACTATATTTTATGTCCCCAGGATAAAACTTTTACATGCACTCTGTTTATGCCATTTGAAGACTTTGACAAACTCTGTACAGAAGACCAAGTATTGGATTTCTTCAAGACACATTTTCCAGACTCTGTAGATTTAATTGGACAGTAAGATTTTTTTGGAATTTTTATTTATAACAGTTTACAATTAATATACAGTACTAATCATCCTTGTCATTTTGTTTTATAATATCAATGAAGGGGAACTTATTTGAGAGAGCACTGTATACTGTAATCTATACATATGAAAAGCTAACACTGCTCCTCACCTCTATTGGGCTGCTGCACAGACACTGGAGGGCACCCAATGGAGTGCCATTTGGGACACGGACACACACCCCACCAAGTAATGCTTCTATATACACTGCAACCCCATCCTCTTCCCTATTTTGTACCTCCAACATATACTGTCCCATATACACACTGAACCTCCATACTCCTCCATAAAGTCCCACATACATATGTAATTTCCCCCACCCCCTTCATCCCTGCTTGATGTTGCACTGTAATCCACGAAAAATTCCTAGTGTGCGCAAGCACACATGGCCAATAAAGTTGATTCTGATTCTGATATATACAGGGCAACCTCCTCCATACACTGCAACTGCTATATACCACATACATGCACACACAGCCCTGCATAAATTATGTTACAACTCCAGGTTACTTGCCATCCTGGGACTCAGCAACAAGTAGCAGCCATTACCAAGAAATGAATGTACTGCAGGAACCACCAGACCATAGTTGCCGACTTTATTGCTGCCCTCTCCGGGGGAGGGCAGCCAGCTCACAGTGGCGGATCCACAGATGGGCTGCACTATTGGCAATGTGTCTAGCGTGATCGCGGCATTTTGAGGGAAATGCGGGAGGGTTGCCCCCCTTTCTGGTGGGCCGGGAGGGGGACCCGATTTCTGGGACCCTCCTGGCCATTCCAGGAGGGTAGGCAACCCTACACCAGACAGTCCCTCGGCATTGAGGGTGGAGGCACCAGGACATTTGTGGCCATTTGCCAGTAGGGGTAGAAGGCTGCAGATGATCAGAGCCAGCCCTAGCCTAAATTACGCCCTAGGCAATATTTTGGCAGGCGCCCCCTAGCACCACCACTAGTTCCGCCTCTGACCCTGCTCCCCTTTCCCAGCACCATCAACCCTCATCATAGCAGTCATCATTTTGGTGCTCCTACCCGCAATATTTTAAATAGAAACAGTGCACACATTCGGTGCGCAGCCCAAACAGGGGTGTGTTCTTGCTGGGAAATAATGGCACACACTTTATTCACATTATATCATGCGATTAATGCATTTATTCACGTTACATCACACAGTAGTACCACTTTACCTTATATATATTACTCCTCACGTTATTCACATTATACCCTTAGAAAAAAATCCTGAGAAAATATTGTATTTTAAGCACCTCCATGGCCACACTGCAACCCAGCACAAAGCAGTGTGTGGGCAGAGGAGAAGATCTGCAGCTGCTGCTGTCACTTAAGTGGAGGGGGCCATCAGACTTTATCCTGGGTAATTTGTACCCCCTACCCCTTTTTCTCATCACCCCTGATAATTGCACATTATTAATGCCCTTATACACATGCCCCACATAATGCCCATTACACATACAGATGGAGCCGGCGATTCTACCGCCATCCACTGCCGGCAACCGGCTACCGCCAGGGGCGTGCGTGCACGAGATGCTCACAAGCCCCGTGGCAATGGAGCTTGACGGGGGACCCTGCTGCCTCCCCCGCCATCGCCACCGGTCCACCTCCCCTCCCTGACCCCCCCCCCGAACTGGGCAGCGTCTCCCTGAAGCGGAGACGGGCAGGGTGACGCTGCCCAGCTGCCGTGGTAGTGGGACGCACGTGCGCGTGAGACGCATGCGCATCCCAGTGTCTATTGCCGGCGCACGCCAGAGAGGAATCTCTAGCGCGCGCCGGGCAAAGATAAAGCTGGCTCCATCTGTATGTTGCACATCATTAATGCCCTTATACACATGACACACATAATGCCTGTTACACATATGTCGTACATTATTAATGCATTTATACATGACACACATAATGCCCCTTACACATATGCCGAACACTATTGCACAACCAACCTACCCGCAAACAGCACTTGCACAGCCGCTAACACTGTGACCATTGCCTCTGCTTGGATACAGATGTTTCCTCATACATCTTGCCTCAATAATCCATGGAGCTCCTGGCCAGTTCTGCTAAAGTTGGGTGCCTTTTTTTTCTGAAAATTCATTTTATTTGCATTGTTCTGTGACCAAGACACACAAGGAGCTTCCAATGATTAAAATGATATGCGGCATGCCTATATTCTGTGTGCGACTGTGGCTGTACCTGCATACGGAATTCATATGCAGATACAGCCTCACTCACACACAGAATATGCTGCATATCATTTTAATCAGCAGAAGCTGCTGGTGCCCCTAGGCATTCCAAATGTCCTAGGCGTTTGCCTAGTTTGCCTATGCCTAGGGCCGGCTCTGCAGATGATGCTAGTGAGGAGGAAGCATGTAACTGGCTCAGCTGCTTTTATATATACTGCATGCTGGTAGAAGGGACAGGTCCTGTGCTTCCCTCCTGCTTGTATAGGCCATGCCCAGACCTCTCCACCGGGACACGGCGTCTGCAGCGGGGAATCGTGTGCTGATGGATGCATACCAGGGGGAGACCTGCAGATGTACGGTATGCACTGACAACCAGCACATCTCTCACCCATGCCTGCTAATCTTTTACCGGGCTCATATGCCCCCATACAGGACTCCCTGCCGTAGGTTCTGGGTCTCAGTACCACGGTAAGTTGAGCCATTCAGCTACAATTGTACATTTGTACCAGATATAACTTTTATCTAAAGTGCCTTATTATTTTATATATTCAGTGACTGAACATTCTAATTGAGTTGGAACCTGTACGGTATAAATTATAAATATCATCAAAGTTTACTATATATACATATAAGTTCAATTATAAATACAGTTGAAGTAAACAAAAATGTATACGATAGGAAAAATGTATTTTCTTATATAATATTTCATGGGTAGTTTTGAATATATATATATACTGTATATATATATATATATATATATATATATATATATATATATATATATATATAATAACCTTAGGTCCGGCACTCCATGTGACGCAGAAATACTTGGCCCGGTGCCTTCACAAGTAATAGCATGCAGAGACAGAAAGGTGCGGCACTCGGGTACATATAACACTGGAGGCAAGGGTCGTCAAGCAACGTTTCAGTTTATAACTGTTTTCAAGCAGTGAGACAAAAGTGCAATAAACATTTAAATACCTGTGTCGACGCCGCCTCTCACGTGGGGGATGCCGGCCTCCGTGCAGTGACGCCCGGGAGACGCTGACGCGCTGCCGATGATGTCATGCCGTCAGCGTGCTTACCTCCTCGGGAGGCGCGCCGTAGTTGCTTAGCAACAGATGATACACAAGCGGACATACTGGAAAAAAACATAACATACATCGTAAACACCGTGCATATTTACAAAACAGTACCTATAAAAATGTAAAGAGAGCACATAGCAAGCAGCTGTCCCATTAGAAGGACCTTACACTTTGAAACTGTTCATAAAGCGGAACAGCAAAAATTAATGAAAGCAGCTATAGGAGATATAATCATTAAGCCCTTTTGGCTGAATGACATCTAACCGGGCTATCCACCGGTTTTCACACTGAATTAATTTCAGCCCCCGATTACTTCCTCTGATGGAGGGAACAATCGTATCAATCATACGATACCGCAAACTGTTAAGTGGGTGCGCCGCAGTGGCGAAGTGCCGCGCCACAGGTTGGTCGCTGTGGCCGGCAACCAGGGCATTGCGGATGGCAGACCTATGAGCTGTCATGCGAATTTTGAACTTATTTTCGGTCTTGCCGATGTATACCAGACCACATGGACATATGATCTGGTATACAACGAACGTAGACTCGCAATTGAGGCGATGCCTAATTTTGTAAGTGTGCCCCGAATGGGGGTGCTGGAATGTGTCACCCGGTTCAGGGCATGTTTTTCAATGTCCCACTGTAATTGCTCAAACCCGCTAGACGGGACAAATGAAAGTCCTTTACTTAAGAGCTTCAACTCACTAGGAGAGAGCTCATACGATGACAGGTTAAAGACTGTACTTATTTCGGCTTGGGCGGTCTGCCCACTCTGCCTCTGCCTCTTCCTTTGGTCACCGCGCCTCGTGGCCCTCCTCTTGGGCCTCCAATTGTTGCTCGGGTGGTAACCCCTAAAGGGGCCGCGGCTGCAGAGGGACCTTCTCTTTCAGAGGTTGAGCTACCTGTGTCGTGGGAGGAGTCGGATTAGAATCTAGACATGGGTTTTCTGTTACGTCTAAAAAATGGGATTCTGCGTTGATCAGATCCACTGGGATCAGAAAGCCATTTATAGACTGTATGTCTCTCATAGTCCATGGTGACCTTTTGCAATTTTTCTTTTTTAAATTTAATAAGGTCTTTTTTATATTGGGTAATTTGCGTCTGCATTTCCGTTTGCCAATTTGTCTCTTTATCAACAATCAGGGTGGGAAGGTGCGCATCTTCAAATGTAGAAAGCTTTCCTTTGATCTTCTCCAACTCTTTGGATGACTGGTCGATGACTAGCACCATTAGATCAAACGCGCACTTATTGACAATGGCAATCCAGCGCTTGCTGAATGCGGGATCATGTCGGCCGATGGTGGGGCAGTTTTTGACTCTAAATCCCCTTGTGATATATTTCCGTTTGCTGTTAATGCGCATGATGCGGACCATTTGTGAGAATGGTAGGCCGCGGATCAATGCCTTGGGATGGCAGCTTCAGGCCTGCAATAAAAGATTGCGGTCTGTGGGCTTGGAGAAAACGGTGGTGCATAGTGCATTGCATTTGATGTCAATATGCACATCCAAAACATTCATGGATTTTTGGTCCATGGCATAAGTAAATGCAATGGGGCCACCTAACTGGTGGAATTCTTGAAGGATGTTTTCGAATACTTGTTTAGGGCCCTTCCAGACGACGAATAAGTCGTCTATGTACCGACTGAACGATATTGTGTTGTATATCATGGGTTGCCGTAAAACAGCTGCTCCTCCACGGAGAACATCACGATATTAGCATAACACAGAGCTGCGCTCGATCCCATATCGCAGCCCCGTGTTTGCAAAAAGAATTTGTTATCATAAATAAAAAAATTGTTAAACAGGATCAGTTTTAACATTTTGATGATCACTACAATTTGGGCCTCGGGAAAAGCTTTTCTCTTAGTTAAGAATCTGGCTACTGCCTCTAACCCATACTCATGGGGAATCGATGTGTAAAACTTACAACATCTATACCAATTAACCAACAATTCTCTGGCACCAAAGAAATCTCATTAAGAGAGCACAGCTGCTTGCTATGTGCTCTCTTTACATTTTTATAGGTACTGTTTTGTAAATATGCACGGTGTTTACGATGTATGTTATGTTTTTTTCCAGTATGTCCGCTTGTGTATCATCTGTTGCTAAGCAACTACGGCACGCCTCCCGAGGAGGTAAGCACGCTGACGGCATGACGTCATCGGCAGCGCGACAGCGTCCACCGGGCGTCACTGCACGGAGGCCGGCATCCCCCACGGTGAGAGGCGGCGTCGACACAGGTATTTAAATGTTTATTGCACTTTTGTCTCACTGCTTGAAAACAGTTATAAACTGAAACGTTGCTTGATGACCCTTGTCTCCAGTGTTATATGTACCCGAGTGCCGCACCTTTCTGTCTCTGTATATATATATATATATATATATATATATATATATATATATATATAGAAAAACTTAATGTCATGGAGACATATGAGGCAGCACTCCTAGGTAAATGCAAAAAGAGGATTTATTGTGTGGCCAAGGTCCTAGCCACAAGTGGACTGAAATGCAACTGATGACAGAGGTAGAGAGGCATGGAGACTTTAAATATAAATATCATAGTCACCCGGGTACAGCATCATAAAACAGTCTGGTAGCAGTCAACGGAGCCGTTTCGGCTTATACAGCCTTCATCCTGGACTTGGCCACACAATAAATCCTCTTTTTGCATTTACCTAGGAGTGCTGCCTCATATGTCTCCATGACATTAAGTTTTTCTATAAATTCTTCATAGGATCCTGCACCCAACCAATCATCATCTATTATTAATGCGTGCTACTCCCACCAGTTTTCATATATATATATATATATATATATATATATATATATATATATATATATATATATATATATATATATATATATATATATATATATATGTGGTTTAGAATAAGTGTCACTCCAGGGGACTTATTTTATATGGCAAATAGAGAAGGCAGGTTACATGATCAAAAAGGTCGACGTTTCGATTGCCTTATTGTATGCTGTTCACTGTTGCCTTTTCACGTTACATGCCGTCTTGATAACGTTACATGCTGGTATCGAAACGTCAACCTTTTTGATCATGTAACCTGCCTTCTCTATTTGCCATATAAAAATTCTTTTGAAAAAGTCCCCTGGAGTGACACTTATTCTAAACCACTTCTGTAAACTTTTGAAGTTGGCACCCGGGGCAGTTGCCATTAGGAAACCTGGTTCTCTTGCTATATATATATATATTGGGTTTCCCAGAATGCGCCTTTCCTAGAATACAGGATAATGATTCGATATATCCGACACTAGACAGATCTATAGTGACAATACAGAAATAATTTTCCTTTAACAATACAAAATCTTAATAAAAATCTTTTTTATTGAAAGATGTCTTCTCAGTGACGATTTGAGCCCAACGCGTTTCGTCAATGAATTGACTTCATCAGGGGCATTTTGACAGCAGAACAATACACACCGGTATATATTCCTTAAATGGGATACAAGTAGCGGTCTGTTCTCTTATATTATATATATATTATATATATATTAAATTCAGTGATTGGAATCCAAGAGAGCACATCCGGTTTGACCACCACTCTATAAAATTATTTTTATCGGTGCCAATCCATCAAATTCTGTCCCTGAGGTCATATAACTTCCCTCAGAAGCTATTTGGGATTCATCAGTGGACTTAGTTTCCACTTTGGATTTTCTTTTATGATCTTTTTGTCAAGACTACTTCCAATATAAGAGAACAGACCGCTACTTGTATCCCATTTAAGGAATATATACCGGTGTGTATTGTTCTGCTGTCAAAATGCCCCTGATGAAGTCAATTCATTGACGAAACGCGTTGGGCTCAAATCGTCACTGAGAAGACATCTTTCAATAAAAAAGATTTTTATTAAGATTTTGTATTGTTAAAGGAAAATTATTTCTGTATTGTCACTATAGATCTGTCTAGTGTCGGATATATCGAATCATTATCCTGTATTCTAGGAAAGGCGCATTCTGGGAAACCCATCCTATTTCTATCTCTATCTTGGGTCCTGTCTAACAGAGGGCCCCCCAGTATTGCTGCCACATATCTTTAAAGCGCGGTTGGGGTAACCTGTCCTTATATATATATATATATATATATATATATATATATATATATGCAATGTTGGAAGATCCGGCACTCCTCACTGGCTCCTGCTGTGCTGGTATTTCTTGGCCTGGGTGCCCGCTGTTCACTGGGGGTGCCAGCGCTTGTATATCACGTGCAAAGAATAGCGTCACTCCAGGTACTTTGTGAGAATGCTTTTACTGTTAGTGTACATGACCGGAAGTGACGCGGCGCCCTCACCGGGGACCTCACGCGAACGCCTCACAGACTGTCTGCCAGTACTTCATTCTGGCATCTATAAAAAAAACAAATACAACAACATAAGATATATTAGTTAACCTGCGTGTTATCATGTGTTAATATAGTGTCTCCTACTACCTTTTAAAATCTCCTTCTCTTCCGTGTTTTATTTTTTATTAGTGACTGCATTGTGTATGTGCGATATGGGTTGTTATGTGCGTAATGTGGCCATGCTACCAGTAGATGGTGCTCATGGTCCTTTTATTCGATTTTACGTTGCTGATCTCTTGTTAGCAACTTAAACTGCTGTTTTACTCTATTCTATGTGCTGTGCCATATAGTTAGTCAATCTCTAATGTGTGTGAATTGATGAAATGGACATATAACTATATATATGTGTGGTGAGCAGAAATACATATTGACTAATACGAGGCTGAAGTTGGCTTCTTATTCGGCCAGCTTCTTATTCGAGCTCCAGCTTCTTATTCAGAACAATCACTTTTACAAGGGTTAATGAATCATGGACCACAAATTTGACTGCAAAAATCAACACAGGGGGGTCACGTACATATGACCCACTAGCAATTTATGGTACTTGTTTCCTAGCACGGCCACATATCTTATGGATCGTGTACCTTTAGTTAAGGTACACGATCCATACGATGGACCCGATTTCCTTTGAAATCAGGTCCATTTGGCCGGCTAGGACAAAATATCGGGGGCATCGCGTCGGTCGGGACCGTTAACAATGGTCCCGACGCGACCGACGCGATGCCCGCGATTTCCCCATAGGGTTCAATGTTAAAAAATATTTTAACATTGAAATCGTGTCGGGAAAGTTAAAATATCGGGGGCATCGCGTCGGTCGGGACCATTAACATAGGTCCCGACGCGATGCCCCCGATTTTTACATAGGCTTCAATGTTAAAAGATTTTTTAACATTGAAATCCTGAAAAAATGTGAAAAATGCGAAATGGGCCAATATGACCCATTTCACATTTTAGATGTCCCCGTCGTCACCCCACGATAGACGCCAACCCGAAGCGTGGCGAGCGCAGCGAGCCCGCGAGGGGCGGCGGTGCGCGTCCTCCGACCTTTTCATTCCCCTACTATCCACGTCGGCGTGGAGTTGAGAATAGAATAGTGTGGCGAGCGCAGCGAGCCACCGAGCCCGAAGCGTGGCGAGCGCAGTGAGCCCCGCGAGGGGACGCGGATACCTTCACAGTTATACGCGTCCCCTCGCGGGCTTCACAGGTGTCCATGGCGACACGGACACCTGTGAAGTCCGCGAAGGGACGCGTTTACCTGTGAAGGTATCCGCGTCCCCTCGCCACGCTTCGGGCTCGGTGGCTCGCTACGCTCGCCACACTATTCTATTCTCAACTCCACGCCGACGTGGATAGTAGGGGAATGAAAAGGTCGGAGGACGCGCACCGCCGCCCCTCGCGGGCTCGCTGCGCTCGCCACGCTTCGGGTTGGCGTCTATCGTGGGGTGGGGTGTACGCCGTGACATTTGGGGGGGTTGGGAATATTTTACATTGAATCCAATGTAAAATCGGGTCCCAGGGACCCGATTTACATTTAATTAAAAAAAAAAAATCGGGTCCAAAATCGGTCGGTCGCGACGATCGCATCGCATGCGACCAAATCGCATGCGATGCGATCGACCCGATTTTTCAGACACGACCACCCCGATGTAAATCGGGGTGGCCGTGCTAGGAAACAAGTACCCAATTTATTTTAACCAACAAGGTTTTGGAAACCCGCACGGGGGGTCACTTACATATGACCCACTTGCCATTTCTTTTGACCAACAAAGATTTGGGCAGAAATAGGGCAGTAAAGTGGGCAGGGGTCCCAGAATCATCATTTTGAATAAGTAGCTGGTGTCCTGCAAGGGTTAAACAGCGTTGGTCAAAAAATCTTACACTGGAAACCCGCACAGGGGGGTCACTTACATATGACCCACTTGCCATTTCTTTTGACCAACAAGGATTTGGGCAGTAATAGGGCAGTAAAGTGGGCATGGGTCACAGATGTCATTATTTTGAATAAGTAGCTGGTGTCCTGCAAGGGTTAAACAGTGTTGGTCAAAACATATTACACTTGAAACCCACACAGGGGGGCTGCCTACATATGACCCACTTGCCATTTCTTTTGACCAACAAGGATTTGGGCAGTAATAGGGCAGTAAAGTGGGCATGGGTCACAGATGTCATTATTTTGAATAAGTAGCTGGTGTCCTGCAAGGGTTAAACAGTGTTGGTCAAAACATATTACACTTGAAACCCACACAGGGGGTCAGATACATATGACCCACTTGCAATTTCTTTTGACCAACAATGATTTGGGCAGAAAATGGGCAAAAAAATGGGCATGGGTCCCAGATATCATTTTGAATAAGTAGCTGGTGTCCTGCAAGGTTTAAACAGCGTTGGTCAACAAATATTACACTGGAAACGCGCACAGAAGGGTCACTTACATATGACCCACTTGCCATTTCTTTTGACCAACAAGGATTTGGGCAGAAATTGGGCACTAAAGTGGGCATGGGTCCCAGAATCAACATTTTGAATAAGTAGCTGGTGTTCTGCAAGGGTTAAACAGCGTTGGTCAAAAAATCTTACACTTGGAATCCACACAGGGGGGTCACTTACATATGACCCACTTGCCATTTCTTTTGACCAACAAGGATTTGGGCAGAAATAGGGCAGTAAATTGGGCATGGGTCCCAGAATCATCATTTTGAATAAGTAGCTGGTGTTCTGCAAGGGTTAAACAGCGTTGGTCAAAAAATATTACACTGGAAACCCGCACAGAAGGGTCACTTACATATGACCCACTTGCCATTTCTTTTGACCAACAAGGATTTGGGCAGAAATTGGGCACTAAAGTGGACATGGGTCCCAGAATCAACATTTTGAATAAGTAGCTGGTGTTCTGCAAGGGTTAAACAGCATTGGTCAAAAAATCTTACACTTGGAATCCACACAGGGGGGTCACTTACATATGACCCACTTGCCATTTCTTTTGACCAACAAGGATTTGGGCAGAAATAGGGCACTAAAGTGGGCATGGGTCCCAGAATCATCATTTTGAATAAGTAGCTGGTGTTCTGCAAGAGTTAAACAGCGTTGGTCAAAAAATATTACACTGGAAACCCGCACAGGGGGGTCACTTACATATGACCCACGTGCCATTTCTTTTGACCAACAAGGATTTGGGCAGTAATAGGGCAGTAAAGTGGGCATGGGTCACAGATGTCATTATTTTGAAGAAGTAGCTGGTGTCCTGCAAGGTTTAAACAGCGTTGGTCAACAAATATTACACTGGAAACGCGCACAGAAGGGTCACTTACATATGACCCACTTGCCATTTCTTTTGACCAACAAGGATTTGGGCAGAAATTGGGCACTAAAGTGGGCATGGGTCCCAGAATCAACATTTTGAATAAGTAGCTGGTGTTCTGCAAGGGTTAAACAGCGTTGGTCAAAAAATCTTACACTTGGAATCCACACAGGGGGGTCACTTACATATGACCCACTTGCCATTTCTTTTGACCAACAAGGATTTGGGCAGAAATAGGGCACTAAATTGGGCATGGGTCCCAGAATCATCATTTTGAATAAGTAGCTGGTGTTCTGCAAGGGTTAAACAGCGTTGGTCAAAAAATATTACACTGGAAACCCGCACAGAAGGGTCACTTACATATGACCCACTTGCCATTTCTTTTGACCAACAAGGATTTGGGCAGAAATTGGGCACTAAAGTGGGCATGGGTCCCAGAATCATCATTTTGAATAAGTAGCTGGTGTTCTGCAAGAGTTAAACAGCGTTGGTCAAAAAATATTACACTGGAAACCCGCACAGGGGGGTCACTTACATATGACCCACGTGCCATTTCTTTTGACCAACAAGGATTTGGGCAGTAATAGGGCAGTAAAGTGGGCATGGGTCACAGATGTCATTATTTTGAAGAAGTAGCTGGTGTCCTGCAAGGTTTAAACAGCGTTGGTCAACAAATATTACACTGGAAACGCGCACAGAAGGGTCACTTACATATGACCCACTTGCCATTTCTTTTGACCAACAAGGATTTGGGCAGAAATTGGGCACTAAAGTGGGCATGGGTCCCAGAATCAACATTTTGAATAAGTAGCTGGTGTTCTGCAAGGGTTAAACAGCGTTGGTCAAAAAATCTTACACTTGGAATCCACACAGGGGGGTCACTTACATATGACCCACTTGCCATTTCTTTTGACCAACAAGGATTTGGGCAGAAATAGGGCACTAAATTGGGCATGGGTCCCAGAATCATCATTTTGAATAAGTAGCTGGTGTTCTGCAAGGGTTAAACAGCGTTGGTCAAAAAATATTACACTGGAAACCCGCACAGAAGGGTCACTTACATATGACCCACTTGCCATTTCTTTTGACCAACAAGGATTTGGGCAGAAATTGGGCACTAAAGTGGGCATGGGTCCCAGAATCAACATTTTGAATAAGTAGCTGGTGTTCTGCAAGGGTTAAACAGCATTGGTCAAAAAATCTTACACTTGGAATCCACACAGGGGGGTCACTTACATATGACCCACTTGCCATTTCTTTTGACCAACAAGGATTTGGGCAGAAATAGGGCACTAAAGTGGGCATGGGTCCCAGAATCATCATTTTGAATAAGTAGCTGGTGTTCTGCAAGAGTTAAACAGCGTTGGTCAAAAAATATCACACTGGAAACCTGCACAGGGGGGTCACTTACATATGACCCACTTGCCATTTCTTTTGACCAACAAGGATTTGGGCAGAAATAGGGCAGTAAAGTGGGCATGGGTCACAGATGTCATTATTTTGAAGAAGTAGCTGGTGTCCTGCAAGGGTTAAACAGTGTTGGTCATAACATATTACACTTGAAACCCACACAGGGGGGTTGCCTACATATGACCCACTTGCAATTTCTTTTGACCAACAATGATTTGGGCAGAAATTGGGCACTAAAGTGGGCATGGGTCCCAGATATCATTTTAAATAAGTAGCTGGTGTTCTGCAAGGGTTAAACAGCGTTGGTCAAAAAATATTACACTGGAAACCCGCACAGGGGGGTCACTCACATATGACCCACTTGCCATTTTTTTTGACCAACAAGGATTTGGGCAGAAATTGGGCACTAAAGTGGGCATGGGTCCCAGATATCATTTTGAATAAGTAGCTGGTGTTCTGCAAGGGTTAAACAGCATTGGTCAACAAATATTACACTGGAAACCCACACAGGGGAGTCACTTACATATGACCCATTTGCCATTTCTTTTGACCAACAAGGATTTGGGCAGAAATAGGGCAGTAAAGTGGGCATAGGTCCCAGAATCATCATTTTGAATAAGTAGCTGGTGTTCTGCAAGGGTTAAACAGCGTTGGTCAAAAAATATTACACTGGAAACCCGCACAGGGGGGTCACTTACATATGACCCACTTGCCATTTCTTTTGACCAACAAGGATTTGGGCAGTAATAGGGCAGTAAAGTGGGCATGGGTCCCAGATGTCATCATTTTGAATAAGTAGATGGTGTCCTGTAAGGGTTAAACAGCGTTGGTCAAAAAATATCACACTGGAAACCTGCACAGGGGGGTCACTTACATATGACCCACTTGCCATTTCTTTTGACCAACAAGGATTTGGGCAGAAATAGGGCACTAAAGTGGGCATGGGTCCCAGAATCATCATTTTGAATAATTAGCTGGTGTTCTGCAAGGGTTAAAAAGCGTTGGTCAAAAGATCTTACACTTGGAATCCACACAGGGGGGTCACCTTACATATGACCCACTTGCCATTTCTTTTGACCAACAAGGATTTGGGCAGAAATAGGGCAGTAAAGTGGGCATGGGTCCCAGAATCATCATTTTGAATAAGTAGCTGGTGTCCTGCAAGGGTTAAACAGCGTTGGTCAAAAAATATTACACTGGAAACCCGCACAGGAGGGTCACTTACATATGACCCACTTGCCATTTATTTTGACCAACAAGGATTTGGGCAGTAATAGGGCAGTAAAGTGGGCATGGGTCACAGATGTCATTATTTTGAATAAGTAGCTGGTGTCCTGCAAGGGTTAAACAGTGTTGGTCAAAACATATTACACTTGAAACCCACACAGGGGGGTTGCCTACATATGACCCACTTGCAATTTCTTTTGAGCAACAATGATTTGGGCAGAAATTGGGCACTAAAGTGGGCATGGGTCCCAGATGTCATCATTTTGAATAAGTAGCTGGTGTCCTGCAAGGGTTAAACAGCGTTGGTCAAAAAATATTACACTGGAAACCCACACAGGGGGGTCACTTACATATGACCCACTTGCCATTTCTTTTGACCAACAAGGATTTGGGCAGAAATAGGGCACTAAAGTGGGCATGGGTCCCAGAATCATCATTTTGAATAAGTAGCTGGTGTTCTGCAAGGGTTAAACAGCGTTGGTCAACAAATATTACACTGGAAACCCGCACAGGGGGGTCACTTACATATGACCCACTTGCCATTTCTTTTGACTATCAAGGATTTGGGCAGAAATAGGGCAGTAAAGTGGGCATAGGTCCCAGATGTCATCATTTTGAATAAGTAGCTGGTGTCCTGCAAGGGTTAAACAGTTTTGGTCAAAACATATTACACTTGAAACCCACACAGGGGGGTCAGATACATATGACCCACTTGCTATTTCTTTTGACCAACAAGGATTTGGGCACTAAAGTGGGCATAGGTCCCAGATTTCATCATTTTGAATAAGTAGCTGGTGTCCTGCAAGGGTTAAACAGCGTTGGTCAAACAGTATGACACTTGAAACCTTCACAGGGGGGTCAGATACATATGACCCACTTGCAATTTCTTTTGACCAACAAGGATTTGGGTAGAAATTGGGCACGAAATTGGGCATAGGTCCCAGATGTCATTATTTTGAATAAGTAGCTGGTGTCCTGCAAGGGTTAAACAGTGTTGGTCAAAACATATTACACTTGAAACCCACACAGGGGGGTCACCTGCATATGACGCACTTGCAATTTCTTTTGACCAACAAGGATTTGGGCAGAAAATGGGCACAAAAATGGGCATGGGTACCAGATATCATTTTGAATAAGTAGCTGGTGTCCTGCAAGGGTTAAACAGCGTTGGTCAAAAAATATTACACTGGAAACCCGCACAAGGGGGTCACTTACATATGAGCCACTTGTCATTTCTTTTGAGCAACTATGATTTGGGCAGAAATAGGGCACTAAAGTGGGCATGGGTCCCAGATTTCATCATTCTGAATAAGTAGCTGGTGTCCTGCAAGGGTTAAACAGCGTTGGTCAACAAATATTTCACTGAAAACCCGCACAAGTGAGTCACTTACATATGACCCACTTGCTATTTCTTTTGACCAACAAGGATTTGGGCAGAAAATGGGCACTAAAGTGGGCATAGGTCCCAGAATCATCATTTTGAATAAGTAGCTGGTGTCCTGAAAGGGTTAAACAGCGTTGGTCAAACAGTATGACACTTGAAACCTGCACAGGGGGGTCAGATACATATGACCCACTTGCAATTTCTTTTGACCAACAAGGATTTGGGTAGAAATTGGGCACGAAACTGGGCATAGGTCCCAGATGTCATTATTTTGAATAAGTAGCTGGTGTTCTGCAAGAGTTAAACAGCGTTGGTCAAAAAATATTATACTGGAAACCCGCACAGGGGGGTCACTTACATATGACCCACGTGCCATTTCTTTTGACCAACAAGGATTTGGGCAGTAATAGGGCAGTAAAGTGGGCATGGGTCACAGATGTCATTATTTTGAAGAAGTAGCTGGTGTCCTGCAAGGGTTAAACAGTGTTGGTCAAAAAATATTACACTGGAAACCCGCACAGGGGGGTCACTTACATATGACCCACGCGCCATTTCTTTTGACCAACAAGGATTTGGGCAGTAATAGGGCAGTAAAGTGGGCATGGGTCACAGATGTCATTATTTTGAAGAAGTAGCTGGTGTCCTGCAAGGGTTAAACAGTGTTGGTCAAAACATATTACACTTAAAAACCCACACAAGGGGGTCACCTACATATGACCCACTTGCAATTTCTTTTGACCAACAAGGATTTTCTCTGAAAATGGGCACTAAAGTGGGCATGGGACCCAGATATAATTTTGAATAAGTAGCTGGTGTTCTGCAAGGGTTAAACAGCGTTGGTCAAAAAATATTACACTGGAAACCCGCACAGGGTGGTCACTTACATATGACCCACTTGTCATTTCTTTTGACCAACAAGGATTTGGGCAGAAATAGGGCACTAAAGTGGGCATGGGTCCCAGATTTCATTATTTTGAATAAGAAGCTGGTGTCCTGCAAGGGACAAAAAATATTACACTTCAAACTGACACTGGGGGTCACTTACATATGACCCACCTGTTAACGACTGACCCCCCTGTGCGGGTTTCCAGTGTAATATTTGTTGACCAACACTGTTTAACCCTTGCAGAACACCAGCTACTTATTCAAAATGATGACATCTGGGACCCATGCCCATTTTAGTGCCCTATTTCTGCCCAAATCCTTGTCGGTCAAAAGAAATTGCAAGTGGGTCATATGTATGTGACCACCCTGTGTTGGTTTCAAGTGTAATATGTTTTGACCAACACTGTTTAACCCTTGCAGGACACCAGCTACTTATTCAAAATGATGACATCTGGGACACATGCCCATTTTAGTGCCCTATTTCTGCCCAAATCCTTGTTGGTCAAAAGAAATTGCAAGTGGGTCATATGTAAGTGATCCCCCTGTGCGGGTTTCAAGTGTAATATGTTTGGACCAACACTGTTTAACCCTTGCAGGACACCAGCTACTTATTCAAAAAAGTGACATCTGGGACCTATGCCCAGTTTTATGCCCAATTTCTACCCAAATCCTTGTTGGTCAAAATAAATTGCAAGTGGGTCATATGTAAGTGACCCCCCTGTGTGGATTACAAGTGTAAGATTTTTTGACCAACGCTGTTTAACCCTTGCAGAACACCAGCTACTTATTCAAAATGATGATTCTGGGACCCATGCCCACTTTAGTGCCCAATTTCTGCCCAAATCCTTGTTGGTAAAAAGAAATGGCAAGTGGGTCATATGTAAGTGACCCCCGTGTGCGGGTTTCCAGTGTAATATTTTTTGACCAACGCTGTTTAACCCTTGCAAGACACCAGCTACTTATTCAAAATGATGACATCTGGGACCCATGCCCACTCTACTGCCCTATTACTGCCCAAATCCTTGTTGGTCAAAAGAAATGGCACGTGGGTCATATGTAAGTGACAACCCTGTGCGGGTTTCCAGTGTAATATTTTTTGACCAACGCTGTTTAACCCTTGCAGGACACCAGCTACTTATTCAAAATGATGATTCTGGGACCCATGCCCACTTTACTGCCCTATTTCTGCCCAAATCCTTGTTGGTCAAAAGAAATGGCAAGTGGGTCATATGTAAGTGACCCCCCTGTGTGGATTACAAGTGTAAGATTTTTTGACCAACGCTGTTTAACCCTTGCAGAACACCAGCTACTTATTCAAAATGATGATTCTGGGACCCATGCCCACTTTAGTGCCCAATTTCTGCCTAAATCCTTGTTGGTCAAAATAAATTGCTAGTGGGTCATATGTACGTGACCCCCCTGTGTTGATTTCTGCAGTCAAATTTGTGGTCCATGATTCATTAACCCTTGTAAAAGTGATTGTTCTGAATAAGAAGCTGGAGCTCGAATAAGAAGCTGGAGCTCGAAGAAGAAGCTGGCCGAATAAGAAGCCAACTTCAGCCTCGTTTGACTAATAAACATATTATTTTTAAAAAAAGGCTTGTGCATAAAAATGAACATGTCCAGTTAACAGGCATAAATATGCCTGTGCCCTCCCATGCCCATTGTTGTCAATAATTTATCGATGATTCAAGTATGTGCCCGCCCGCTCTGTTCCTTTCTTGGGGCAGAGTAGGTGCTTCAACGTTGTGCTGTTATATGACTCTTTGGTGCTATCAATAGGACCAAGAACCGTCTATTAAGGCGGGCTTGGATGTGTGTAAATAACGTGAAAAAAACTGTGAACAAAATTAGTGAAATAAACTGTCATATAAAATTACTTGTCTCTGCTGATAGAATTTTTTGTCCCTCACCCTATTCTAATATCTGTGCTCTTTTTTATATATATTTTTTAATATTTTGCTCCGCTTTTTTTTAAAAAAGAAAAAAAGATTTTTTTTTTCTTATTTATCTGCTGTCTGTAACCCCTTGATGTCAGTTTATATCTAATGATCTACCCATAAACTATCATCTTTTATTATTATCCACTCAACTCCTGCTATCAGGTATCCTAGTTGGTGTTATGCTTGTTATTCATGCAGTTATGGGTCTCCATTGCATTATAAGAAACATTTGAAATTAAGCGCCTCATTTAGTCCATTGGGGCTCACAGTATTGAGCCTACTGATCCATCGGCATTCCAGCTGTAATAGTCTCTTGTCCCTGTCTCCTCCACGCAGTGAGGCAGGGACATGGTCGATGATTGTATATCGGACAGTTGCCATTCCATGTCTTTTCTCTCCAAAATGCCGTGCATATATGCCGTCCATATATATGGAGAAAGAATAGATAAAGCGCACAGTCAGAAACACTATATAAGATTATAGTAATTTTACTGATATTTTAAGTAGAAGTAAAAACTGACATACATGGGTTTAAAACAAGGGTAAATCGCCCCCTGACGAAGACCTCTGTCGAAACGCGTTGGGCGTGGCTACTATCCGATGCTGACGGCTGACGTCCTCTGGTCCTGTGAAGACGTATCCGGCTCTGTCCTGACTGTGGCGGGTGGACGAACCCCGCTGGGCTGATCACCCTGCGTGCTTCCGAGATCTGGTTGACCCCGCTGTGCCGGTGACAAGCGCCGTTTTTGTGGCGATTTACCCTTGTTTTAAACCCATGTATGTCAGTTTTTACTTCTACTTAAAATATCAGTAAAATTACTATAATCTTATATAGTGTTTCTGACTGTGCGCTTTATCTATTCTTTCTCCATGAACGCATACCTTGGATTCGTGGTTGGATCCTATTGTTTGGAGCTGCACACATTGGGAACAGTGGTTTGGTTCTGATACAAAGACTGTGTTGGACTTAATTGCGCTGGGTATCTCTCTGTCTCTCTCTCTCTCTCTCTCTCTCTCTCTCTCTATATATATATATATATATATATATATACTTTTTTATTAATTTTTTGTTTACAGGTGGAGCAGGCTCCATCTTTGCCGGAGCTGGCGATTCTATCGCCAGCCCCTGCCAGTGGCCGTCTCTCACCAGGGGCGTGCACGAGACGCTCATGCATGCCCTGTGGCTACGGAGCTGGCTCCGCCGCCCGCCTCCTCCCCCGCCGCCCCTCGCCGCGGCACAGTCCTGAAACTGGGACACGCGTGCGTCTCATCCCATGCAGATGGAGCGCCTCTGTGCAGGCGATCGCCAGCGCAGACATGCTGGAGATTCCGGCCAAGGATCAGAGGCGCTCCATCTGTATTTATTGTTTGATGTTGTATCTATTCTAGGTGGCCGCCTATATAACATATTATTTCTAATTTTTTATAACAAATAATTGATTTATATACATGAACTGTATTTATGTGTGTATATGCACAACCTCATCCATGGTGCTATGATATTTATTGGTGCAGTTTCTCCAATCCTTTAGATAAATTCTTAATACTTTTCTACCTTTTTCTTGAGCCACTAATTAGTTGACTCAGCGAAGGAAAATTGTTGTGCACACACTAGCACACATTGAGATCTGCTGCCTACTTTGATATAAGAAAAATCCAAGTGCAATTAATACTTGCCTACTTTTGAAATCCAGTTTCAGAGAGATTATAGTTGTTAGAATTTTGAGGGGCCGTGTCATGCTCCACTTAAAGGGCGTGTCTACTTCCATATATGGAGAGATTGTGAAAAGAGATTGTGAACTTGTCACCTAGAAGCATGGTTGTTTACTGCTACATCTGAGAGGAATCTTGTAAATCTTGTAAAATTGTAATCTTGTAAAATTACTTTATGTAGATGAGCCCCAAAGAAGTTAGTAAGAGATAGTATACTTGCTAAAGTGCTGGGAAATGGTGCAGATGATTCAATGTAAATGTACTGTATCTATCTCTTATTACAGTGTAATGTGGGCTAGGTGAAATGAGGGAGATTGCTAAACTAATGAGGGAGATTGGTGCTATTTCAGGGAGTCTCCTGCAGAATGCAGGAGTGTAGGCAACTGTGGTGCAATTTAATAGAAAATATTTATAGTTATCAATTTAGCCACTACTTAGCACCCATTATTTCACTAGATTCTAGTGGCAGTGGTGTAACTACAGAGGGTGCTGGGGATGCAATTGCTATGGGGCCCGGCCGTTTGGGGGGCCCGAGGTCCCAGCAGGCTATCCCCTGCACCCTCTTTAATTATTTTTTATTTTTAATTTAATAAACATTGCAGCGCAATCATGGCTGTGCTGCTGTCCTGTAGCCGCCCCCCTTCAGTGACTGCCAGCACCACGTATGAGAGAGGAGGGACACACACACAAGCCAATGCAGAGCATCCGCTGCCAGAGCCCCTGATCCTGACTGCAAGCAGGCAGCATGTATAAGCGAGTGCGCAGCCGAAGGGTGACACACAGGAGCCAATGCAAAGCCTCCGCTGCCAGAGGTGCCGCAAAGCACAAACCACCAACACCGGGGCACAGGAGACCCTACAATGATGGAGCCATTGGGGGCTACCCAGCGCGATGAGACCCGCTGGGGTTGTGTACAGACATCACCTCTGAGGAAGAGGAGAAGGCAGGTGAGAACGAGACTTGCACAGCGCTGCTTGTACTGTGGTGTGTGTGTGTGTGTGTGTGTGTGGGGGGGGGATATGCGCTGCAAAACCACAAAACACACGTGGCTTCCTTACTACAAACTTCTGATCTACTTCCTCTCCTAAGTGCTGCATCACAACAGGGGCAGGTCTGCTGCAGAACAATCTGCAAGCACCACAGGCCCCAGCAAAGGATTTTATGATGATGCTGCTCACATTAGTGTACCCAGTTAAGAAGCAGCATAGTATCACAGAAATGTGTGTAGCATAACCACACATTCTCACTCACAGACACACAGACTTTGGCTAGGCAGTGCACTTGTTTTTTTTTTTTTTTTTTTCATTAAGTTCATCTAAGTTTGCTGGGCTGTGTAGTACTTTTAACTTTTATTTGACAGCACCAGATTCATAAAGTAAACATCATGGGCCAGATGCACTAAGCTTCAAAAGTGATAACATGGAGAGTGATAAACCTCCAGCCAATCAGCTCCTGCCTGCCATTTTTCAAACACAGTCTGTGACATGTCAGGTAGGGATTTAGGAGGTTATTCTGGTTGGTGCATTAATTTCCGAATTATTTCGGAGCGGTCCGCACGCCACGCTGTGCGGACATGGTACGAAGAAACGCCCAGCGGTCCTCCGCATTCGGACGGACTCACACTTTAAGAAGAGGGCGTGTTTACGGACGACATCCAAACCATGCACGGTCTTACAGCGTCTGCACGGTCTTACCGCGTCAGAACGGACGGGAACTTGCCCGTACGCACCGATGCGGTGTATTTCCGCAAAACTCACCACTATTATCTGAACTCCGAAATCTGTTACATGACCTACTTATGCAATTAGGCAACCTCATTAAAAAGGGATTGTTTTTAATGGTCATCTATTATTTCTCAAATTGATAATTAAACACTTTACTACCACTTTAGATTAACCCTTACATCATGCTAAGTTCAGGACAAAAAGAGGAAAAAGACTGCTTTAGGGGGAACGCACTGAAAGAATAGAATCATAAAATATAGCTTTTAATTCTTTATTGTTAAAAATCCCACAATGAATTTGTTTGGGAATGCAGCGAAAAAATAGAGGTTAAAACATATTGGGACATACAAACATATAAACACTATGTGCTCAAAGATAAAAAAATAAGTGTCTTTAAAACTACACTTGAGTCCTATCCGAAAAATGCCTGTTAAATATTAGCCAGTAATGTAGTATTATACACAGAGAATTATACCCTTATTCGATGGGTTTTGCTGCTATTAGTATGAGAGGATTTCTTGTACTATCACTTGTATAGGCCACCCATTAGTGATTCATAATTTTTCACAGAAATTAAATCACAATAGTATTAGTTAGAGAAACTGTTTTCTGTCTTGCACCTTTATTGGTGGACAGTCCCTTGGTGCCACCTACTGGTGGTTTACCATAACAGTTTTCAGTATAATGTTTTAATGTGATCGTCTCAAAACTTATCTATTGGTGCCACCTACTGGTGGTTGACCAAAATAAGTTAGATTTTATCTCAGACTTGTTTTTTTACAGTGGTCTGCTGATTTTATTGGGGGTCATAAGAAGAAAGAAAAGAAGAAATTTTATTGTATCTCATTTTAACATGTTTTTTTATGCCTGTTAGCCTAAAAATGTTAATATTTGTGATGTTAGTCTAATAGGGCGCCACCAGTCCACCTAGGTGTTGATAGAGAACACCAAAGGTGAAGCAGGTAGAAACCACCTTACAGGTGTGTTTGGGCTATTGCATTGAATAAATAGGGGATAATTCAAATCCCACTTTATAGCATAATATATCTACCTGGGCGCTCTAAACACATTTTGAGAAACCCAAGACACTGTCTAAAAACGTTTTTGAAGTTTGGTTTTTGCTCTATAAAAACATGTTAAAATGAGATACAATAAAATTTCTTCTTTTCTTTCTTCTTATGACCCCCAATAAAATCAGCAGACCACTGTAAAAAACCAAGTCTGAGATAAAATCTAACTTATTTTGGTCAACCACCAGTAGGTGGCACCAATAGATAAGTTTTGAGACGATCACATTAAAACATTATACTGAAAACTGTTATGGTTAACCACCAGTAGGTGGCACCAAGGGACTGTCCACCAATAAAGGTGCAAGACAGAAAACAGTTTCTCTAACTAATACTATTGTGATTTAATTTCTGTGAAAAATTATGAATCACTAATGGGTGGCCTATACAAGTGATAGTACAAGAAATCCTCTCATACTAATAGCAGCAAAACCCATCAAATAAGGGTATAATTCTCTGTGTATAATACTACATTACTGGCTAATATTTAACAGGCATTTTTCGGATAGGACTCAAGTGTATTTTTAAAGACACTTATTTCTTATCTTTGAGCACATAGTGTGTATATGTTTGTATGTCCCAATATGTTTTAACCTCTATTTTTTCGCTGCATTCCCAAACAAATTCATTGTGGGATTTTTAACAATAAAGAATTAAAAGCTATATTTTATGATTCTATTCTTTCAGTGCGTTCCCCCTAAAGCAGTCTCTTTTTCCTCTTTTTGTCCTAAACATTGTAAGCCTGACTGCTGGGAACAGCACCCCCTCTTACCTATATATGAAAATTGGGGTGTTCTCTCTGAAAAATCTGGAAAATATTTGGTGTGCAGGCGTGCAAACAAGCTTCCCAGTGGAGCCACAATACATCATGCTAAGTTCAAAACATTCTTTCTTGCCCCTTTACGCCCATGTGTTATGTATGCATATTACATCATAAATTATTCTTCACATGCAAACACACACATACACATCAACACACTATGTACATCTTTACATTACCCTTCACTTTCAAGCACTTGTATGCAATAAACCCATCTATATACTGTATATACCTTTTGCACCTTACATAAATAAACATCACTATTTATACTTATACTGTAAAATTATACAAAAACACACAGACCTCTTCTAACTTTCCACACAAAATGTATTTAAATACAAAAAAAAAAGAAATAATTTACAGCAGCAGGTCGCAGAGGTCCTGCACATCTGCAGCCAGGATCAGCAGGTGCTGGCGCAGCCTTAGGAGGGCCCCTCTCACACCCTTGCCTTCTTCCCTCTGGTCATCTGTGGGCATGTTAAAGGGGGTTCAACATTAATTATGCTATTCAGGTAGACATTGTACAGTCAATCCTAAGTACCTACAGCATGATAAATCATACATACAAACAATTACATAGGCAATAGTGTTTCAAATGAAAAAAAAAAAACTATGATGGTGCTACACACACACACAGTGGCTTACACTACAGAATATGTGACTGATAAAATTGCCAATGTACAGTATGTATCAAAATCACAACAACACTTGAGCCTCACTCACACTTGTCCTGCCTTAACACTCACCAATGTACTAGAAAGCTACATCCACTAGAACTTGTCACATTTTGCCATACATATAAACCCGCATGTCACTGCTTAATAGCTAAACTGCATGATAGATAGATAGATAGATAGATAGATAGATAGATAGATAGATAGATAGATAGATAGATACCACATTAAAAGGCTAGGCTAGTCCCTCTACCCCTTACTTCATGAATCATTGTCACATTGCCAGATAGGTGAAAGTGCAGCACTAATCCTCTTCCATGCACCAAACAATTTCTAAGGTACATCCATCCTACATAATAGTTTTCAAATATACATGGCAACAACACGGTCCCACTGGCTAGAGGGGGGCCCAGGGGAACTGCCCACTTGTGACTCCATTATAAATCACGCCTGGCCATACTCCATTGATGTTTTATTTGTGCTTGTATAGAAAGACCCTCCATAAATAAACACTCATCACCTACATGAGCCTCCAGATTCCACGTTTGCAGCATGGCCCTATAACCCCAAAGTGTGTCTGTTGTTATCCATTTGTTTTGACTAGTCTTTACTATATTATAGCAAAATGTAATCAGCTGTGCGACATAACAAACTGTACCTAAATAAGTCAGTAATGAGGCATTACGTCTACTTACCACTGCCTGCCAGCTCCACACCCATTTCCAGTTCCACGTTGCTGGGTGGTGGGTAGTTGGGTAGGGGTAGGTCTGGGTCATCCTGACCAGGGTAGCTGGGTGGGGAAGGAAGGGGGAATGAGGAGGTTGGTGAGTGGCTAGGGGGAGGGGTGTGTGTAGGGGGAGTGGAGGTGAAGTTTTCCGCCTCATGATGGCCCTCATCCTCCTCCTCCTCCATCTCCACCTGTCCCGCCTCCTCCTCCTCCACCTCCACCTGGCCCTCCACCTCTACCTCCACCTCCTGGGCCACCTCCGGGGCCTCCTCCGGGGCCTCCTCCTGGGCCTCCTCATGGCCCTCCTCACGGCCCTCCTCACGGGCCTGTCTGGCTCTCTCCCGCGCTGTGGGATAAACAAACAAAATGGTTGAGTGTCATTTGACATTCTAATTACTATAACAAGTACATATCATATCCACATTAATGCATGTGATAGAGGAAGTATCACACATATAGTATATGCCATTTCTATATCGTCAACACCCAATTGACCTCATGTAATATAATTATTTAATAATGTGAAAATGAAAACATTCACTGTTAATTATGTGTGTTTTGCGTCAATACTTACTCGCTGTAAGTATTGACGCAAAACACACATAATTAACAGTGAATGTTACCAACACATACCAAACATACATGGTGAAAAAAGTATGAAAAACAATCGGCTCACCAGACATGTATGATGACATTAGCTACAATCTATGTACAAGGTATAATTGTGACCTGCAATATTGGACTAAAAGCAATACACCTCAAACATAATATGTAGTGCAATTGATATTGGCATTAAGAGGCCATGGTGCCTAATTGTGAATTTCGAGGACACAAAATTAACATCATTTTCCACCTTGATGGGTGTAATTGATCACAAATTGGGTTGGTCTGTGCAACATTCAAAAATGTACCTGAAGAATCTTTGGGCAACAGAGTCCCGCAGCTGGTATCCCCATCGGCTTTCCGGGGAGCGGGATGGGCACAGGGGAGGATCTTGCGGCTCAGATGGAACATCCCACTCATCAAAGGGTATCTCACGCTGCACAGCTATGTTGTGAAAGAATGCACACAAGCCCACAATCCTCAACACCATTTCAGGCGCATACTGTAAGTCACCACCAGTCCGGTGGAGCACTCTAAATCAACCCTTTAACAGGCCAATTGAGCGCTCCACCACTTGCCTGGTGGCAACATGCACCATATTGAATGCCTCCTGTGGGCCTGGTGCTGGGGAGCTGTACGGCGTAAGCAGCCAGGGCGTACATGGGTAACCGGAGTCACCCAAAACCCACGCATCATGGCCTTCAAGCTCTTGGAGTCTCAGCCAAATCCCGGTTTGTCGGATAACATGAGAGTCATGGGCACTTCCGGGAAACTTCGAGTTGAAGGCGAGAATTTCCATGGATGGGCCACATACCACCATCACGTTGAGTGAGTGAAACAATTTTCGGTTCCTATAGATCTTCTCACTTTGTGATGGAGGCACAAATGGTACATGGGTGCCATCCACAGCCCCTATCACATTAGGGAAGCCAGCAATTTGATGGAATGCCTGCTGGCTTCTGTGAAGGGTCTCTTGTGCAAAAGACATGGCCATGAAGTGCCCCTTGCGCCTAAATATGGCTGACGTCACACACCTCAGGATTCTGCTGAAAGCAGGCTGGGATATTCCAGCAAGTACTGCCACTACTTGTTGGAATGATCCTGAGGCGCAGAAATGCAAGACCGCCAGCAGCTGAGTGTGAGGCGAAATTGCCGTCGTGAGCCCATGACAAGGTTCTAGATCACTCTCAATTAAAGAGAGTATATCTAGAAT
This sequence comes from Crinia signifera, assembly GCF_055691185.1. Taxonomy (NCBI): domain Eukaryota; kingdom Metazoa; phylum Chordata; class Amphibia; order Anura; family Myobatrachidae; genus Crinia; species Crinia signifera. The sequence goes on along the minus strand of NC_139219.1, from coordinate 116,041,099 downwards.
GACATGTGGGGGTAACCGATACCTAGTAAGTACCTCATCATCGGGCATCCCAAAGAGTGTCACCCGTGTGCGAAAGATTCTTACACGTCCTGGCCTCCTTGGGTGACGAGTGGGTTGAGCCGCAAGTGCCCTTAGTCCATTAGCCACAAAGTCCATCATTGCTTCAGCAACCTACAATAAAATGATCAAATGAAATGGAACACCTATGCAAAGAATGCTCCTCCCAAAAAATTAGTAGAATAATATGAATCCATCCGTACAATAGACGGCCGCCAAGTCAAGTCCCGAATATCCATAATGATCTACAATGATGTAACAATAATATTACCTCACCACACAACTTTGTAAACACAAATATCTCTATTACATTTAACACCTAAACACTAATTAAGTATTATATGTAAGAACAATTGATCATGAAATCATGTAGTCAGACACATGAATGACAAATTGAAAGAAATATGTTAGGTGAAAATGCATGGGACATCAAAGTGAGCACCTTCAGATGGTGTGAAAGGGAATGTTGTAACATGAATAACCTCCATTGTGAACTGTAACAGTATGGGACACATTTCAGCTATTGATGGGACATGTAGTACACCAATATATGGTGGCCCACAGGTTTAACACCTGTGTGTTAAATGGTGGCCAGCTAACATGAATTATTAATGCTAACAAGCCTTTGCTGACCAAAAACTCTTTGATATGTGAACAAATGTTGCATACATTATTACCCTTACATTGTTAATGTATATCATCTCTACAATGACCATGGGAGAGCTTACCTTAGACCCGGCCACAATACAGATCTGGAGACAAATGAATCTAGCATCAAACCATTATTTATAGGCCTATCACATGTGTTGTGCATGACATCAATGATGACTATTGCATGACTTGTGGGGTGGATTTCAAAATGGATTGGGTTACTTAAATTTTTTGTACATTCACAACAATAGCACAGTACTAATGAACATTCACAGATAGCATTTATGATTTTATAACGTTGGAGGTGGCCATTATAGAAAATATTACAACATTTCACCTAAATTAGACTTTGAAGGTACGCCAGGTTTTCTAAATTCGAATTGCCGTTACTATGGGCGTGGCCTATGCGCCGCAAAAACAGCACAGCGTACGCAGCCGTACGGAACGCTGCCGCAAAAAAAACCACAGGGTGGGGCTGAAGTACGCCACTGACAGAAATAGTATATAAAGGTGTGCTAGATCCACAAAATGGTGTTGCAAACATGGCTGGCTCTCATTCTGAGGGAGAGCAAGACTTCCTGAGCCTCATGGAACGCCTGGACTCCAGCACCTCCTATGTGCCCCTCCAACAACAGGCATTTGGAGGAGAGCAGGCAGCTGGCCCATCTTCTGCCTCAGCAGAATCATTGGGAACACAGCAGGTGGCTTCCCAAGATAGTAGCATGGCCAGCACTTCAGGTACAGCGACAGGTGGCCGTGGCCGTGGTCGTCGTCAAAAGAACCCAACAGAGGATCCAGACACCAGGAACATGGCATTCGAACCGCAGGAGCTTGCCATTCTAGTACCCCGTGCAAGGGATTGGATAGAGTGTCCACAGGAGAAGCTGACACACACCAGGAAATGGAAGATTTGGGATGACATAACCGCGGAGATTAATGTGGTAGCTCCACAAGTTCGTGAGAGGGAGCATGTGAAGAAGAGGCAAGTTAAAGTGTGCTACATTTGTGCAGAAGTAGACCAGTAATGTTTGTATTATATGTTAGATGGAGTTGGTGAACCTTTAATCAGAACACAACGGACTTATATTCAAGACACCACCGATTTTCTGAATACACTCAACAAATTCCAGGTCGTACCCCAAGATACTCTGCTGTGCGTCATGGACGTCAGCAGTTTGTATACCTGCATCCCCCACAATGAAGGCCTGAAGGCCATGAGATTGTTTCTACAAACCACCAATATGCAAGCGCTCGACCATGATCTATTTTTGGAGTTGTTGAGATTAACTCTCCCCAGGAACTATTTTTTATTTAATGGTGGTTTCTACAAGCAGCTATCCGGCTGCTCGATGGGGAGTAACGTCTCCCCTTCGTTTGCAAACATCTTTATGTTTCAAGAAACCACGTCGATGTTCTCTGACAACCCTGAAGCAAGTGGAAAGATCATATTAGTAACACGCTACATAGATGACCTGTTTATGTTATGGAACGGGAATAGCGAAGAGTTTGGTCTCTTAATGGATAACATCAACAAAAGAGACTCCCCTATAAAGTTCACATATCAGTCATCAACTTGTACTATCAATTACTTGGATGTTCAAATCAATCTTGCAGATGGACGAATTACCACCGGCCTATATGTCAGACCAACTGATAAGAATAACGTACTAAAAGGGCTATAAAAGTGAAGTACTACAGATCCAAAAATGGGAGGTGCTAAAGATGTCCAGAAATACTCTACTGTCAACGAACACTATGAAAAAACCCAAACACGACAATGCACTACCATTTGTATCCAGGTTCAATACGGCCTCATATGTCCTACATAGAAACATAGAAACATTGAATAGAAACATAGAATTTGACGGCAGATAAGAACCACTTGGCCCATCTAGTCTGCCCCTTTTTTTAAACATGTTACCTCAAACCATATTTGATCCTTATTTTTTTGTAAGGATATCAATATGCTTATCCCAAGCATGTTTAAATTGTACTACTGTATTTGCGTCTACCACCTCTGTTGGGAGGCTATTCCACTTATCTACTACTCTTTCTGTGAAAAAATTCTTCCTCGCATTTCCCCTGAATCTTCCTCCCTCTAGTTTCAGTGCATGTCCTCGTGTTCTGTTGCTCCTCTTCCTGTGAAGAATGTCTCCCACCTACCAAGAGCATCTAGAGCCCTGTGGCCTATCGTTAAAAGTGACGCCAATCTTACGAGCCTGCGGGACAAAACCCCCCTAATCTGCCATACACGCGGAAGAAATATCTGTGATAGGATAGTACACAGAGACATTACAGGTTTCTCCAAAAAAACTACAGAAGAAAGTGGATTCCTACAGCGCCCAAATGGGTGTTATAAATGCCTACACTGCACTACCTGCTAACACATGCTGACAGGCTCTAAGTTCATCCACCCATCAGATGGCAGATCTTTTCCCATTAGGCATGTCGTCACCTGTACCACCACCCATCTGGTCTACGTCACCCAGTGCCCGTGCAAATTGTTGAACGTGGGCAAAACAATCAGGTCACTACGTACCAGGATGGCCCTCCACAGGTCCTCTATCAACAAAGCCCTTAGTGGCAAAGATAATGAGCAGCCAGTGGCCAAACACTTTGCCCAGATGGGACACAGCCTGAATAACCTGAAGCATATGATCGTGGACCACATTCCAGAATCCTTACGTCGAGGTGACAGAGAAAAAAGAGAGGCAACCTGGATCCACAGACTGAATAGCGTTAAACCTCATGGACTTAATGACAAGTTCAGCTATGCTATCCTTCTATAAGTGACCAATTGATCGAGTACCAGACATAATTGTCCGAATGCGTGACTCATTTCAGTGTGCTTTTATTTCCTCCGCTAATCTTTCTATCCCTTTATCTTTTCCAATTGTTCATGCACCACATATGCATTTACTAAGTTGAATGCCCAGTAGACCACCCTATGAGATACCGGGTAACATTCACAGGTTGCTAGGCAACAGAGATGTTACATGGGAGTAAGTTATGATACTGCCCCTCAGTTAGGGATAACGTGTGCTTTTTCTTCTCTCCGCTCATCTTACTATCACTTTACCCGTTTCTGTTATGTTTGGTTGTCCCTCATTAGATATGTTAAGTTGTCCCTTATCATATACTGTACCTCCAGAAATTCGGACACTATACGTCCTGGGTCTCTCCAGTAATTTAGAACCTAGTCCATTGTGTGCTTATTATTCTTCTTAGACTATTCTTACTATCCTGTACCCATTCCAGTTTAAGTTGAGTTGTCCCTCCTTTGATTCTTGAGTTTCCTTATCGACATATCTATCGACAAAAAATTGTTGACACCTACGAGGCCTAATGTAGGTGGATTTATATCTAAGATATTAATACACTACCTTAGTCCACATGAGCTTTAACCATTCAAAGATGACTTCAGACACTTTAGGTGAATCCCATACACCTTATGTCGACATAGATAAATCCTACACTCATCGTGTCGACTAGAGTCCCTCACGTGAATCAATATGTGTGCTGTTTTTTCCTCTCCGCTTATCTTGCTGTCCCTTTACCTGTTTCCAAATAGTGTTGAGTTGTCCCATTTATTTTCCTCAGTTAACCCTACATTAAGATATCCATGTCACAGGAGTACGTATTCAGTGATCACAGTGTGCTTTTTCTTCCTCTTAATCTTATCTTGCTATCCTTTACCCATTCTCTTTAATTAAGTTGTCCCCCCTTAATGATATATTCAGTTACCCGCCACATATGAACTTGTGATGTCGACATAAACCAGTGTTGACAGCACGGGAGACCAAATCACTAATAAATCCAGCACAGATAGTGAATAAATATCTGGGCAACGAGGTGCCGTATGATTGTGTCATGTATGTATTAGTATGATAATTATGTACATTATATCACCGTTTTATACACCTCGTTTTGCATCTAATTGCATTTTGTGGAATGCATCATCGTTCTGTTCTAGCACTGTCTTAATTATCATGTATACACCACCATTATGTTTGAACTATAGGGTGAACCAGTCACGCCAGGCGATACTGGCATCTACTTGAGCTTGACGCTGATACAGAGCTTCAAATAGGTCTCCATGGAGACTCGAAGCTTGCGCCTCAACTTGCGTTCCAGCGGCAGGATATCCGCCGCCCAGCACTTCCTCTCACTTCCGGCTCTGATGCCAGCACGCCGGAGTAGCGTGATTTGCTCACCCTCCTCACTTTTATGATAAAGGTAAGCACATTACTTTGTTTATTACTGCACATTAACCTTGACAAAGGGGTGTTACAGACCCCGAAACGTTGGAAGCTATTTTTTGCTGAAATACACTTGTTTCAAAAATTCCCAGAGTGCCGCTGTTGTCTCTTCACCTACCTGCATTTACCTGTTCCGGAAGGCACCTGGGTTACCTTCATTGCTGGAGGAGTGCCAGGCCTACACCTCTACCTATATATATATATATATATATATATATATATATAGAGAGAGAGAGAGAGAGAGAGAGAGAGAGAGAGAGAGAGAGAGAGAGAGAGAGAGAGAGAGAGACTGTGGTGGCACTCCGTGCTGTCACCACTGTGCGTGGTTGCTGTAGCAAGCTCCGGTGCCCTCCTGGGTGAGCGTGCAGAGACGCTCTGTACAATATATGCAGTGGGGGGGGGCGGCACTCGGAAATAAAGACAGGAGATGGCAGCTCTTGTGACCGACGTTTCAAAAGCCCTTAGGCTTATCAAGGAGCTGTAATAATGAGAACAATTGACAAATGATACAGTGCTTACCTAAATAGTGTTGAGCTCTGTCCGTGGATCCCGCACACGCCGGCAGGAGGAGAGACGCTGGGGGATGACGTCACACTCCCATCAAGAACGTGCAGGGCGCACGGAGGGGGGCTTGCCACTGTGAACCAATGAGAAAACAGAGGCAATGAGTATAGGGAAAAGTGCATAACAAAAAAACACACTACGAGTATCCTGCATACAAAACGGGGATACATGGGTGCAAAATATAACGGTTAACTCATTGCAAAGTACTGGATATAAAGTGACCTAAAATGCAATAAAAAGACAAAGAATTAAAGGGTTAAAAAACAATATGCATGCCAGACTGTGGAGATATAATAACGGGATATTAAGGTTCTCGCGATAAAGACTTTAGTCTTTTTTTTTGAATATTAAATTTTTAATGGGTCAGCAGTGAAAAAAATACATACATAATAGAGACAGAGGCAAATCAGTGAATCTGGCAAAGTCATCGAACGGTGGATCAGCTAATCCAACTAACTGTCTTGCACACTGGTTGCTAATATTGGTTTAAACTGCGCCCCAAGAATTACAATTGAAGACAAGATTACAGTGTCAATGAAAGAAGGAAAGCTAGTGAGGAGAGAAAGAGAGGACAGAAGAAAGATGGACAGGCAGAAGAAGAAGAAAGGGGGACAGACACACGGGGGGATGGGAGGGGTATACTAGCATTAAGTTGGGGACATTGCATGATACCTTATAGACATAAACATGTTAACTGTTTGACAGGAGAGGGGGAGAGTGAAATGCGGTAACGTCCCAGGGATCGTTGGAGGAGACTGATGAGCCCTGGGATTCCCTAAAGTCCATCCATTTAAGCCATTTCAGGTGTATTGAGGAGGCTGAAGAGGAGTAGCGAGCATTTACCGTCTCATAGAGAAAGTGTGTGTGCACCTTGTTAATAACGCCTCGTACCGAAGGGGTTTCTGCCGACTTCCAGAGGAACCCAATAGCAGCTTTCGCTGCGATTAGTATATGTCTTAGGATATAAAGGTCACCCCCTGTTACTGCGTTGGTGTAGTGGAGCAAGGCTGTAGTGGGCTCTAGCTGGGTCGTGGACTTCAACACGTTGGCGATCAGGGAAGATATCTCCTCCCAGAAGGGCCTAATGAGGGAGCATTGCCAAAATATATGGAATATAGATCCCGTCTCCCCACATCCCCTCCAGCACAAGCGGGAGACTTCAGGCCAGATAGCATGGAGGCGTCGGGGGGTGAAATAGGCCCTATGACATAATTTGAAAAACATCTCCGAGTGTAGTAGGCACTTAGACATTTTAAACCCTGAGTAGAGAATGCTATCCCAGGTTTCCTCGTCTAGGGTGATGTTAAGGTCAGTCTCCCACTTGAGCTGGGCGGGGAGTTTCCCTTGTTTCGTTGATGCTATCAGATGATCGTACCACCTGGATATCCCACCTTTGTGGGAGCCGTTCTGCAACCTGGAGGAGATGAGGGCGGGAGCCGGCTGGATGGGGCCCGAGCCTCCCCTAAGGGCCGTCAGCCAGTGACGGATTTGTAGGTATTTGAAGAAATCGCCCCTAGGGAGCCCGAACCTCTCCCGGAGCTCTGAGAATGGTATCAGAGATCCCCCTTGGACCATATGTCCCAAGTCTACAATGCCAGCGTCGATCCACGCGTCCAAGCTGAGATTGGGGATCAATTTGGCAATAGCTGAGAGGGAGAGGTTGGTGCTCGGAAGAACGATCCCCTCCACACCACCTATCAGTCCGGCCCACGCCTCCAGAGTCGCTTTAGTAGCTGTACAGAGCTCTAGCTTGCCGGGGATGATCTTAATAGAGAGCCAGAACATTCCGGTGAGCGGGAATTGACTCGCCATATGTTGTTCAATTAATACCCAGGGCTTTGGATTCTGAATGTCAAACCAATCCCTAGCTTGGCTCAAAAGACAGGCCTGACAGTATTTTTCTAAATCGGGATATCCCGCTCCTCCCAGGGCTTTTGGTAAGGCCATGATTTTCCTTGAAACTCTCGGTTTAGACCCCTTCCATATGTATTTAGTGAAAAGTGCATTGAGTTTACAGAATAGGGACTTGGGAAGGTTTCTGGGAATCGCGCGGAATAGGTATAAGAGCTTAGGGAGGAGGATCATTTTTGACGCTGCCAGCCTGCCCAGCCATGAAATTTCATGCAGGGACCATTCTTTGATGAGTTTTTGAAAGGAGTTTAAGAGCGGGTTAAAGTTGCATTCTATTAGGTATGGATCTCTTGCCACTTGGACCCCCAAATATTTGATGGCTCTCTCCTGCCAGGCGTATCGATAGGAGTCCTTGAGGCGTGCTACAGTAGCTAAAGGGATATTTACCGGAAGGGCTTCTGTTTTATTTGTGTTCAATTTATAGTAAGAAACCGCTGAATAGGCATCTAAGACTTCATGTACCGCTGGCAGTGATTTCTCCGGTTGCAGAAGGCATAAGAGAACATCATCTGCGAATAAACAGATCTTATGGGAGGTGCTCCCAATCTGTGGGCCTAGGATACGGTCCTCTGCTCTAATTTTGACTGCTAGGGGCTCCATTGCCAAAACGAAGATCAGCGGGGAGAGGGGGCACCCCTGTCTGGTACCGTTGGTAATTGGGAAACTAGAAGAGAGGCTGCCATTAACGAACACCTTCGCAGACGGATGAGAGTAGAGGGCGAATATTGAGTCTAAGAATCTGCCCCCCAAGCCAAAGCGCTTCAGCACTTCTCTTAAGTAGCCCCAATGAAGCCGATCGAACGCCTTCTCGGCGTCGAGTGACAGCAGCAATAGGGGGGATTTGGCCCGGTCGCACACCTCCAGCACATTGAACACTCTACGGGTGTTGTCTGGAGCTTGTCTCCCCGGCACAAAGCCCACCTGGTCCCCCCCCACCAGGAATGGGAGGAGGGGGGCCAGTCTATTAGCCAGCAATTTGGCGTATAATTTCAGGTCTGTATTCAACAGCGCAATAGGTCTATAGTTCTGGACCGAGGTGGGCGGTTTACCGGGTTTTGGGATGGTCACAATCCGGGCTTCTAACATTTCCTTGGGGAATACACCGGACCGAGAGGCCTCGTTGAAGACGTTGGTCAATAACGGGCTCAATTCCTCTTTAAAGCATTTATAGAAATTAGTGGGATAGCCATCTGGGCCGGGGGCTTTATCCCTGGGCAACCCATCAATGGCGGTTTCTATCTCTACTTTGGACCAGGGCGCGTTGAGAGCCTGGCCCACCTCGGATTCCAGCACTGGTAGACTAATACTGTCAAGAAAGGAAGCAATCCCTTCGTTCGTCGGCTGGGGGGTGTTCGAGTCGGATCTCAAGTTATATAGTTTAGCATAGTAGTCTGCGAAGGTGTCCACTATCCTAGCTCCCTTGGAATTGATCAAGAGGTCAATTCTGTTTTTAGCTCTTCTCCCTCTCAATTTCCTCGCCAACAGTCTCCCCGCCTTATTACCAAACAAGTAGAAGCGTTGATTCAGCCTTTCAACATTTCTCTGGACCTCTCTAAAGGAGAGGGCGTTAACTTTATCCCTGGCCCGTGTGAGTTGCGTACCTAGGGCCTTGTCCAGGGGGTTGTTTTTATGCGCTGCTTCTAATCTAAGGAGGTCCTCATCTGCAGCTCGCCTCTCACCCTCCTCGACTCTCTTCACTCTAGCAGCCGCTTGTATTGCAGAGCCACGTACAACAGCCTTTAATGCACACCAGTGTGTAAAAATACTTGTATCCTCTGGGTTGTTATCAGCTACATAACTGGAGATTGAATCTAGAATCGTTTTCCTGGATTCTAAATGGGACAGAGCCGAGCGGCCCAGTCGCCACGGACCCGGGGGGACCCTGAACGAACCCAGATCCCACACCAATCGCAAGGGGGAATGATCCGACCAGGTAGTGGGCAAGATCTCGGCCTCAACTATGGAAGCTGAAGACCACTTATCAGTCAGGGCTAGATCGATTCTAGAGTACGATTGGTGGGGATGTGAGAAGAAGGTGTAGTCTCTGGTGCTCGGGTTTTTAGCTCGCCAGGCGTCGTGGAGCTCAAACTCGTTAATAAGCTGTTTAAGTCTTCTAGAAGGCCCTTGGTCGGGATTACCTCTATGGCTGAGGGAGCGGGATCTATCCATTGCTACATCCGGAACTAAATTAAAGTCCCCCAGGATCCACAGTGCCCCTTTGGAGTATTCCTGAACCTTAGAAAACAGCTTTCTACTAAATTTCAATTGCCCTGTGTTGGGAGCATAGCAAGAGACTAAGGTCACATCTATCCCGTCCAGGAGACCCACCAAGATCAAAAACCTGCCCTCAGGGTCGGCATACTGCTTCGAAACGGAGAAGGAGCACATAGCTGATATTAGGATGGCCACTCCAGCTTTTTTGTGGGGACCGTCCGCAGTGTAGCAGTGTGGGTATTTGTTATCAAAGAATCTGGGAGGGGCTTTCTTAACAAAGTGGGTCTCCTGTACGGCCACAAAATGAGCCTTTAATTTGTGGAAGTAGGATAGCGCTAGCTTCCTCTTGTTGGGGGAGTTTAGGCCTTTCGCATTCAATGAGATAACATTAATCATTACGGATGAGTTTGGGGAGAGATAACCTGTTCATCTTCAGTGACAACACGTAAAACATGCATAGGTATATTAAAATCAGCAATGTCACATAAATCCTGAATGCTTGGGGACAAGGCAAAGGGGGAGACCCGGGAGGAAAAGAGACACGGGATGGGGGAGGGAAGGGGTATGGTTGAGAAGGAAGAAGAGGCTAGGGAAGAGAAGATAAGATAGAGAGAGAAAAGAAAAACAATTGGCAACTCCATAGGGAGTTGTAGTGGGAGACCACAACGTGGTCTTCCCATCAGAAGGATAAGGGGGGTAGTGGTCCTAACCCCCATGAGGAGAAATATGATTAAATGGTTAAATGTTGCCCTTTATTAAAACAAAGAACATCGAGCAGTCGCACAATACTTAACTAGGAAAGCATAAGGATAACTAAGGCCCTTATTCTGGTTGGTGCGGCCAGAGCCGCACACGGGGCTCCGGCCGCACAAACCAATCCCCGCCCACCCTACGGATCGCCACGGCCGTCCGTACACGGACGGCTGGCGATCCGCATAAAAATGGTGGAGGCGTACGCCTCCACCATGGTGGGAGCTGCCCCCTGCATTCGATGGTCGTCGACCATCGAAGGCAGGTCCGCACGCCCCGGCAGCTCCCGCAAGCTGAGACCACACGGACAATCGTCCGTGTGGTAGCTTGTATGGGGGCTGAAAGCTGACATCCGGCGACGTCAGCTTTCCGCCCCCATGAGTTGCGTCATGCCCTCATTACCATGCATACGCCCCGCGTTTGCATGGGAACGCCCATGAAACGCGGGGCGTACACATAGGGAAATGAGGGCATGAAGCCTCTCACGCCCCTATACGCCCCCTTTGCGGCGGACGAAATACGTCTGCGGCGAAGGGGGCTGCACATGCGCAGATTGACACCTGCGCATGTGCAGAGTAAAAACATCGGCGGTACGGCCGCACGCGGGCCGTACCGCACGAAGCAGAATAAGGGCCTAACTTAGGAGACAGTATGAGGCTATGCGGCTAAACTGAAAGGAGAGCCATAACGTGCCATTACAATCTCACTATATCGACAATTACTTATGAAATATAATAAGGCATTTGCCACAGAACATGCCGGGTACCAAGTGTAGTGTAAAGAGAGATAATAACACAATAACTAAGGTTAACCCAGTCCTTCTCGGATACTAAGAAACTTTTATACGTTACTCCACCGAAGACCAGTCCTGCTGAAGTCTTCGGGTTGGGGATGTCGCAGGGGGAGATTCAAGCAGTCTCCATTTCGCTAGTAGCTTCATGCCCTCATCGACGGATGTGATGGCTATTGTGGAGCCCTCTCTCTGAATGAGAAGCCGAGTCGGGAAAGCCCACCGGTATAGAATGTTGGCTTTCCTCAGAGCTGAGGTGACAGGCTGCAGGGAACGTCTCTTGAGCAGAGTGGCTCTGGAGAAGTCGCCGAAGAGCTGCATTGGGCCTAGGATCGCCGCGGATTCAGCCGATGGTCTCGCAGCCTTCAGGAGGGCCTCTTTGATGTGGTAGTAATGTACGCGCATTAGTACATCCCGCGGGGCATCCTCCGGGGCTGATCTGGCTTTGGGCAGTCTATGAACCCTGTCTAACAGGAGATCAGCAGATGAGGCCGATGGTAACAGCTTTCTAAAGATGTCCAGGACATGATCGTTAAGGCTGCTATTAGAGACGTTCTCAGGTATACCCCTGATTTTGAGGTTATTCCTCCTGGATCTGTCCTCCATGTCAGTAATTTTCTCACGCAAGGCGCTCACTTCTTCCTCTAGCGAAGAGTGAGAGTCAATCAGCTCGTTATGGGAATGCACCATCTCTCCCATTTTGGTTTCTAGCGCATCCGTACGGTCACCCAGGTCATCAATTGAGCGTTGGCAGGATTGCAATGACAGGCGAATTTCGGACGTCACTTCGTCCTTCATTTGGGTGAGGAGAATCTTCAGGTTGCCCACTGTTAGCGCTGCGTCGTCAGGGATCTCAGTGCGGTGCGGGGTTCCCGGTTGGGCCTCGGGGGATGGGGGCCGGCCCTCCACGGGGGGGGGCAGTCTTAGGGGGGCCGGTTGGTGTCACACCAGACCCCTGCCCGCCCCCGGAGCTTCTAGGTGAAGGTTTAAAGAAGGGGACCTGGGGTACCGGTTTGGTGACTTTACTTCTTTTGGGAGGCATGATGGGCTTGTATGTGAGGGGAGGACAGAGATCTTAGATCAATAAAAACAGGGGTACTTATGGACTGCTAGTAGAATCTCAGCAATGCATATGGTATAGGGCAACTAATGGCTCGGCTAGGCTAGAAAACAATGTGCCTCATGGGGGGTAGACAGTTAGTTCACACGTCAGATGGCATATTCAGGGGAACAGCACAAGCTTTATTTGTAGCGCTGACGCTAGTGCTAGTAGAGGGCTTCTGTAATACACAACTAGGAACGGCCCCTATGGGTCTAGAGGGTCCAGAGTATACAGTGTGTAGGTCACAGCCTCCAGCACTGCATTATCCACTTTCTGTGGGGCAGTGAACTCTGATGGTGTCACAGGCTGGTATGCGGCAGGAGGCTCAGAGGGGAGCCCTGGAGAGGCTCTGAGTCTGGGGATTGCAGGAGTCCCAGGGGGGGGCAGGGACACGTGGAGTACAGTATGTGGAATATCAGTCTGAGCCAGCCAGGGGGCTCACAGCGTCAGCCGTTCCCCTACTACTCTGCTGGCAGGCTATTGAGGGGAGAGGGGCTTAGGGAACACCCCTACTCTCCCCCGCTGCTACTCACTGCAAGATGCAGGCCTCCGGAGCCCTCTGCCTTGTCACTCGGCGGGTGGCGGGGTCAGTGGAGTACCCGGCGCCCAACTTCCGGGTTGCGCTCCGGCCGCTGTCGGTGCTGCGGTGCCGCTCGAGGTGGGGAGAAGACACCGCCCGCCTCTCTGCAGCACTAGGACGAGGTAAGCGGTCGTCTCAGCCGGCCCTCTCCTCTCTCCCGTCAGTTGCGGCAGTGATTCCTGCCGCCGCTCGCTATTCAGCCAGCCGCGGTAATTGAGGCCCCGGCTCCGTGGTGCGGCCTAGGCCGCAACCTGCAAGTGCCTTAACAAAGGCACTCCGGCTCCGCAGCAGCGGCTCGCAGCCACCGGAGCTAGGTAGGGGCAGGGGGCTGTCTAGTTGGAGTCCGCTCAGGGATGGGGGAAGATGGAAAGACCCCTTCTTTTTTGTTTCTCTCAGGAGCTCCTAGCAAGCGTGTCTGCTCCGTTTGCCGTCCAGGCCACGCCCCCAAGACTTTAGTCTAAGAGAGGCAAACATCTTAATCTGTATTATTCTGAATGCATAGTCGACCTGTGTCGACACAACACTGTAGATATGAAATACTCTTACTATGGTATAGCCAATATATGAATAAAGTGAGTATATGGGAATTTACAAGAAACAGCTAAGACCCAGATTCTCGTTAAGCCCTCTGGGGGCCAGAGTGCCCAATGTGTAGATCCATCTACACTCTTTTTGGAGCAGAGCGAGGGATCTGTTCCCCCCTCTAAGGGGTGGTGGCACATGGTCTATGATTTTATAACGCAGTGAGGCGACAGAATGCCGTGCCTCACTGAAATGGCGGGCCACTGGTTGCTCGCTTTTACCAGTTGCTATTGCGGCTTTGATGGCCGACCTATGTGCGGCAGCGCATTCTTTAAATTGGCGGTCTGTTTTGCCGACATAGTGTCGGCCGCATGGGCAACTGATTAAATAAATGACATATTTGGACGTACATCCCAGCCAATGTCTGATCTTGTACTGTTTTCCTGTGTAAGGATGGTGGAAATGGCATGCGACGTACATGCGATGCCCGCGATGGGCGCCGTTCTAGGAAACAAGTACCAAATAATAATCTTAGTGCTGTTGGGATGTATGGGCTGCCCCCTGTGTGTGTATGGGAATATTTTTGATGTATTTAAAGCGATGGCTTTTATAGGTTATTTAAAGAGCCAGTGACTCACAATTTATCTGTGTTGCTAGGCAACTAATTTAGCACAATAACTACAGGATGTCTACTATTGCATTATTTGCTGAATTCATGAGGCCTAATATAGATATCACCAGAAGACAGTAAAATAAAAAAATGAAGAAAATTAAAAAAATGAAAAAAATATGAAAAATAAAAAATGAAAAATAAATATGTTGAATTTTAGAGATGAAATCCTTAATAGTTCATAGGCAAATGTTCCATGATGTTTTTTTGTTTAGTCCTCGCGGTGATGTAGTATTGATGGATCCAGAACAATTTGCAATGGACCAGAATTTTTGGAGACGGTTTCCTCCTCTATTCTGATCTGTTTTTTTTTACGGAAAAGTGAGGTTTTAATGGTTCCCTGGTTGTTATGGATGGTAACATCCAAATAATCGATATGATCAAAGTCACTCTGATACATTAATTTAATCGGGCCAGGGAGCGCATTGATGTTATTGACCAGTGTTTCTAATTGACCTTCTGACCCTATCCAAAAAATGAGTAGGTCGTCAATAAATCGTACAAAGAATGTAATGCATTGAGAGACAGAGGGATCAGTTAAGAAAAAAAAAATTCTTGCGCGAATATAAAAACATTGGCTAGCGAAGTGGCCACATTGAACCCCATCGCACATCCGGTGAGTTGAAGGAAGTATTCTCTATTATGTAAAAAGTAATTTTTGGTTAGCGTGAGCTCAAGGAGTTCGATAAACACATCAATATCTAAAAGTTGGAAGTCTTCAGATATCAAAAATGAACGCATGGTGGTCAAGCCTTCCATGTGTGGAATAACAGAATAAAGATTTTGTACATCCATGGTGCATAGGAGGGTACCAGGAGGAATATGGCCAAATGCATGTAACTTTAGAAGCAAATGAGTTGTGTCCTTTAAGAAATATTGTTGTTTGGTGATGAATGGTTGCAGTAATGTATCAAGAAATTGGGCAATAGGTTGGAACAGGGATCCACGTGCCGAGATGATTGGTCGAATTGGTGGATCTTGTTCATTCTTATGGATTTTCGGGATTGACTATATGACTGGTACGATTGGGTGCAACGTCTTTAGAGTGCTACAAACTTTTTTACTGATGTGTCCGTCTTTGAATGCTTTATCCAAAACTTTGTCCAGATGTTTTTTGTATTGGATCATAGGATTGGATGATAACTTGCGGTATGTGATGGTGTCTCATAATAAGATATAGAGGGTGAGATTTAATAGGATGAGAGATTCAGAAAGTGAGAGATTTGGGAAGAAATCTCCAGTTTTTTTTAAAGTGGCAATCATTTACACTGCAATACCAGTTTGATTTTGCAGTGAAAATGATTGCCGCTTTAAAAAAACTGGAGATTTCTTCCCAAATCTCTCACTTTCTGAATCTCTCATCCTATTAAATCTCACCCCTAGTTTCTGTATATACTGATCCGTGTCCTGTAATACAATACCACTGCCCTTGTCTGCTGGGCGTATGGTGAGCTCAGAAGTTTGTGCCAGATTTTTAAGAGCAGACGATTCCTCTTGTGACAGGTTATGGTGGATTCTGTATGGGACCGAATTCATCTTTATTCAGTAACATCCAATAATCGGGTAAATGTTTTTGAAGAGGGATTTTGTGGGAGTGGATCAAAAGTTGATTTGGAATGTTCGTTCAAAAACGTCTGATGTTTATCAATACTCGATGGCGGAGTATATTGAAAAAATTCTTTAATTCGTAAACTTCTGTTAAATCGATGTACATCAACTTTCCAATCGAAATCTCTATGCGGGTTGGTGTGTACAAAAGAAAGGCCACGTGATAATACTTTGCGTTCAGGGGTGGATAATGGATGAGAAGAAAGATTGTAAATTAAATCTTCTGTTTGTTGATCAGTGTTTTTTTTTATCCTCTCTGTTTGGCCTCCACGGCGGGTGGGTCTGGAAGAATACCTCCTGTGCGAGATCTGGCTGCTCTGCCTAAAGGGACTGCCGACCATGTAGAAGGATCATCTGAGTCGGGAAAGTAAAAATCGCTATCACTATTTGAGCCGGCTTGGTCTTTTCTTCCTCTCCAATTTTGCTTGGGCCGATATTTGGATCTGGTAGTGTTGGTTTGGGTGCCACTCAGCAATCTGTATACTCGGGCTTCTTCATAGTCCATTTGGACTAGATATAGTTTTCTCTTTTTAAAGCGCTCCAGTTCTAGACAATATGCTTTGATCTGTGATTCTAGCTTAGTTTGAAAAGGTTAAAATTTCTTATCTTCCAATGTTGCTTGATGCACTGTTTGTAAATTAGTGATTTTAGTTCTTGTTTGTTTGAGAAGATTTCCTGATTCTTCTATCACTAGAATCATCAGATCCAGGCTGCATTTATTAAGCACTGAGATCCATTTACGGCAAAATTCTGCATTATTTCTGCCAATTGTGGGAATGTTGGTAACTCGGAAGCCACGATCTATAATAGTTAGATAGCGAAGTCCCGTGTAAAAGGTAGTCCATTTCCTTTTTTTGAAGTTTTAATAAGGATTGATACACATCTTCTGCGGGTTCCGATAGGACCGGTAGCATATCATCCTGCTGGAATAAAATGCTTTGAGCTTGGTCCGCTGAGATAGATAATGTGTCATAAAGATGTTGCTGTATGTCCATAAATGTAGTGGGCACTTCCCATCTGGAGTGGCATCCATATTTCACATGCAGTGAGTGGTAAAGTGCTCTGGTGCAGAAATAATGTTTTTGTAATTTATTGTTGTCCCAACAAAGTAGCATAAGACAATAACTTGCAAATAAAACAATAATTCCGGTGCCACGACTCTTAGGGGACACTTGAAGGAGTGTACCCAATGTGTAGCGGTGGAGTGGTCTGGCATTCTGGATGAAGGATACGGCCACCGGGGTGCCTTCCTGAGAGGTTAATAAAGCTGGCTTTGGATTCCTTGATCTAGAATCACGAGGCGGCACTCTCCAGGTTTTTTTGAAAATATATAAAATCACAGCATATAAAACAATGGTGAAGAAAAAAACTCAGGTCATGGCTGTCAACAGTTCAGGACGACCAACAGGGTGAGTAGTGTAAAACAACAAAACAAAACATTAAGTCTGCAGTCATTACAGCATTTAAATACCTGTGTGAAGTTTCAAGCCGCTGCATGGGAGGACAGAGCTTCCGCTGGCGTTCCGGAAACAGCTGAGCTGTTGCGTCATCTGGTTGCCAAGGGGACACCTAGCAGCTTCTCCCTTGGATGTCGGAAGCGCGGCCCGGCGTCTCCTGTAACCATGACAGCAGCCACTGACAGCCGTTGTACGCTTGTGGAGTCTTCTGTAAAAGGCAAGCGGGACGTGTTATACTTAATGTGTGAAACATTGTGTGTTAAATGTGGGTAAGGATTACGGTGCATAAAATTACATTAGAAATGGATGCTTAATGATGGTAATAAAAAAATATGAGTATATCCCAATATTTGTGTGTATGGGCATATGTTTTATGTATTTAAAGTGCTGGCTTTTAGAGGTTATTTAAAGAGCCAGTGACTCACAATTTATCTGTGTTGCTAGGCAACCAATTTAGCACAATAACTGCAGGATGTCTACTATTGCATTATTTGCTGAATTCATGAGGCCTAATATAGATATCACCAGAAGACAGAAAAATAAAAAAAAAGAAGAAAATGAAATTAAAAAAATGAAAAAAAATATGACAAATAAAAAATAAATATGTTGAATTTTAGAGATGAAATGGCCCCTTCGCTAGCCAATGTTTTTATGTTTGCGCAAAAAAATTTCTTTTTCTTAACTGATCCCTTTGTCTCTCAATACATTACATTCTTTGTACAAGTTATTGACGACCTACTCATTTTTTGGATAGGGTCAGAAGGTCAATTAGAAACACTGGTCAATAACATCAATGCGCTCCCTGGCCCGATTAAATTAACGTATCAGAGTGACTTTGATCATATCGATTATTTGGATGTTACCATCCATAACAACCAGGGTACCATTAAAACCACACTTTTCCGTAAAAAACACAGATCGGAATACCCTTCTTTACAACAGCAGCTGTCATGCACCAGCATTAAAGAAAGGCTTACCCAAATCACAGATGCTACGGGCAGCCAGGATCACCAGTCACCCAATGGAGGTTGAGCCAGCAGTTGATGACATCGTTAACAAATTCTCTTGTCGCGGATATAGCAAAGCATTATTACAAAAATCTAAAAGAGAAGTACTAATGATTCCACGGCAACAAGTGCTAGCTCCCAGTAACCCCAAACAGGCTAATAGAGTACCATTCGTCACCACCTTTGATACCACAAGTGTGGCATTACCGAGAACCCTAAAAGCTTTATGGCCCATAGTCTTGACAGAAAAAGCACTACCTTGCTTTCAGAACAATAAAGGAGTTTTTTTTCATCACGAAATCCAAGAGTGCCGCCTATTATACCCAGGGCCGGAGCTACCATTAGGCAGCTCTAGGCATTTGCCTAGGGCGGTGCCCTCTGGAGGGCGACACCGCACGCTGCCGATGAATATTTATTTTGCTACTGTATGTACTATTAGTAGTACAGCTCAGCCCTTCCTCTCCCACACATCCGCCCCCCTCTGATTATCCTCCCTCCCGGCACCAGAAGAGTCCCACGATTCGCTGGTACTCACATGCCGACTGCAGCAACCATCTCCTCCAGACTTCCTCCCCCCGCCCCATACCCTCTAACTGGCACAGCCGGTAATACCACTGACCGGCTCTTGCTGCTGTTTTTTCACAAGTGCAGAGAAGCCGCCTGCAGCCCGGCCCCGGCACGGGCCCTCTAGGAAGCATATACTTCCCGGCTGAGGTGAGTCCCCTCCTTCCAGGCACTGGAGCCAGTTCATTCATATAGTGCTGCCGGCTGACTTGGACATATACTGTAGATAGAGATATCTATATGTCCAAGTATATTTCTAAGTATCTATATGTGTGTGTATATATATATATATATATATATAAATATACACACACTTTTAATGTGTATATGTATGTCAAAGTTGAGGGGGTGGGGGTACAGACCCTAACCTTCCATGCTAGTTCATAAACCTAACCCCTGTGTCCACCACCTAAAGCGTACCACCTGCCCCACAGCATACCTAACTGCAACCGCCCCGTTAATTGTCAAACCCACCCTCCCTGCAGCCTAACCATATCCCCCCTCCCACAGCCTATCTGTAGTCCCCCCGACTAGTGGGGGGGGGTGCGCTGACCTAGGGTGCCAAGAAACCTTGCACCGGCCCTGATTATACCCCCCTGTATGTATGTATATATATATATATATATATATATATCTCCAGGGAGCCAGACGACACTCACTAATAGAGTCCATTGATGCTGGGGGGCACACTCAAAATATCCTTTTTATGTAAAAGGGACATTTAATTTATATGTGGGTACAGACAGAGACCACTCTCCAGACTGAAGATAAGTACGGTTAAATGTTTTATTCAATTACGCTGCCTCATGTCACGTCATGTCACGTGCATATGTGGGAGGGACTTTCACAGCAAGATGTTTATTCACTTGACGTATATCTGATGGCTGTCAACAAGTCTTGATAAGGGCCCAGGACATGAGAACGAAACATGAAACGTTGACCAGTGTTATGGCAGCATAATTGAATAAAGCATTTAACCATACTTATCTTCAGTCTTCAGTCTGGAGAGTGGCCCTTGTCTGTACCCACGTATGTGTGTGTGTATATATATATATATACAAAGCAGGGATCCCCACTGGGAGCAAGCACGTCACTGCAGCAATTTCTTATGAAGAATAGATGTTTATTGAGCCTCGACGGGCCGTTTCGGGGTGCAACCCCTTCCTCAAGAGACTTCAAACAGGCAGGGCCGGCGCCACCACTAGGCAGCTTCAGGCATTTGCCTAGGGCGCCGGCCGCTGGAGGGCGGTACTGAGCTGAAAGGAAGAAGCCAAGTACCAGCAGCTATTCAGTCCCGGCAGGGAACAACAGGTGAGCCGTACCCCAGCGCCCCCCTGGAGCTCTCCCATGGATCTGATAGGCGGGTGGAGCCCGCAACCCCTGTGCCGTTCAGCAGCAATCTGCGGGGGAGGGAATGATGTGCGGGCTGCACAGCAAGGTATGTCCTGTCCCCGCCGCCCACAGCTGCTTTGCGCTCTCTCCCCGGCTGTACTGAGGCTGTACTGAGAAGCGCCGGGGGGAGAGAGAGGGCTCCTGCAGTGGTGCTGAAAAGTGCTGGAGGGAATGATGTGCGGGCTGCATAGTGAGGTATGCTGTCCTGTCCCCGACCTCCCACAGCTGCTTTGAGCTCTCTCCCTGGCTGTGCTGAGAAGCGCCGGGGAGAGAGAGATCAACTACAGAGACCTGATTGATAAGAAGTCCCGGGGAGGGCTCCAGCAGCTTCTGAAGAAAGCCAGGGGGTGGGAGTCCCTGGCTATATTGAGGTGAGGTGAGGTGGGGGGGGGGAAGTAGTGTCTCCCACGACTAGGTGGGATGGGGGGGGGGGGGGCGACGAGTCAGAAGTTTTGCCTAGGGTGCTGAGATGGCTCGCACCGGCCCTGCAAACAGGTACAACAATCACTACAGTGTTACACATTTAAATACCTTCACCTTGCCGCCAAAACACCTTCAGTCACGCCAGACACGCCTCCGCTGCACGTCAGTCGGCTCTGGCGCACAGCAGCAGCATCACCGTCTCACACACGCTGATCCGCTGCCATGACAACCAGACGCCGGCCGGCGACCCGCTCACATCTCACAGACGGGAGCACCCGCTACTCTCACTCAGCGGGAACCCCCTGCCTGCGAGACAGAGCAGGCTTGCAGTGAACTGCGTGTCCACGCTGACACCCTCACCGATTACCTCCTCGATCGGTGCCGGCACCCAGAGCAGCAGGCGGCGTCTCTCACAAGCTGCTGCCACTCTAATGGTAGCCTAGCAACCCATCAAGTTGCCGTGACGTCACTTAGAAAGCACCCGCCCACGGCTCACACCACGCCAGCGTTGCTCCCATAGTAACGCCATAGCTGAGGCAACCATGAGTGTAGATGTTACATACAGGGTATGGACTAATATACAGCAACTTCATGGGCACAATCATCAATATAACTCAAGACAGATAGTGTCACGTGGGTGACCAATCGCCATCATCTGTGGCTGCACTGTCTCTCACAAAGTTCAGACCACACAGGCGAATGGCCACACACGTCAGCTGGGCTGCCGACCCGGGTGCTCACACCAACCCAAGAAGACAGCTCAGCTGTCAACAGCCCATATACTGTACACAATACTGACACCCATCATAAATCAAACATCACCAACAAGTAATATACAAAATGAAAAAAGAATAAGTAAATAACTATAAACCTAAAACAAAAACATATCTTAAAAAAACAGAAAAACATAGTTCAAGCATGGGTATGGGTAGGTATCACCATCACATCCAATTATACAATTATACAAAGGACCCAAGAGATAGCCTTAGGTGAGCTTAACCCCTTCCCGACATTTGACGTACATTTACGTCATGGCCGGGATGTACTTCCCGACACATGGCATAAATGTACGTCATGACTTTAAACTGTCACTGCGTCTAGAGACGCAGTGACAGAGGGACGATGTCTGCTGTCCCTGACAGCAGACATGTCCCTGCATGCCCAGGGGGGGCTGCGATGCCGCCCCCCCGTCGGCGATCGCTGTGATTGGCTGTTCAGTGTGAACAGCCATTCACAGCGTTTTCCTGTGTTACCAGCGAATCAGACGCTCGGTAACACAGGTGTCAATCACCGCCGGGCGTCAGGGGGCATGAGGGGGTCATCGGTGACGATGACACCTCACCCCACCCTCACCCCACCTGCCCCCAAGGCTGTGATTGGTCCGTCGGACCGACAGCCAATCACAGCCAAGGCGCGACATTTAAACTAACGGTGACTGCGCTGCAGACGCCATTCCGGTCTGGAATAGCGTGCAGAGCGGTCACCGTGCCTATCTGCCGTGATACTGACCTGATCCTTGCTAATACTTACCTGATCCTTGCAAATACCTTACCTGATTACCTGATCACTGCTTGTAGCGTGCTGGACGCTTCCTGGATCTGACTTCTTGGGACTTCCTGCTGCTGCTGCAGTGTGATAGAGAGATAGAGAGATAGAGAGAGAGATAGAGAGAGATAGAGAGATAGTGACAGAGAGAGCTATATTTTGTGTCTGCTACCCCCCCTTTTTGGGGGTGCAGGGTTTTTTTATATATAAATAACTGTCAGTGCTGCTGCTGCAGTGTCATAGAGTGATAGATAGTGATAGATAGTGAGAGATAGAGAGATAGAGAGATTTGTGTCTGCTACCCCCCCTTTTTGGGGGTGCAGTTTTTTTTTATATATATAACTGTCAGAGCTGCTGCTGCAGTGTCATAGAGTGATAGATAGTGATAGATAGTGAGAGATAGAGAGATAGAGAGAGATAGTGACAGAGAGTGATAGAGAGTGTATATTTTGTGTCTGCTACCCCCCCTTTTTGGGGGTGCAGGTTTTTTTTTATACATATAACTGTCAGTGCTGCTGCTGCAGTGTCCTAGAGTGATAGATAGTGATAGATAGTGAGAGATAGAGAGAGATAGTGACAGAGAGTGATAGAGAGTGTATATTTTGTGTCTGCTACCCCCCCTTTTGTGCTGATCAGTATATCTGTGCTGATCAGCAACTTTTTGGGGGCGCAGGGTTTGTTTTTTTTATATATATACCTGTCAGTTGCTGCCAGTTGCACTGTCAGTTGCACCAAAGGTTGTGCACCTGCTGCCCCTCACTGGTAATCAGTGTTGCATCACTGATCACCTTTTTTTTTTTGAGGCTGCTGTGGGGTCTTTTTTTAATTTTTTTTTTACACACACTGTGATTTTGTGGGTGTCCTGTGGCCACTGTGCGCTGATCAGTGACGTACATCACTGATCAGCTTTTTCGGCAGAGGGTTGATCTATTTTTTTTTTTTGATCAAATTCCTGTTGCCTTTGAGCGCTGTTCAGTGACGGACGTTACTGACCAACATCTGTGCTCCATTTTTGGCGCAGGAGCTTTTTTTTTTTTTTTTTTAACCCCTTCAATTTTTTTTTTTTATTATTGGGATCAAATTCCTGTATAAAGTATTTTTTTTTTCTGCACTACATACACACTACACACTACATACCCCCCGGGTTGAAATAAAGTTTGTACCCCCCCCTACACTATACACGTGTTGAAACATTTCACTACCAGTAACACAAAAATAAAAATGTCATCCCAAATGTCATCCCAAATGTCATCCCAGTCATCCAGAAGAATGTATTCAGCGGAGGAGGCATATGCCATGCTTGCCTCTGATTCTGACACAGCCAGTGAGGCAAGCGGGGAATTTGAAGGATTCATCTTAAGCTCCTCTTCCTCCTCTAGTGATGAGGGACCCCCTCAAAGACGCCCCCCGTAGAGCAGCTGAGACCCCCCCCCAATAATTGATCTCGTATGGACCCCACCACCAGACAATTTTGAGCCCCAGGTTCCTGAGTTTTTGGCCATGCCAGGAATCCAATTTGATTCCACAGGTCTCAGAGAAATTGACTTTTTCAAATTATTTTTCTCTGATGATTTTATAAATTTAATGGTGGACCAAACTAATTTATATGCCCAGCAGTTTATTGCTCAAAACCCCACGTCATCATTTGCTAGGTGGACCCCTGTAGATGCAGTAGAGATGATGACGTTTTGGGGTCTGGTGTTTCATATGGGCATAGTAAAAAAGCCAGAAATTAGGCAATATTGGAGTACAGATGTTCTGTACAGCACCCCATTTTACCGTATGGCCATGCCCCGGGCTCGATTTGAGACGATCCTTAAATTTTTGCATTACAACGATAATGCACAGTGCCCTCCCAGAGATGATCCCACCTTTGACCGGCTATTCAAAGTCAGGCCGGTCATTGATCATTTCAGTGCCAAATTTGCAGAGATGTACATCCCTGAAAAATGTATTTGTATTGACGAGTCCCTTATACATTTTAAAGGAAGGGTTAAATTCCGCCAGTACCTTCCCAGTAAGAGGGCAAGGTATGGCATAAAAATGTATAAGCTGTGTGAAAGCACCTCAGGGTACACCCACATGTTTAGGGTATATGAAGGGAAGGATTCAAGAATTGAACCGCCAGAATGCCCCCCCTCCCTCGTAGGTGTTAGTGGAAAAATTGTCTGGGATTTAGTGCACCCCTTCCTGGATAAAGGTTATCACCTCTATGTGGATAACTTTTACACTAGCATCCCCCTGTTTAAGGCCCTTGGTTCAAGAGGTACAGCAGCTTGCGGTACTGTGCGCAAGAACCAAAGAGGCCTCCCAAAAACGCACATTGCCCAAGTAATGAGAAGGGGTGAAAGCAGGGGAATATGCACCGAAAATATGTTGTTGGTCAAATATAAGGACAAGAGGGATGTCCTTATACTGACAACAATTCACGGAGACAGTACCACCTCCGTCCCTGTACGACAGGGGTGAGGAACCTTTTTTGTGCCAAGGGCCGTTTGTATGGGCAAAAAATCCTTCGGGGGCCATATGTAAAAATTTCTCTTACAAATTGTCCTGCTGCAGCCGTCCCACGCTCCGGTGGCTGCCGCTGAATAGGACTGACAGTCTCCGGCTGCTGTTAATTAAGAGGAATCTCGCAAGAACTACCAACTTCTTGCGAGAATTCCCCTGTACTTGACTCCTGGCAAAGGGTGGGAGGGCCACTCAAACCGGCTACGGGGGCCGCATATGGCCCCAGGGCCTGAGGTTCCCCACTCCTGCTGTACGAGGTACCAGTACCCACACCTCCAAACCTAATTGTATCCTGGATTACAATAAGTACATGGGCGGAGTGGATCTTTCAGATCAGGTACTGAAGCCGTACAGTGCCCTGCGGAAAACAAAAATCTGGTACAAGAAGCTGGCCGTGTATATCATCCAGATGGCACTGTATAACGCTTACGTGCTATTCCGTTCTACCGGCCAGAGGGGGACATTTATGCACTTTCAAGAGGAAGTCATAAAGGGCCTAATATTTGGGAACCAGCAGGCAGAGGGCCCCAGTACTTCTAGTACTGGCCCCCGTATTGTACCAGGGCAGCATTTTCCTGATGAAATCCGCTCCACTGGAAAAAAGGGCAGGACACAAAAAAGGTGCAAAGTTTGCTATAAAAAGGGAATAAGAAAGCAAACTATTTTCCAGTGTGACACTTGCCCCGACAAACCCGGCCTATGTATAAAGGAGTGTTTTAAAATATACCACACATCTATGGATTATTAGGTTCATAATTTCACCGTGCTTCGGGGGTCTTGCTAATGCCACATAGCACCCACCATTCATTCCACCAGAATCTGAGCCGCAAAATCCAAAAATCACTCCTTCCCTTCTGAGTCCTGCCATGCACCCAACTGGTATTTTTCGGTCACATGTGAGGCATTGCCGTACTCGGGAGAAATTGGGGCACATATTTTGGGGTGCTTTTTCTCCTTCATACCTTCTGAAAATGAAAAATTTTGAGCCAGAACTGCATTTTTGTGTAAAAAAATGTAATTTTTCATTTTCACTGCCCAGTTGTACCACAATTGGTGAAACCCCTGGGGGTTTGAAATGTACACTATACCCCTAGATGAATTCCCTGAGGGGTGTAGTTTGCAAAATGGGGTCACTTGTGGGGGGGTTCCACTGTATTGGTGCTTGGGGGGTCTTGCTAATGCAACATAGCACCCACCAACATTCCACCAGAATTTGTGCTGCAAAATCCAAATATCACTCCTTCCCTTCTGAGTCCTGCCACTTTTTGGTCACACATGTGGCATTGCCGTACTCGGGAGAAATTGGGGCACAGATTTTGGGGTGCTTTTTCTCCTTCATACCTTCTGAAAATGAAACATTTTGAGCCAGAACTGCATTTTTGTGTAAAAAAATGTAATTTTTCATTTTCACTGCCCAGTTGTACCACAATTGGTGAAACCCCTGGGGGTTTGAAATGTACACTATACCCCTAGATGAATTCCCTGAGGTGTGTAGTTTGCAAAATGGGGTCACTTGTGGGGGGGTTCCACTGTATTGGTGCTTGGGGGGTCTTGCTAATGCGACATAGCACCCACCAACATTCCACCACCAAAAATCACTCCTTCCCTTCTGAGTCCTGCCATGCACCCAACTGGTATTTTTTGGTCACATATGAGGCATTGCCATACTCGGGAGAAATTGGGGCACAGATTTTGGGGTGCTTTTTCTCCTTCATACCTTATGAAAATGAAAAATTTTGAGCCAGAACTGCATTTTTGTGTAAAAAAATGTAATTTTTCATGTTCACTGCCCAGTTGTATCAAAATTGGTGAAACCCCTGGGGGTTTGAAATGTACACTATACCCCTAGATGAATTCCCTGAGGGGTGTAGTTTGCAAAATGGGGTCACTTGTGGGGGGGTTCCACTGTATTGGTGCTTGGGGGGTCTTGCTAATGCAACATAGCACCCACCAACATTCCACCAGAATCTGAGCTGCAAAATCCAAAAATCACTCCTTCCCTTCTGAGTCCTGCCATGCACCCAAATGGTATTTTTTGGTCACAGGTGAGGCATTGCCGTACTCGGGAGAAATTGGGGCACAGATTTTGGGGTGCTTTGTCTCCTTCATTCCTTGTGAAAATGAAAAATTTTGAGCCAGAACTGCATTTTTGTGTAAAAAATGTAATTTTGCATTTGCACAGCCCAGTTGTATCAAAATTGGTGAAACCCCTGGGGGTTTGAAATGTACACTATACCCCTAGATGAATTCCCTGAGGGGTGTAGTTTGCAAAATGGGGTCACTTGTGGGGGGGGGGGTTCCACTGTATTGGTGCTTGGGGGGTCTTGCTAATGCGACATAGCACCCACCAAAATTCCACCAGAATCTGAGCTGCAAAATCCAAAAATCACTCCTTCCCTTCTGAGTCCTGCCATGCACCCAAATGGTATTTTTTGGTCACATGTGAGGCATTGCCGTACTCGGGAGAAATTGGGGCACAGATTTTGGGGTGCTTTTTCTCCTTCATACCTTCTGAAAATGAAAAATTTTGAGCCAGATCTGCATTTTTGTGTAAAAAAATTTAATTTTTCATTTTCACTGCCCAGTTGTATCAAAATTGGTGAAACCCCTGGGGGTTTGAAATGTACACTATACCCCTAGATGAATTCCCTGAGGGGTGTAGTTTGCAAAATGGGGTCACTTGTGGGGGGGTTCCACTGTATTGGTGCTTGGGGGGTCTTGCTAATGCGACATAGCACCCACCAACATTCCACCAGAATCTGAGCTGCAAAATCCAAAAATCACTCCTTCCTTTCTGAGTCCTGCCATGCACCCAAATGGTATTTTTTGGTCACATGTGAGGCATTGCCGTACTCGGGAGAAATTGGGGCACAGATTTTGGGGTGCTTGGTCTCCTTCATTCCTTGTGAAAATGAAAAATTTTGAGCCAGAACTGCATTTTTGTGTAAAAAATGTAATTTTGCATTTGCACAGCCCAGTTGTATCAAAATTGGTGAAACCCCTGGGGGTTTGAAATGTACACTATACCCCTAGATGAATTCCCTGAGGGGTGTAGTTTGCAAAATGGGGTCACTTGTGGGGGTTTCCACTGTATTGGTGCTTGGGGGGTCTTGCTAATGCGACATAGCACCCACCAAAATTCCACCAGAATCTGAGCTGCAAAATCCAAAAATCACTCCTTCCCTTCTGAGTCCTGCCATGCACCCAAATGGTATTTTTTGGTCACATGTGAGGCATTGCCGTACTCGGGAGAAATTGGGGCACAGATTTTGGGGTGCTTTTTCTCCTTCATACCTTCTGAAAATGAAAAGTTTTGAGCCAGAACTGCATTTTTGTGTAAAAAAATTTAATTTTTCATTTTCACTGCCCAGTTGTATCAAAATTGGTGAAACCCCTGGGGGTTTGAAATGTACACTATACCCCTAGATGAATTCCCTGAGGGGTGTAGTTTGCAAAATGGGGTCACTTGTGGGGGGGTTCCACTGTATTGGTGCTTTGGGGGTCTTGCTAATGCGACATAGCACCCACCAACATTCCACCACCAAAAATCACTCCTTCCCTTCTGAGTCCTGCCATGCACCCAACTGGTATTTTTTGGTCACATATGAGGCATTGCCATACTCGGGAGAAATTGGGGCACAGATTTTGGGGTGCTTTTTCTCCTTCATACCTTATGAAAATGAAAAATTTTGAGCCAGAACTGCATTTTTGTGTAAAAAAATGTAATTTTTCATTTTCACTGCCCAGTTGTATCAAAATTGGTGAAACCCCTGGGGGTTTGAAATGTACACTATACCCCTAGATGAATTCCCTGAGGGGTGTAGTTTGCAAAATGGGGTCACTTGTGGGGGGGTTCCACTGTATTGGTGCTTGGGGGGTCTTGCTAATGCGACATAGCACCCACCAACATTCCACCAGAATCTGAGCTGCAAAATCCAAAAATCACTCCTTCCTTTCTGAGTCCTGCCATGCACCCAAATGGTATTTTTTGGTCACATGTGAGGCATTGCCGTACTCGGGAGAAATTGGGGCACAGATTTTGGGGTGCTTGGTCTCCTTCATTCCTTGTGAAAATGACAAATTTGGAGCCAGAACTGCATTTTTGTGTAAAAAAATTTATTTTTCATTTTCACTGCCCAGTTGTACCACAATTGGTGAAACCCCTGGGGGTTTGAAATGTACACTATACCCCTAGATGAATTCCCTGAGGGGTGTAGTTTGCAAAATGGGGTCACTTGTGGGGGGTTCCTAACTTTTAGCATCTTATGGTGCCTAGAAACCTACATGGTGCCTAAAAAATAATCTCATAAAAAGGAGGCTCCAAAATCAAGTAGGTGCTCCTTCTATTATGAAGCCTGTGGTTTGGTCAACGTGCACACTAGGGCCACATATAGGATATTTATGAAAACAAAAGAATTGGGGGAATCAATTTTTAGTCACATTTCTCTAGTAAAATGTACTGTGTTCCTTAGAAAAATGTATTAAAATTGCAAATCTGCAAAAAAAATGAAATTTTGAAATTTTACCTACACTTTGTTTTAATTCCTGTGAAACACCTAAAGGGTTAACAAACTTCCAAAATGCTGTTTTGAATACTGTGAGGGGTGCAGTTTTTGAAATGGTATCATTTATGGGGGTGTCTCACATACAAGTCCCTCAAAGTCACATCAGAACTGAACTGGTCCCTAAAAAAATCAGTGTTTGAAATTTTCTTGAAAATTTGAGAATTTGCTATTCATATTGTAAGCCTCCTAGTGTCCAAAAAAATTAAAAGGAAGTTGAAATAATGATGGAAACATAAAGTAGACATATGGTCTATGTTAGTTATTAACTATTTTGAGTGGTATGATTATTTGTCTCACAAGCAGAAAATTTAACATTTTGCAAATTGCTAAATTTTCCATTTTTTTCCGACATTTTGGTATTTTTCACAAAAAAACACAGACTGTATCGACGAAAATTTACCACTAATTTGAAGTACAATGTGTCACGAAAAAACAATCTCAAAATCACTGGGATAAGTAAAAGCAAAAAAAAGTTATCCCCACTTAAGTGATACATGTCAGATTTGAAAAAAAGGGCTGTCAGGAACGCAAAAACTGGCTCTGTCAGGAAGGGGTTAAATGCCTCAATAGCAACAAATCTGGAAAAAACCTTAGCGGTCACATAAATGAACTCCATACCAACCGCTCATTTAAGCCATGGGGTGCAACTGTATTCAGTGTAAAAATCCACTTAGCTTCAAGTCTAAGAAGTTTTTTATAACGATCTCCACCCCTAATTGAATCGGGGACATGGTCTATTATCTGGTATTTGAGAGATGCTAAGGAATGGCCCTTTTCTTTAAAATGCATCGCCACAGGTTGCTCCGCCACCTTACTTGTTATTTTACCGCTGGTGGAGGCCTTGATGGCTGAGCGATGCATAGCCATCCTTTCCTTGAACTTACGCGATGTCATCCCGACATAGCATAAGCCACAAGGACAGCTTACCATATACACAACATAGCGTGTATCACATGTAAGAACATGTCGAATGAAGAATAGTTTAGAGGAATGAGGATCTTTAAATTTGTTGCCAGTAACAAGATAACCACAAGTGACACATTTTGGGCACCTATAGCACCCTGGTGCTTTCACACTCGTATTGGCTGAATTTATTTTATCAAAACCAGACACATCTGTATGTACCAAAATGTCTCTCAAATTCCGTCCTCTGGTGTAACATGCCAGAGGGCGGATTTTTCTGAAGACCGGCAGATCCTTATCGCTTGCCAAGATAGGCCAAAGTGCCTTACTGGCAATGGGTACCACTGTGCTAGATGTATCAAATTGGAAGATAAATGGAAAAACCTCCCCCTGGTTTTTAATAGCAGGTTTTAATAAGTCACTCCTCTTTAACTTTAATGCCCTCTCTTTGGCTATTTTGAGCGTTTTAAGGGCATATCCCCTCTGACGGAACTTGTCGACCACTTTATCCAATTCCTGTTCCACTGCATCATGGTCACTTCAGATTCGTACTGTCCTCACCATCTGTGTATTCACAACCCCTTCTTTAATGGAGGGGGATGATGGCTACTGGCCAATAACAATGTGTTACGGTCAGTAGCCTTGCTGAACAATGAAGTGCTGATCCTACCATTCTGTATGTTCACTGACACATCAAGGAAGTCAATCTTACTATCACTAGTCTTGAATGTGAATTTAATTGGAGTGTCAGCTTCATTAATTTCAGCCATCATCGTGTTAAACAATTCAATGCCACCATTCATAAACAGGTCATCGATGTATCTGCAGAACGCCCGGATGTGCTGGCCATTCGCCTGTGTGGTCTGAGCTTTGTGAGAGACAGTGCAGCCACAGATGATGGCGATTGGTCACCCACGTGACACTATCTGTCTTGAGTTATATTGATGATTGTGCCCATGAAGTTGCTGTATATTAGTCCATACCCTGTATGTAACATCTACACTCATGGTTGCCTCAGCTATGGCGTTACTATGGGAGCAACGCTGGCGTGGTGTGAGCCGTGGGCGGGTGCTTTCTAAGTGACGTCACGGCAACTTGATGGGTTGCTAGGCTACCATCAGAGTGGCAGCGGCTTGTGAGAGACGCCGCCTGCTGCTCTGGGTGCCGGCACCGATCGAGGAGGTAATCGGTGAGGGTGTCAGCGTGGACACGCAGTTCACTGCAAGCCTGCTCTGTCTCGCAGGCAGGGGGTTCCCGCTGAGTGAGAGTAGCGGGTGCTCCCGTCTGTGAGATGTGAGCGGGTCGCCGGCCGGCGTCTGGTTGTCATGGCAGCGGATCAGCGTGTGTGAGACGGTGATGCTGCTGCTGTGCGCCAGAGCCGACTGACGTGCAGCGGAGGCGTGTCTGGCGTGACTGAAGGTGTTTTGGCGGCAAGGTGAAGGTATTTAAATGTGTAACACTGTAGTGATTGTTGTACCTGTTTGAAGTCTCTTGAGGAAGGGGTTGCACCCCGAAACGGCCCGTCGAGGCTCAATAAACATCTATTCTTCATAAGAAATTGCTGCAGTGACGTGCTTGCTCCCAGTGGGGATCCCTGCTTTGTATCGTATTCTTGCAAAGGCACGCAGCACTGATGAATTGATTGTGGGAGTGCCGGTCCACCACACGCTATATATATATAGATATATATATATTTGTTTGGTTTGGCCGAGCACAGCTGCCCAGTTGCTGTTACTGGTCGGGTGCCTCGTCAGCAGGTATGTAGACTTTAGTGGGTGTGGACGTAGTACTCCAGACACTTGGATAATCCAAAGAAGAAAAGACTTTATTGAAGACAAGCATCTTTTCAATACTTGCGTATTATTGTCAGGCTCAATATAAAAACTACTCACAGACATTTATATAACCCACAGGTGTATGTCACGTGAGCCGATGAGTTATCCACCCATCTCTCACGTGATGCGTGCTTGCACCCACCTGTGTGCTGCTGCCCCGCCTCTCCGGGCGTGTGCCTCTGACACAGGTGTGTGAACCCATCATCTTGCTATGAAAGTGTAAAACAATTAGAAAAACTGCTATGTTATAAAAAATACATACAGTAAAAATATGTGAACAAAAACATAAATATTCTATGTCCTGAGGACACACAGCAAATCACGTGAAACAATAGTGATATATCTAAGCAATCAAACTGAAAAAAACGTGAAACAATGTGTCGACATAAAAAAAACAGGTATCCATTTTCAATTAATATATAGAAAAGTGCTGGTAATGTTCTCAGTACAGTTGGTATCTCCTCCTACGAGCCGAGGAGACAAATATTGGGTTACCTAATACATATCACTGCTGTGTGGAATAATCATATAGTACCCAACTGTGACTGAGACAGGCATAGCATAGGGAACCCTAGCTGGACCGACCATTCCCTGACCTGGACTCATCTGTTGACACGAATATGTGTGTCGTCATATCAGTATGTTGATGCCTGAGTGTTCATTCAGGCCGTTAGGCGT
Source organism: Crinia signifera (assembly GCF_055691185.1). Lineage (NCBI taxonomy): Eukaryota > Metazoa > Chordata > Amphibia > Anura > Myobatrachidae > Crinia > Crinia signifera. Next base: position 116,008,541 of record NC_139219.1, on the reverse strand, counting down.
TACTGTGCCCAGTTTGACTATCCAGCGAGCTTCACATTTAAGTAGTAGGAGACCCCGATTCCCTCCCCAGATGGATATGGGTAAGTGGTCTATCATTCGATATTTAATCGATGATAGACTGTGTTTGGCCTGGAGAAAGTGTCTAGCGACCGGTCGGTCGCTAGACCCTTTAGCTATTGCCTTGCGGATCGATGATCTGTGGGCTGTCATCCGTTCCTTGAACGTTCTCTCCATCTTCCCTATGTAGGAGAGGCCGCAAGGGCAGATGATCTGATACACAGTGTATGGGGTGTTACAAGTGAGAAGGTATCAAATGGCAATAGATTTCCCTGTCTGAGGGTGATTGAAGGATGACCCCGGGATAAGGAAGCTACAGGTGGTACAGATGCATCTAATACAGCCCGTTCTGTTAGACTGCCTTTCAGGTACACAGGGGGAAGCATCCGATTTAACCAGGATGTCCCTGATGCTTTTAGATCTTTTATAGCTAGGCATGAGGGTAGTATGTTTAAGGCCGAGAGTGGCATCTGCTTGTACCAACAGTGTTTGCGTACCTTTTCTGTAGTTACGGGACTAAGGTTGTCGTAGGTGGTTACCCACTGCAACCGTGTTCCCGACATTTCTTCCTTTTTCTTTTTGGTGAGTAATTCCTGTCTATTCAAAGACAGCCCTTTCTGTTTGGTAGCCCTCAATTCGCTTATCGGGTACCCCCGCTGTGCGAACCGGGCTATCATTTCTTCCATCTAGGAATCAGCTACGATGGGGTCAGATACGATGCGTTTAACCCTTAAAAGTTGGGAATAGGGGAGGCTGGGTATGGTGGCCCTAGGGTGACAGCTGTGATACTCCAATAGATTATTACGGTCAGATGGCTTGGTGAACAGGCTAGTGGACAATTTATCTTCATTAATTTTAATACAGACATCCAAATAATGAATTTCCATTTCACTATACACATAGGTGAATTAAATGGGGTTATTGCCATTATTTTCCCTCTCAATCAGTGCAATCAGGTCATCTGGGGGGCCCTGCCACACAATGAGGAGATCGTCTATGTAGCGGTTGTAGTGAATAATTCTACCTGCAATTGATGGGTTGTCAAAGAATAGTACCTGCTCCAATTCGAACATATATATTAGCATATGAGGGGGCGACCACCGCCCCCATAGCCACGCCCATAAATTGCAGGTAGAACTTATCGCCGTAGACGAAAATGTTTTTGGTCAATATGAGTGACATCAACTCCAATACAAATTCGATGTCTGGGCCCTGGTATACAGGACTGTTGGTTAAAAAAAATTCAATGCCGTCAATCCCTGTGCATATGGGATCGGCGTATATAGGGCACAGACATCGATGGTAAACAGACATACATTGTCAGACATTTCTGGAATCAATAACAATTGTTTCAACAGATCAGTTGTATCAAGGAGGTAGCGGGGGTGAGCTCTGATGCTGGGTTGTACAATACTATCGATATAAATCGATGTGGGTTGCATAAGCGACCCCCTGGCGGCCACAATGGGTCGACGAGGGGGGTCCACTAGGGATTTGTGGACTTTCGGTACACAGTAAAATTGTGGTGCCATCGGGTGACTGGGCACCAGTGCTTTTCTAAGTGCATCAGAGATCATTCCCCCATCCACCGCCCGCTGTAATACATCCTGTAACTCTTTGGTGAAAACCATAGTAGGGTCAGCCACCAATATGCGGTAGGTGTTAACATCATTCAAATGTGTCATGACCTGTGCATTGTAACTGCTGAGGTCCATGATCACCAGTGCTCCTCCTTTATCGGCAGGAGGGAACACTAGTGACCTGTCCCTAGACAGCAGCTGCAAGGCCTCTCGTTCTCGTTTGGTGACATTACTTCTAGATGAAGTATGCTGTTTAATCACGGATTTAACCTCAATGTCTGTGACCATGGCAAATGCCAGAATAGTCTCATTGTGTGACTGCGGATCAAAGCCCGATTTGGGCAATATTTTACGTAGCTGCGTGGGGATAATGTCACTTGCAATCATAGGGGTACTCACGATCTCAGTGGGGGGAGTCTTCGGTTTGTTATAAAACTCCTTAAGCCGCAATGAGCGGATGAATCGATGGTGTTCAATAGTCCATGCAAGATCGTCATGTCTGGCAGATGGAATGAAAGAAAGTCCCCAGGACAATATTGATTGTTCGGTGATGGACAATGTATGCGATGATAGATTAACAATTATGGTTTGCTCGGTTTGGGGTTTTTTTTGCTTCCTCTCCCGGTTCCTCTTCCCGCCCCTCCTGGTGACTCGCCGGTGTCGTCGACCCGGGCTCTCGTGGTCACCCCTAAAGGGATCGGGGCTTCGCGGTTCCTGGTACGTGGGCCACTGTTGTCACTGCTCGATGTATTGAATTCTGTAGAGCTGGGCAAGTGTTCAAGTTTGTTGCGTCCACGGCGAAACAGGGTTTTTTTTCCTTCTCTGTCGCGGTATGGATTGGTCCAATGGTAGACCGTGTGCAGTTCATAATCTCTTTCTACTTTGATTTTCTTTTCTTGTTTAAACTTAATAAGTTCTCTTTTGTAGATTTGGATTTCTGCGCTTAATTTTTCATACCATTTAGTGGACGTGTCGGCCAGGAGGTTTGCTTTATGAAGTGTCTCAAAGGCCGCCACTTTTTCTTTGCAACAATTCACTTCTTTTGTAGAAAACTCGTGCTTGCAAATAACGGCCTCTCACTGCAAAAATTACCCATTACCGGATCAGATTCTAAAATGTGCCAGTGCTCTAACACCACTTCTCTAATATATAATATAAATTTATAATATACTGTTGGTGCATTTAAATACATTGGTGACAGTGGGCATAAAAATATAAACATAGGTGGCCAGCTGTGCTGTTCCGTGTTAAGCAGGGCAGGGTGCGGGGCCATTCAGGGTGTGCTGATGGGCAGGGGAGCAGTGCTATCTGCTCCATGTTGAGCAGGGCGGGGGCGGGGCCATCAGGCTGTTTAGCCATCCGGGGAGCACGAGCGGCAGCAGCTGGCCAGAAAGAAGGTGATGAGCAGGTTGGCGCGGCGCGGACCAGCTGAGTGAGCATGACAGGCGAGGGGGCGGGGGCAGAGGGAGGCAGCGGGGCGGTCCGCCGGGCTGAAAGTGGTTAATCTTTCAGCCCGGCAGGCATACACACATGGTGATGATGGATGAAAAATCATCCATCATCGCGATCAACCACTTTCCTAGCGATGATGCGGGAGCGCGCATCATCCCTAGTGGGCAATCTCTGGGCCATACATTATCAATACCGATATTTATATAACCAAAGAACAATAAGTGAAATGCGCAGTTTACGTACTCTTTCCGTAACTTGCGTACCCTTTATCCCTAGCTATGTGCGAACAAAACGTAGCGCAGCGTAGCAGACCTTTTCCGTGCTTTAGGTATCCTTTCGCAGTGATTAGTCTATATACTGCGAATACTTTTTAAGGACAATGTCCGTAATATACGTTATCGCTAGATGCGAATAATAGACGAGACCATGATATGACAATTGAGGAGATAGATTCTCCAATATAGTGTATTTAGTCCCTAGCGGACAAAAGGGGATTACAGAAAGAAGAAAATACAGGATAACACGTGATACAATTATCTAACAATACTAATATACTCTAAACTAAACAGGGGAACAGTAACATATACAGAATACAATTATAATCAGCCACGTTACACAGAAGAGGAACACAAATGTTACCGTCATGGAATATGCGCAGCACAGTCCGGTCGGAGCTCGCTATATTCAAATAGAACTATAGCCCGGGTCAATGGTGAGGGGATAATCAGCAGTGCCAAAGTGAGAGAGAGCGAGCCAGCTCAGGGATGGCTATCTTATAGGGTCCAGGAAGGGGGGGTCAAAGGCCCTTACGATTGGTCAAGGGTTCAAATGTCCACAATATCTCCCATCTCGACCACTCCGCTCTGCACAAGATTTGCGTCTCTCATCTGAGCGGATCACTAGCTCCCATTCACTATTACAGGACTTTCATCGGGCTGCTCCCATCCTATGGAATGCCCTTCCATGCACAATTAGACTCTCCGCTAGCCTCCAAACTTTCAAGCGTTCCCTGAAAACTCACCTCTTCAGGCAAGCCTATCATATTTAAGTTCTACACGCATAACCCTCTGAGGCACTTATGTATTATATAGCTTCCCTTCTGGACTTGTAACTTGTTGGGACTGCTATGCTATTACTGGTGCCTGTCCTTGTGTTTCCCTCCTATATCCCTATAGATTGTAAGCTTGCAGCAGGGCCCTCCTACCTCCATGTCTGTCTGTTGTTACCCAGTTTGTTTTATCACTGTTTACTATTGTAAAGCGCAACGGAATCTGCTGCGCTATATAAGAAACTGCAAATAAATAAATAAATAATAAATTCCTCAGTGATTGGGGCAAGGTATTACATCTGGCTTGGAGAAGTGCAGGGGGGAAGGGTACTTTGGTGTCCTTTTGTTTGCTGGCATCGTCGTCGGGTGTCATAAACAGCAACAAGAACTGGTTACAACTGCATTCCTTTGTCTCACACAGGACACATGGCAAAAGTACATATAATAGGTATTTTGTCCGTAATTATCAGACCATAGGACTTGCGAATATTTGGCTGCGACCGGAATGCTGCGCACGGGACACTAAACATAAAGATACCAAACATGTACAGAAACAATCGTGTATTCCTAATTAAACTATGTGTAGTGCACTAATCCTTTAATTAACTATATTTTATTTAGTGTTAGTGACACATTATGAATTTATGTGCATTAGTATGGCTGCGCTTATGGTCCACTTCATTACACAGACTCGGGTATTATACTTTATTTGCGCAACTCTGCGAACCAAAATGGCGGCCATACTATCCTAAGATGGCGTGTGTGTAACTCTACTTTAACAATCCACCCTTTGACAGTAAATAAAAAACTGTCACAGTACAAAATTATTTCCTAAAACATAGAAATTCATAATCCTAAAAGAGAAATTTGGGATCTTTGAATTAAACATATAAGGGGAGTAAACCATCTGCTCTTTGGCCAATCCAGGATCATGGATAAATGAGGGGCCACATTTATCGAACAATCTACTCAGGGTGACGAAGGATAATGTACAATTTTGGGATAAAAATAAAAACAGGGGAGGTTGCACTATATACAATTGTTTTTCAGATATGGCATCCTTTGGTAGGCATTGTTAGTGACAACAGACCCTTGAATTCTTTGTTGTCTCTCTTTGTGGTATACTTTTGAGTATGCTGGTATTATTACTATCAAACCTCCTTACCAACATCCCGTCCTGGGTAACGTGTCAAGCTTAGAGATTCTCTCTTGACCTAAACTGGGTCGGGTAACACACTCTCAGAACTCTGTATCATCTGCCCAATACCTGGCAGCAGTGCGAAAGCAGTATCCTTGACTTTGGGGGATAAGAACGGATAGTGGGGGGGGGGGGGGGGGAGACAAAAATAGGACCCAAAATAATGGAGAAAAACTGAGAAAAAACTTGTTAGTGATCCTTCCAACCTGTTACCAGTGGGGTGTGTCACAGTCCTTTTTGTAGCTTGTACAGGTTGCTTGACCTTAGCTGCTCTCCAGTTCTCCCGAAATGATGCCTCTAGCGATTTCTTTCTTTCGCTCTTGAATGTAAGGACCTTCTGGGTTTCTGGTCTTTTGGCAGTAGGACGAACGTACCCGAATCTCTCTCTCTCTCTGCGACTTAGTTATTGAGGTAGTGCTGGTCAACAAGACTTGGGGTGGTTCTTTTCAAAGGTCTATCAAGCAACCTGTATATGGCAAAGCATGGGAAACAACAACATCTCCTGGTTCATGGTTATGACAGTTCACAACAGGTGTCAACAAAGTCCTTTTGCTGCAGTTTTCCAGGTGTGGATACATCATTTGCATTATATTTGAAACATGGGTCAGTTCGTGGTGGGGTCTAGGATCTTCTTGTGGGATTACCATAACGTGTGGCTGCCCGCCAAGCAATGTTTCGATGGGGACAAATGAGGTGGAGTTCTGAGAGTGATTCTACTACTATGCAGCTCAATGAGCAGTGCCCATGGCCATAGCAATTCTCTTTCAGCTATAACTTTACCCAGTTTGTTCTTGATAGTACCCTTCACCTTCTCCACCTTAGCAGTTATTTGGGGTCATCAGAGAGTGTGGGGTGTACCATCAGTCCCTAGAGGTTTACACATGACTTAAAACCTTTCATATACACTTGCGTACTCAGGGGTGCTTCTGGGCTACCATATCTATAGACACAAACATCAACACATATAAAAAAATAAGTAAATAAATAGCTAAAATGCTTCTAGAGTGGACTGTACAAAGTCAATTTGTATTACCTGCAGAGGATCCTGCTGGAGGAGGGATGTGGAGATGGCTCTGTGGGAACAGCCATTCCAGTATCTTTCCCCAGACAAGTAAGGCATGACCCTGTCGTCTTACCTGTCTGTGGGCACACCAGTAATTTCGGACTAATTTCCACATACCTTCCCTGCCAAGGAAAGTCAGGCCATAGGCTATCTCTGCCCTGACAGTTTGGCATGTTCTCAGAGTCACTGGTTTTCCTTGTCCATCTTTCTATTCCTGTCCACATCCCTTCGGCTTCCAGACTGCTTTCTCCTGCAGGGGACACAAATCTTGCATTTCTATGTGAATATACTGACATTTACAGGGGGAACACAAACATTATCCGCAGAGCGCATGGCTCACCCAGCTGCCTTGCCAGCATGTTCATTATCAAGTGACACTGAATCCTTATCGAAGGTGTGGGCTTTACACTTGATAACAGCCACTCTGTCCGGCAGCTGTGTGGCTGTCAGGAATCTTTTGAACTTACAACGCTTGCGCCACTGAAGTTCCAGCTACTGAAACAAACATCTCTGAGGCACCATAGGGCCCCAAATCTTCTACATTACCCTAAAAAACGTACTTAGAGTCGGCATAAATATTGACTGCTTTCTCCTCAGCCAGCTCACGCCTTGGTCAGTGCCACTAATTAGGCTACTGTTGCTGAGTGAGATGGTCCAAGGGGTCCAGCCTCTACTATACCTTCTCCATCTATCACGGTATAGCCAGTGTACAATTTTCCCATCTCGGTCTTCTCTGTGGCAGCTGCCATCAGTGAAAAAGAAGGAGAGAGAATAAATGAATTACCTCTTCCAATGGGTTGTTACCACCCTTTGGGGACATGCTGCAAAGGTCTGATTCAAACATGTCATGCAATCATATTCGTCTCGGCTCCCACTAACTTCCACCATTCCAGCAACCTCAGCATCAACCCCCACCCTTTGTGCCTTGAAGGGCACACTTGGTAAGAGTGTTGCTGGGTTTACAATATTACCCATGTTACTGGTAACATTTATAAAATTCATCAATTTCCCATTTAGTGAACTTGGCTGGTGAATATTTTTCTCATGTTTAGGCAGAATTTTAGGAGTGTCCAGACTATATGAGGAGCATAACCAGTTAAAACACACCCCAACACCACATCCTCAGTCTTGTTTACCGGTAGTGCTATGGCAACTACACTGTGTAGACAAAATGCCCGAATAACTGGGTTTAATTGTACATTGCAGTACGATGTTGGTCAGGCTGGCACCGCCAGGTTTCTTAAGTCACTATATCTGTCGCACACTCAGCAGATGTCTAGTATTCCAAATCACATGGTCTCCTGTGTCAGTCATACCCAGGGCAAGGGCTGTAATCAGACCTGTTTCTCATTCTTTACTATCCACATCTGTCTGTGAGGACATGGGTTTTGTGATTGCACCTATTCATATGTAAATGCGTTTTACAACCCTTTTCATTCTCTGTTGAAGGGGAATGCTTTGTGCACTTCTTGGACTGCTTTTCACAAGATGGTGGCTGTGGTTGCCGTGGGTAACGTAAGGAGCAATGCTTAAGGTTACTGGGACTTTGTTCAAAATTTACTGAAAAATAGTGTGACTACTCTCTTGTCCACTCGTGCTGTTTTATGGGGTACTGCATATTCATAATAGGTATTTCTCTGCTGGGTGTGCGACAGATTTTTCGAACTACTTTTCTATCATTTGTGGGGTTGTGGTTACTAACGTGTCCCAGATTCACCCCCCCCCCCCACCCCGTTCAGGCACAACTGCAATCTGTCCTGTGATACCTTATGTCCTGCCTCAGGAGGATACACCAGAAGTTGTCTATCGCCATCTGCTGGTGTTGTGGATGAGAAAGGACATAACAATAAATCATTGACCCATTGTATCGGTATCAAACCATTTGTGGGCTGTAAGGACAGTGTGCAATCCTGCAAGACCTGGGGGAGAGGCTTTGTGGCTCTCTAAAGTTTCTGGAACAGAAGAGTAGGAGGAAAAATGGAAACAGAAAAAAAAATCAAAAGGGTAGAAAAATTAATGACAGCAATGTGTACATTTATTGCAACAGAAATTTCTCTTTTATTTGGATGACACCAGGATTTGGCACTATGGGGGAATTGGCTCTCAACTATTTGGTTCTTACCCTTTTCAACTCCTGTTCTGATCTGTAAGCCCTCCCTTCTTTCTCTTTCCCAGTGTGGTTGTGACTATGGGCTGTGTCTAGGGGTATTTAGCTAAAAGTTCTCTTTTGGGAACCTTGCTATTTCACTGGGTACTTTTCCAGCTCGACTTCATGTTTCAAAATGGTGAAGCTGTACTTTGGGGCGCAATGCTCTCTGTTTTTAAATGGGTTTCTATTGAAGCTATCGTTGCCATTAATCCTGTGTCCTGCCCATCTTTAGTTCAAAGGGAACTCTGTATTTGTGCTGTAGTTTTTAGCTACCTTAGATGGGTTAAATAATCTATAACAGCACAGTGCAGCATTAGTCATGGGGGTATATCTAACGATTTTGCATCTAGTTTGTGCATACTGGTCCAGTTGTCTCTAAGTTATGAATCCTCTGGAGCCCAGAAGCAGACATAACTTATTTTTCAAGGTAGTTCTGTAATTAGAAGGTCAATTGCAGCCGCTGCAGTCAATAAGACAGAGTATTTGATATGCAAGGGCCCGATTATGATCTCTATTTGTTTTTCCAATGGGTAATGCTGCATTTTTCCTGTTACCCCAATTGTAACTGCCATTTGCTTGGCACAACCTAGATCAGGAGGGAATGTTGTTAACGGGTTTAATTTAAAAAAAACTTTAGCGTTTAAACCATTACACTTACCCATATCTGAGGCTTCTCCTTCAGATATTGTGTCATGTTACCTGGTTGTGGGGTGTATGTATGTCCTACTCCCTGTTTGCATATATGTGTCATGCTTAGGGCGGCGTTGGCTACTAGGTGGGGCTATGGCTATGTGTTGAGACCTACCTGTCTCCTCCCAGTGTGTCTCCCAGTCACTTACATATGTGTTATGTTTCCTATGGTTACCTACCCTGCAATGTTTGGCTAGGTGTCCTTTGTGTCCACAGTTGAAACATACGGTTTGTTTCCGTCTTACCGTGTCTGGCCTTGTGTGTTGTGTGTTTTTGGTTGGAGCCTTACTGAAAGTTTGACTGCTTACTGCCATCAATTTAAACACACCGTTTCGTTGCATTTCTTTCATAATTGTTTGTCTATATCAACAGCAGATTTTCTTATCGTGTTTATGGTCATTTCTCTGCAGTTAGGAAAAATGGTTTCTTTACTGGTTCTTAAGTTTTCCTTAAGACCTTGTATCAGCACAGAGACAATCACTCCCCTACAATGTATGTTGTCCTTGGGGTCAGGGACACCAGTGTGTTTTGGCAATGCCTGCAAAGCACGGTTGAAATATTTGCTGGCAGATTCACCATCTTTTTGTTTGATAGTGAATTTCAGGATATTTTCAACCGTCGCAGGGAAATATACACCCAATTGTATATTTATTAGGCGTATATTTTCCTGGTTGTCTTGTTCAGTTAAAATCTTGTCGCCCTCCACACCACTATCCCAAATAAATTTTGGGATGTCTATGTGTGAAGGGAGGCAAGCTCTCAACATGTATCGCCAATCCTTATTGGTGGGCTCATCTGAATTTCCCAGCTCCCATACAAATTTCTGACACTTTGCCAGATTTTTGCTGGGATCAGGGAAATTTGAGATGATTGACCAACGTTCCAATCGTGTCCACGTATTTTGCATGTCACTAACCCTTACAGGCATTACCTCATCTCTGTCTCCCTTTCCACAAGGAGAGTCCAATGTGTGCAGAGGGTTGGTTTGTATCCCCTCCGCACCATTGGACAACACTCCAGGAATAACTATCTCTGTGCTGTGTTGTGTGTGCTTACCTGTGTCTCAGAGTGTGTTCCTGGCATCAGCCATCTCCTCGGCTAGGATGGCAGCAGCAGCTGTGACTGTCTCAGTCTTTCTCTCCTTTCCGCTAGCTTCACAAGGGATGGCTGGTGTCAGGAACTCTTCCTGTGGACCTGTACCTTGCTTACAGGGGGTAAAAACAGTATACAGGTTATTCATTTTCAGGTTTTTGTTGGTTTCACTTTGGACTTGAATTGTTCCCTTTTTTACATAGTGGTGGGTAATAACACTTGTATTCCCGTGGCTGATTACATTTGCATCTGACAAATAACCATGTTCCCTTTGAACTTTACTTTCCTTCTGCCACAAGTTTAGACATTCATTTTGTTCAACTCTCTCCTTGAGTGATAAGAGCAAACATATCTGATCTCTAACTGCTGATAAGACTTCTGGATCGAAACTACCAACACTGGGAAATTCTAACTTGCTGCCCTGTGTCATCTTTTTCCATTTCTCTTGGTAAACAACTGCTTGTTCACCGTGCTTCCTGCATATTATGAATGCTGCCGACCCTTTAGGTCGGCGTGATTCTTCCCTAAGTAGCACAGTATCCCTGTGTGACCCGTTATTTCCCATTGTTACAGGAATAAAAGTTCACAGCTAGCAGAAACTGGTGGGTCGTTTGTCTGTGAGTCGCACCCAAAACACTCCTCCGTAGCGTGGCACTATTCCGCACCTAAGCGTGAAGCCCACTCTACGAGGTTGCGTCTACTCAATCACCACTCGCTTACGGTCAGTAACGCATTACTACACGACTTGCAGGGTGCGGCCGAGCTTTGCAGAACACAAAAAAACTTGGTTTTCCTGTATCCTCAAAACTGGTATATTTCTAAAGTGGCTAATCAGATCACTGGATTCCGATTTAGCTTCTTGTACCCTTCCGGTGGATCAAAATAGGTAGGTCCACGGAAGGGGCAGTTCCTATGGGCACGTCGTCACGTGCGCCTCTATGTCTTAAACCTTGTCCTGAGCTGAGTCGTGTCGTCACACACCCGTTCACCCAATGACTGTTTCACACTGGGTGCTAGTTACACCTTGGTCTTACGCTTAAACTTGCAAGATTTCTGTACAGAAAATCTTCCCTAGTTGGTAGTTTCTCACTAGATACTTATGCAGGTATAAACCCCTTAAATGGCTATAGGAATCTATTAAAATAATGCTTGATTTGCTTGTTTTTTGAAAAATGAACCAAAAATTATTTCATTTTATTAATTACCGCTTTATCCACAGTATGTTAATATACTGTTTTAAATAAAGCTTGTGATTAATACTAGCCACCTCTGGGCTCCTATGTGTGCTGCATGTGCAGTGCCAGTGAACAGCCACGTGTGCACGTGTGTTTATTAAACCTGTTCACAGGCCGCCGATGACTCGGCCACCCACGTGTTCTACAGTGTATTTGTAAGGTCGCGATCGGGTTTTGCTACACGCAGTAATTGCGCATAAATATGGAATAAATCCCCTAAATCTGTGTGAAAATTACGGACAAGATGCGAAATAAATCCCGCAATAAATCCGTAAATTACGTACAAAATTGCGAAATTTCCTAACGTAAGCACGTGTGTGCGTACCTTACGTAATACACTGCAGACGCTTCACGTTACTGTAAAAGGCCCAGAACTTATCGCCACGTGGCGGAGTCCCTGGCCCTGCAGTAACTAACAATGAAAAGTTATAGTTTTGCACAGAAGGGATCCTCTATGTACTATAATAAACACAGGCCTTTGCCTCCACGTGTGCGAACCTTATCGCACGCGCACATGTACCGTAACTATAAACAAGCAATTCAAGACACTATACCCCGTTAAACTACTTGTGGCAGGCAGAAATACAGTTTTCTTAATACAAATACTTTATATGCTTTAAACACAACACGCAATTTCTCTCTGGCTTTCACTTATTGTACCTCGGGTTCAAACGCTAGCACCTTTCAAACCCTGAACCGCCGCAGACTTGGCCTCTCCAGCAATGGTTAAATGATCACTTTGCACCCTTTTGCTGGTATAGGCTCAAGTAGTGCGTTTGGTATAGGTGTTTTAAAGGTTGTAACGCCCGGAGGACGAGCTCCCCAATTATCAATACCGATATTTATATAACCAAAGAACAATAAGTGAAATGCGCAGTTTACGTAATCTTTCCGTAACTTGCATACCCTTTATCCCTAGCTATGTGCGAACAAAAGGTAGCGCAGCGTAGCGGACCTTTTCCGTGCTTTAGGTATCCTTTCGCAGTGATTAGTCTATATACTGCGAATACTTTTTAAGGACAATGTCCGTAATATACGTTATCGCTAGATGCGAATAATAGACGAGACAATGATATGACAATTGAGGAGATAGATTCTCCAATATAGTGTATTTAGTCCCTAGCGGACAAAAGGGGATTACAGAAAGAAGAAAATACAGGATAACACGTGATACAATTATCTAACAATACTAATATACTCTAAACTAAACAGGGGAACAGTAACATATACAGAATACAATTATAATCAGCCACGTTACACAGAAGAGGAACACAAATGTTACCGTCATGGAATATGCGCAGCGCAGTCCGGTCGGAGATCACTATATTCAAATAGAACTATAGCCCGGGTCAATGGTGAGAGGATAATCAGCAGTGTCAAAGTGAGAGAGAGCAAGCCAGCTCAGGGATGGCTATCTTATAGGGTCCAGGAAGGGGGGCTCAAAGGCCCTTACGATTGTTCAAGGGTTCAAATGCCCAGTCCTCAGTGATTGGGGCAAGGTATTACATCTGGCTTGGAGAAGTGCAGGGGGGAAGGGTACTTTGGTGTCCTTTTGTTTGCTGGCATCGTCGTCGGGGGTCGTAAACAGCAACAAGAACTGGTTACAACTGCATTCCTTTGTCTCACACAGGACACATGGCAAAAGTACATATAATAGGTATTTTGTCCGTAATTATCAGACCATAGGACTTGCGAATATTTGGCTGCGACCGGAATGCTGCGCTCGGGACACTGAACATAAAGATACCAAACATGTACAGAAACAATCGTGTATTTCTAATTAAACTATGTGTAGTGCACTAATCCTTTAATTAACTATATTTTATTTAGTGTTAGTGACACATTATGAATTTATGTGTATTAGTATGGCTGCGCTTATGGTCCACTTCGTTACACAGACTTGGGTATTATACTTTATTTGCGCAACTCTGCGAACCAAAAAGGCGGCCATACTATCCTAAAATGGCGTGTGTGTAACTCGACTTTAACAACACACTAGGCGATCTTCAGCTGAAAATTGTCAAGTGTGTATGGACCTAAAGACTTTGCTGAAAATCTGTCATATAAAAGGCTATTTTTATAATGGGCAGGGTTTGAATTCCAAGGGTGGGAGCAGCGGTCATTTTATTCAGTGCATTCCTGTTCTTGGTGCCTGATTCAGAACTGATTCTTGGTTTGCGTATATTCAGAGCTCAGCAATCAGGTAAACTCCACCCCATGCCGCCCTGACCTGGTAAAATCCCACCCATGTGCACAGCAAACATTTTATTTGTAGCTGTGCACGTAGGGAGAAATTAATTCACTTGCGCCAGCAATGTATACGTTACACCATAACAAAATATACATGGGGGGGGGGGGCAGTGGCGGCAGTAACATATACATTGCTGGAAAAATTTAAGGCATGGCTTTGTGAGACAGGGGACTAAGCACACCGTAATGCCCATTACACATTATACCACATACTGTAATGCCCATTACACAATATGCCACACACCGTTCAGGCTTCGTGCCAGGGGTAACATGCTCCATGCCATGGATAACATGCACAATGCCAGTGGGAAGTTACGGTGTGCCCTGCACTGTGTGGTAAAGGAGACAGCCAGACAAAGGGGGGTTGGGAAACCCGGCTGTCTTAGAGCAGGTCTATCCATCCATGGCGTGGCTATTTCAATGACGCTCCGACTCACGACTTGCGAGCCAATCAGAACTCGTAGCCCGACAGCCAATCTGGCATCAGTGGCTCACGAGTCGCGAGCTGGCGCATCATTTGAAATAGCCACGGACAGATGGACCTGCTCTGAGATAGCCGGTTTTCCCACCGCTCTGCCCGACTGTCTCCTTTAGCTATGTAGGCAGGGTCAGACAGCAGGGCAAAGTGAGCGGATGGAACGTAGTTCCACCCAACTCTGGCTCACTTTAACCCCTTGTGGGCAGTGGTGCCAATATATATATATATATATATATATATATATATATATATATATATATATACTGTATTACTGGCTAATAAATAATATTAGCCAGTAATTGGACCCTGGATTGGTAAGTATATTGGTGTAAAAGTGAGATGTGTGTGAAAGAAAGTTATACTTTTCTGTGTGTGTGTGTGTTTTTTTGGAACCAGGTCCCTCTCAATAAGTTACAGTATGCTCAGGAGGGGGGACCCCACGCCATTTAAAAAACAAAAACTATTTTACACATTTTTTTACACAGGACCATGCACAGATCTCAATGATCTGTGCAGGGTTCTGGCCAATTCGCCTGTCAGAACCTGGTCTACATGTTTGGCGATTTTTAGACACATTTTCCCGAATTCTCATCTCATTAAATATGCGAATTGTATACTTTTCAATGGGACGTTAAATTCCATTGATACTGCCATTAAAGACCAGTGATACTGCCTTTAAAGTTCAATGGTGTTGCTGGTAAGGTGCAGTGATACTGTCATTAAAGTCCAGTCCAGTGATTCTGCTGTCTAAATCAAGTCTAGTGATACCGCTGTGCAATGGTAATCTGTTACAGTCCAGTGGTACTGACGTTAAAGCCCAGTCCAGTGATACTGAAGAATAAGTCCAGTCCAGTGATACTGCTGCATAATTCCAGTCCTATGGTACTGCCATTAAAGTCCAGTGATACTGCTATTAAAGTCCAGTGATGCTGCTGTTTAAAGTCCAGTTGTACTGCCGTTAAAGTCCAGTATAGTGATACTGCTGCATAATTCCAGTCATGTGGTACTACTGTTAAAGTCCAGTGGTGTTGTCATTATACCATAATTGTACTGCCATTAAAGTCCAAATATACTGCTGTTAAAGTCCTAGCCTCCAAACTTTCAAGCGA
Source organism: Crinia signifera (assembly GCF_055691185.1). NCBI lineage: Eukaryota > Metazoa > Chordata > Amphibia > Anura > Myobatrachidae > Crinia > Crinia signifera. The sequence continues at coordinate 115,993,140 of NC_139219.1, read as the reverse complement.
TCCCTGAAAACTCACCTCTTCAGGCAAGCCTATCATATTTAAATTCTACACGCATAACCCTCTGAGGCACTTATGCGCTTCCCTTCTGGACTTGTAACTTGGGACTGCTATGCTATTACTGATGCCTGTCCTTGTGTTTCCCTCCTATATCCCTATAGATTGTAAGCTTGCAGCAGGGCTCTCCTACCTCCAAGTCTGTCTGTTGTTACCCAGTTTGTTTTATCACTGTCTACTATTGTAAAGCGCAATGGAATCTGCTGCGCTATATAAGAAACTGTCAATAAATAAATAAATTTGGTACCTCCATTAAGGTCCAGTCCAGTGATACTGCTGTATAAGTGCAGCCGAGTGATACTGCTGTTTATGTCCAGTCCATGATAGTGCTTCATAAGTGCAGTCCAATGGTACTGCTGTTAAAGTCCAGTGATAGTACCATAAATGCCCATTGGTACTGCTGTTAAAAATTTGTAGAACCGCCATTAAAGTCCAGTTGTCACGCCTGTGGTTAGATCTTGGCTGGAAATAACCACAGGCATAGGGGCTGACTGGTACTGGAACCTGGGAGCCATGATGAGGGTATGGTGCATGCCAGAGACCCTCGGACAGTAGCAGATGTGACCACTTGGGATAAAAGTAAAAGTCTATTGACTATAGCAGATAAACAATTGGTAAGTTTGAAGAATGGTATCACAGAGGATCACAGGCAGTTATGAATAAGCATAAATGGCAATAGCAAGATTGGTATTTAGCTGCAGTGTGTGCACACTGATGAAGTCCATTAACATATAGCATAGATGGAAGGAAGCTGGTGCAGTGCTAAACACACTGATGAAGTCCAGAGCATATATGTAAGAACACAGATGGAGTTTACAGTATAATATGCAATGCAGATGGTAATGAATACTGACCACTGTGAGAAGCTGGATACCAAGGAGAATGGTCACGGGATGAAGGTATTGAAGATAGTGAGCACTTCTCAAACAGTCACTGGGAAGAACAGAGAGTCACTGATGCAACAACGACAATGGCAGTAATCGATGTGATTATTGATGGTGGTGGATATCGATGTAGAGGGCACCTGTGTGATCGGCTGTGATGGGATGACAGCGATGGTGACGTGGAAGGATGAAGAGCCCACTGATGAAGTTGGTGTTGCGATGATGGAGCACCGATGATGAGAGGAAATGATGACAGAGCACTGATGATTAAGAGCAACATTGACGGAGCACCGATGTTGCAGAGCAACAATGAAAGAGCACTGATGTTGCCGAGGAACGATGTCAGAGCACCGATGTTGCAGAGGAATGTTGACAGAGCACCAATGTTGGAGATGAACAATGACAGAGCATCGATGTTGGAGATGAACAATGACAGAGCATCGATGTTGGAGATGAACAATGACAGAGTATCAATGTTGGAGATGAACGATAACAGAGCACCGATGTTGGAGATAAGCCATGACAGAGCACCGATGTTGGAGATGAACGATGACAGAGCACCGATGTTGGAGATGAATGATGACAGCTTGCAGGAGAGGACCCAACCTGGAAGGAGTGGAATCCTCAGGGACTGGAACCTGCAACACAGCTTGGAGACAGAACACACCAACAGGTAATAACCTCAGGATGAGATCAGTAGCACTGGCCCTGATCTGACTTCATCCAGCCTATTTATAGGGAGCAGTGGAAGTGGAAAGGCGGGACAATGAGCCAGACTGAGGGATCGCCAGGATTGGCTGGGACTGGAACATGTGACAGGAAAGACATGGCTGCTCCCATGATTGGGAAAGGTGGGAAGCCTTGTTTAGTTGACACATGGTCTGAGCTACTGTAATGGCGACGGCATGGAAGCTGCAGGAGGCTAAAGCTGAACCTCGGGAGTGACAGGCAGGGAGTGAAGCGCAATCTCAGAGACCGCGGCACCGAGTAATTGCAGATGCTGAACAGTGCGGGCAGTGTGGACACGGCACAAGTGGAAACTATGTCTGGAGCACAGCGCCAGTCTTCTCAGGCATCTGCACGGTAAATAGGTTTGTTCTGATACCCGGATCATGACACCAGTCCAGAGTTACTGCTGTATAAGTCCAGTGGTACTGCCATTAATGTCCAGTTGTACTGCCATTAAAGTCCAGTCCAGTGATACTGCTATATAAATGCAGTCCAGTGATACTGCTGCATATGTCCAGTCCAGTGGAACTGCTGCATAAGTCCATTCCATTGATACTGCTACATAAGTCCAGTCCAGTGATACTTCCATTAGAGTACAGTCCAGTGATACTGCTGCATAAGTCCAGTCCAGTGGTACTGCCATTGATGTCCAGTGGTACTGCCATTAAAGTCAAGAGAGAATGCTGTATTAGTCCAGAGATACTCAAGAAAGATAATATAGAACCACAATTTGGAGGATAAAATACTGAAAGAACAATAACCACTTCCTCCTTTTGCTGATGCTGCTGCCACTAGTCATGACACAGAACATTAAATGCCATCAACATCATCTGCCAAGGCTGATGCCCAATGTCATCGTAGAGGGCATGTTACATCCAAAATGCCAAAGTCCAGTAACATGAAGAAAAAAAAAGAAATTTAAATCATTTGAGGAGAAACGTAAGCTTGCCAAAATGCTAAATTTCGACATGGAGTGGCAAGGAATGGCTAAGTCCCTGGCATATGTTCAGGACAATCTAAGCCCTCCTCCTCCCCCCACTAGAATATTTAAGAGAGTTAAACTGTCATCAGAAAAACATCAAACAAATGTGCGTTCTAGAAACATGGTATCACAAATCCCCAAGGAGAGTCTAAGGCCAGTATTCAATGCTCCCGATTCACCGTTTTTTCAGCGAATCGGGCTGTTTTCACTCCTTGCGGTGAATTTTTTTCACTGAAAATATGATTCACCCTATTTAATGTTCACTGTTCGCCGAAAGCGAACAGTGAATGCCGGCCAGTTCTCCGTTTCATGCTCGCTGCAATTTGCTGGTATATTTCAATGGGTTTTTCACTGGGATTCGCCGAGAGTGTATTCAATGCTCAAATGGAGAACTGCTTTCTCCATTGATTTTCGTCATGATTCTCCATTTTACATTCGTCATCTTTTTTAGGTGAACTGGAATGTGATCTTTTAAAATAAAGTGTTTTTTTTATTTTTTTTGGTGTCAAAAAATCTGATTATTTTTTTCTGTGGAGTTGCATGCTATTTTTATTCATGTGCTTGCAACACATGAGTATATTTTTAATTATTATATTATTTTTTTAAACAATTTTTTTTTTTACACATTCGCCAGCAGGGGGCGGGAGCCGGGGGCTGCTCATTAATATTCATTTATTCACTGCACACTGGTCCCGATCATTACATATGCACGATCGGGACCAGTGAGTGTAGCGGCTCCCTAGCACAGCCCCCTGCCAGCCTGCAGCCGTCCCCCAGCTCCCCGGTGGCATTTGCCGGGGGGGGTTAAAATTCGCCCCTGACGCGTTGAATAGGGCATTGAGAGCCCCTGACGCGTTGAATAGGGCGGATGGGCGGCTGCCCGGTGAATCACCCTGCAGGGAGAATTGGGGCGAAAGCGTAGCGAATCCTACACAGGATTCGCTACTGCCCCCGATTCCAACCATTGAATACCTGCCTTAGTGTGTTGTTGGTTGTGATGCCTGACCTTCAGATCACTGTATGGGAAGAGTTGGCTCCTTAAACCATTTGCATGCACTCTGCATATGCTGGAAGGATCACCCACAGTCCAGTTCTTGAATTTGAGATTTAAGGTGTGAATGTTGAAGTACACCAGAAGGAGGATATTGATGTAGCTGGCACTGAGGAGGAAGTTGATGAGGAGGATGCTGATGGTGATGTGGTTTGCTTATATGAGGCATGGGGCAAGTCTCTGGGATTTTTTCACCATGCCTGGGAAGAAGTCCAAAAAATCCACCCTTTTGGTCTGGAATAATTTCTATTTAGATCCGGACAACAATTGAGTTGCCATATGTAGCTTATATAAAGCTGCAGTAACCAGGGGTAAGGACATTGGCCATTTAGGGACATCCTTATGCATCACCTGAATCTCATTCATAAGTCACTGCTTAGTTCAGAAACTGTTGTTAGGACCATAAGTCCAGTCCAGTGACACCTAAATTCCTTGATCCTGTTGTATCCAAGCGCCTTAAAACCACACCAGCAAGTCACTCCTTGCAATTTCATCCTTGATCCAGATCGCAGGTACTCCTGTAGGCCATGTCACTGGCATGACTAACTCCTCATCTATCCGGGATTCCTCTGGAGGATCCTACAGTGCTAACACTACTACTGCAGCTGCTGCTGTTGAGAGTCGTTCATCATGCCAGAGGGAAAGTCAGAACACCACATCTTCTTTCAGCATTCCTTTGCAATGAGGACAAAGTAGGACAGCAGTCATCCTATGGCAAAGCGGATAACTGTGGCCTTGACAGGTATGTTGATGTTAGACATGTGTGCGGTATCCGCCATTAGTGGAGTGGGATTTAGAAGATTAATGGAGGTAGTGTGTCCCCGGTACCAAATCCCATCTAGATTCCACTTCACTAGGCAGGCGATACCCAGGTTGTACAGAGACGTCTGAAAATGTACCTACTGTCAACTTAACCATGGACATGTGGACAAGTGGTACAGGGCAAACTAAGTACTATATGACTGTGACAGCCCACTGGGTAGATGCATTACCTTCTGCAGCAACAGCAGCAGCAAAATCTCCAAAACAAAAGCTTGTTCCATGACAGGCTACAGTTTGTATCACCGTTTTCACTAAGAGGCACAATACCAAGAACCTCTTAGAGAAACTGAGGGAAATCATCGCGCAATGGCTTACCCCACTTAGACTCTACAGGGGCTTTGTGGTATCGGACAATGGCAGTAACATTGTGCGGGCATTACATATGGGCAAATTCTAACATGTGCCATGTTTTGGGATTGGGTGCTGTTATCATGCAGTGTAGGACTTCTGGTATCAGAGAAGCCTTGACGAGGCCCTGAAGCTTATCATATCTTTTTGCAAAATATATATAACTGAGATCTCAGAATGACCCTCTATTATGTTGGTTTTTTAAATCTTATTACTAATGCCCTTTGGTGTGCTGGGGGTTAAATCCCCCTCCCTTGCAGCACCTGGGGGGCATTACTAGTTTGATTGAGCAGCTTTCACCACTGTTTTTATATGCAAGAGGCATTTGTTGGGACCTGCATTTGGAGGGCATGCTGGTTCCTGTAGTGCCACAAGGAGGATTTAGGGGTAACTCCTGATAGGCTGGCTCTCAACTTAGATATATTGGTAAGTGCTGTTATCATGTAGCTTTACAGTAGACAATTATATGGCCCAGATTGTGTGCTGTTATCGTGCAGTGTAGGACTTCTGGTATCAGAGAAGCCTTGACGAGACCCGGAAGCTTATCATATCTTTTGCAAAATATATGTAACCAAGATCTCTGAATGACCCTATATTATGTTTGTTTTTCAAATCTTATTACTAATGCCCTTTGGTGTGCTGGGGGTTAAATCCCCCTCCCTTGCAGCACCTGGGGGGCATTACTAGTTTGATTGAGCAGCATTCACCACTGTTTTTATGTACCATGTTTTGCCTACACAATAAATTTGGTGGTGCAGTGTTTCCTAAAAAGTCAACAATTAGCCCAAGGGCTAGAGTAGAAGCGCTGGTAATATGTATCCAAGATCCCTTGCTGCTATACACCTTTGCAGCCCCTTGTTAGAGGATGTGTACCTCAAAAAAAACAGGGAAGGGTAAAGCTCATGTAGTTTGCACCAGCAAGAGCTTCCAAGGGGCGCAGTTGTGTTCTAGCACAATAATAAGTCAATTGTTTCAATAAAAATTATTATTTTTTATTTTAAAAGATAATAACAATATCCAAAAAGCGAAGTGCACTTCAATGATAAAACAGGACAATACAAGACATACAACATGTAAACAAACAGAGGCTATTAATTAGCTATATATCCAGCATGAGGCTTAAATTAATCTGGCATCCTTTAGAGAACAGGCATCTACAGTATATATATAGTTACCAGATGTCTGTTTAGGCGGAGAAACGCGTTTTGTTGCTGTGCCAGAAACCTTTGCACCTGCATATATATTTGTACCCAGAGACTGCTGTGAAAACTGCCGGAGAAAGCTCTATAACAGAGAGGGGGAAAAAACGGCCACTGCTGGAAATTTGAGGAACCTCCTCCTTCTCCCCCATATACCAGGGGAATACCTCCATAGAATCAGAGGTTGGACTGTCCATATAAGGAGATTGGAGTTCCCCAAAACAGCAGTTATTCTCACTACTTCGGGACTGGTAACAATATATATACTGCAGATGCCTGTTCTCTAAAGGATGCCAGATTAATTTAAGCCTCATGCCGGATATATAGCTAATTAATAGCCTCTGTTTGTTTACATGTTGTATGTCTTGTATTGTCCTGTTTTATCATTGAAGTGCACTTCGCTTTTTGGATATTGTTATTATCTTTTCAAATAAAAAATAATAATTTTTATTGAAACAATTTACTTATTATTGTGCTAGAACACAACTGCGCCCCTTGGAAGCTCTTGCTGGTGCAAACTACATGAGCTTTACCCTTCCCTTTCCTAAAAAGTGACAGGGGCATGCCGGAGATGCTTGAAGCACTGAAGCACCAGCAAACCCTTCAAAACCTTTCCTGTAACAACTTCAAACAAGTGGTGGAACTCCACCCTATATGCTGCAGATGATGGCGGAGCAGCAAAAGGCCATTCAGGCCTACACAGCCACCTATGACATAGGCAAAGGAGGGGGAATGCATCTGACTCAAGCACCGTGGAGACTGATTTACATATTGTGCAATGTTCTCTAGCCATTTAAACTTGCCACACGTGAAGTCCGTTCCAACACTGTCAGCTTCAGTCAGCTCAATCCCTTGATCAGGCTGTTGCAGAAGCACCTGGAGAAAAAGAAGGTGGCGCTAAAGTGTGTCAATTCCACATAGTATGTAGGTCTTGGTGATTAAGCTTTTCATATGCTTTGCCAGGATACGAGGATGGTCAGTCTATTAAAGTCAGGACACTACGTTTTGGCAACCGTGCTCAATCCTCGGTTTAAAGCCTGTGTTGTGTCTCTGTTCTGGTAGACACAAGTCTACATCGAAACATGACACAGCAACAGCTCCTCTTTCATTTTGTCCCACACCTGTGACTGTGAGGAAACAACTCAAATTACCTACCTGACCCACTGGTGGTGATTTAGGGCAGGAAGAAGTGAGTTTGGACATCTGGTCCAGAATGAAGGACCTTCCAACAATTGTTGACATGTCTACTGTCACAGACTGTCATTTTCATTGAAAAAATGGTAGAGGATTACAGTGGTGACAGCATCCAAGTAGGCACCTGTACCGTACCTGTACTAGCAGGAAAAAGAGACAATTTTGATGCTCCTGTACAAACTGGCTATATTTTTACTGCCTCTAGTGTGTACTGCAAAATAGTTTTTATTGCAGCCAGGAACCTGGTCAGTGAGTAGAATAGGAGGTTGCTTCCACAAAATGTGGAGAAGATTATGTTCATCAAAGTAAATGATACATTCTTTAATGAAGACTAGCAATTGCCTCCAGAGATTACAGAGGGACCTGCGATTGTGTGGTCCAGCGGGGATGAATAATCTGTGAGGATGAGGATGTACACACTGAAAAGTGTAAGGAATCTGCAGATAAGGACAACATCTTGCCTCTGTAGAGCCAGTTTGTACAGGGAGAGATAAATTGTCTCTTTTTTGGGGGGGAGGGGGGGTGGACAAACCAATCATTATTACAGTCTTATTTACGTAACATGAGGGTGGGTGGGAGGGCCTTAGAGCAATTCGATCTTGAACCTCATTTTTGCATTATGTGCTCTTTGGGACCTAGTTTTTCAAACTGCAATTCTGTCTGCCACTGCAGTGCCACTCCTAGATGTGCCATTGTAACAATCCTGCCAGAATTCTGTGTGTTTGTCCTGTCTTACCTGCCTGTCAGTCTTGTATCTCAGCCTGCTGTAGCAAGATCTGAGTCTTTGCTAGTAATGAGCAACTTGGTGAGTTCTGTAGTTACCAGTGGAGAAGAGTCATGCAAGTTCCCTGTTTGCCTCATCCAGAGACTGTTTCAGGTGTGGCCATTTCTAATCACCCAGCTGCCCAATCAGTGCTGCTCTGAGGGGTTATCCTCCCAGCCCTGCATGAACACTGGGCTTTTGCATTATTGTCAATCCCTTGGGAGGAAGCTCAGCCTGTGCTCCTGCTTAAACTCTGTGGTGTTCCAGTTACCCAGCATTTGTTCCTGCATTCCAAGTACCTGCACCAGTGTTCACCTGTTCCTGCTTTCCAAGTACCTGCACCAGTGTTCACCTGTTCCTGCATTCCAAGTACCTGCACCAGTGTTCACCTGTTCCTGACTTCCAAGTACCTGCACCAGTGTTCACCTGTTCCTGCATTCCAAGTACCTGCACCAGTGTTCACCTGTTCCTGCATTGCAAGTACCTGCACCAGTGTTCACCTGAACATGTATCCAGTACCTGCTCCCTGTCCCAGCACCTGTGCTTCCGAGTTGCCTGCTCCTGTGCTTCAGAGTTGCCTGCACTTGTGACCACCTGCCTCTGCGTGCCTCAGTACCTGCACCCGCGCCACCTTCACCGCTGCACTCTGTGCTTCCAGCACCGGCGCTCCACTGGTCCTACTCCGTGCTTCTGGCACCTGTGCCCCAGTGGTCCTACTCCGTGCTTCCAAGTAACTGTTACCAGATTCCAGCTTCCCAAAGACTATTACAAACTTTCAATTGTATCCTGTACCAGTTTTCATTCTATGCAATAAACATTACCCATTTGTATCCATGTGCCTCCATCCTGTTTCCATTTGGTTGTCAGCTAGCCACCAAGGTCACTCCTGGGTCCCAAATCCCCAGTCGTGACAGTATAAAAAAGCCCCTGGACTTGGCTAATGACTTTAAAGTGGCTATGCAAAATCTGACAGCAATACCAATGGGAACCTACCACCACTCACTTATGCAGCTACAAGAACTCCTGGCAAAAAATTTTCCCATAATTACTACGTTACTCAGTTACACTCCTGAGGTTGTGAAGCCCATCAGTTACAGTTCCAAAGTGAAAGGAGGGTACTTGTGTATTATAGCGGCGCCCCCGATGTTGGTCGTGCAATGTTTTTATCGCACCGCATGCCATACACCCGATTACATGCGATGCGACGCAATTTTATACCACTATTCGATTAAAAATTGTACAAGCACCCTAATGGGTGGTTTTAAGCACCCTAATGGGTGCTTACAATGTAAAATGCACCCCATGCCACCCCCCACTATAAACGTGAACCCGAAGCATGGCGAGCGCAGCGGTACGTGTCCTGCGACCTTTTCATACCCCCACTATCCACGTCGTCGTGGAGTTGATCTTATACAGTGTGGCGAGCCCCGCGAGGGGACACGTATACCTGTGAAGTTATGCACGTGCGCTCGCCACACTATATAAAATCAGCTCCGCGTTGACGTGGATAGTGGGGGTATCAAAAGGTTGTAGGACGCATACCGCCACCCCTCGTGGGCTCGCTGAGCTCGCCACGCTTCGGGTTCACGTTTATAGTGGGGGGTGACGTGGGTGTGCATTCAACATTGTAAGCACCCATTAGGGTGCTTATACAATTTTTAATCGCATCCCATCGCATTGTATGGCATTGTATGCCATATAAAATGTCATACAATTTTAAAATTGTATGCCATTGTACAACATCGTGCGATATCGCATCGCATACCATCGTACGCCCTATAATACACAAGTACCGAAAGGAGCCTCAAGTTACAGTGCCTCTGAAATCCGAAAGGCCTTCAGAGCGAAATCCCTGTCCAGGGCAAGCGGAGGTCCCAGCTTTCAAAATCTGAACGCCAAAGACGCAGGTCTCTCCGTTTATGTTTCTACTGTGGTAATCCAGACCACGTCATTGAGAATTGTTCCCTTCGCAAGCCCAAGAACAAAGTGACTCTGACCACATCTAGTCTTCAGCTTCACGGAGCCCCAGGTAGGGGTCTTCAGTCGCCAGCCCCAGGTAGGGGGTCTTCAGTTGCCAGCCCCAGGTAGGGTTCTTCCGTCTTCATCCGGTCCCATCCGTCAATCCAGAGTCCTAACTGGTCCAAGCACCTCCATGGATGATCCGGTTCCAGCCATCAGTCAGGAGGTTCGTTCGGTTCCAGCCGATTCCGACACCTCTGGACCTTCTCCGGTCTCAACCATCTGTCCAGAGTCCATGCCGGTCCCAGCCGGTTCAAGTATCATCAAGTCCCTGCCGGACCTAGCCGGTTTAAGTACCACCAGATGTCCTCTGGCTCCAGCCGGTCCAAGTTTGTCTACGTCCAAGCCTATACCATCCTTCTGCCCAGAGACTCTTGCAAACTTGCCTGGTCCTTATAATTCCAGCCAGTCTTCTATTGTCTCCTATTCTGTTGAACAAACAGTTGACACTCCAGAGACTCTTTACTTTGATGGGGATGTAGCTCAACTACGCATGATCGCCCGTCATCTCCTCTCTGCAATGGAGTCCAATCCATCAACAAATATCACTCCAAGTAATGCAGTCCGACATCTCTTGTTTTTAAGAGGCAAAGCCTTGGATTGGGCTAATCCCTTTTATAGAAACCAACAATCCCATCTTGAATGATCTTCCTGCATTTCTAAAATTAGTTCAACAAGAGTTTGTCACAAAACGAACTGGTTCAAAGTCTTCACAAAAGTCTCAACCTCTGAACATTAATTACATAGCCTTGTCTCCTGCTCCTCAAGATTCCTCTAAGTTTGCTAGTCCTCAGTCTTTTCCTTGCCAGTACTCATCGTCTTCAAATTCTACACTATTTCTAGAGTCCTCTGTGGAAAATTCCAGTCCACGAAAGCCTGTATCCATGGACCTGAGAGTTGGCACTCTCTCTGTCTCATCCTCAAGTGGAATCTTCTACGGTACCTTGTCCCAACAAGTCTTCAGAAATCTCCAGTCAGAACAAGGCGGTCTTAACTCTAGACATGGATTCTGATTCCGAGTATGATGAGGATTATGACTCTACCCCTTTCCTTGAAAATCCTGTTTCACCTTGCCATGTCTTACCTCTGAGAAAAATTCAGTTGGATGCTACAGATGGCTATCCGAAAGCCCCTGGATATCGTACAAGATTTAATTTGAGTCCTAGTGGTGCCTTAGCCTCAAGGGCCCGATCCTCTCATCTATCAGTTCCAGTCAAAAATACTTCAGTTATCCCTGATTAATATGATTCTACGTCTTTCTCCAGTGATCCTCTTCATCCTAGTCAAGTGTTCCTTCAGGACAGAAGTCATCCTCCAAGGGAACGGGAATTCCGTTTACATTGAGGATGGATGGTCCACTTGTTCTGACGATGAGGCAGAATTGTGACTTTTCTTCAAAGTTTCCTGAAGTGTCCGGTGGCCACCCGAAAAGGGGGTGTACTGTCACAATCCTGCCAGAACTCTGTTTGTTTGTCCTGTCTTACCTGCCTGTCAGTCTTGTATCTCAGCCTGTTGTAGCAAGATCTGAGTCTTTGCTAGTAATGAGCACCTGGGTGAGTTCTGTAGTTACCAGTGGAGAAGAGTCATGCAAGTTCCCTGTTTGCCTCATCCAGAGACTGTTCCAGGTGTGGCCGTTTCTAAACACCCGGCTGCCCAATCAGTGCTGCTCTGAGGGGTTATTCTCCCAGCCCTGCATGAACACTGGGCTTTTGCATTGTTGTCAATCCCTTGGGAGGAAGCTCAGCCTGTGCTCCTGCTTAAGCTCTATGGTGTTCCAGTTACCCAGCATTTGTTCCTGCATTCCAAGTACCTGCACCAGTGTTCACCTGTTCCTGCTTTCCAAGTACCTGCACCAGTGTTCACCTGTTCCTGCATTCCAAGTACCTGCATCATTGTTCACCTGTTCCTGCATTCCAAGTACCTGCACCAGTGTTCACCTGTTCCTGAATTCCAAGTACCTGCACCAGTGTTCATCTGTTCCTGAATTCCAAGTACCTGCACCAGTGTTCACCTGTTCCTGCATTCCGAGTACCTGCACCAGTGTTCACCTGTTCCTGCATTGCGAGTACCTGCACCAGTGTTCACCTGTACCTGTATCCAGTACTTGATCCCTGTCCCAGCACCTGTGCTTCCGAGTTGCCTGCACCTGTGCTTCTGAGTTGCCTGCACCTGTGCTTCTGAGTTGCCTGCACTTGTGACCACCTGCCTCTGCGTGCCTCAGTACCTGCACCCGCGACCACCTTCACCGCTGCACTCCGTGCTTCCGGCACCTGCGCTCCAGTTGTCCTACTCCATGCTTCCGGCACCTGTGCTCCAGTAGTCCTACTCCATGCTTCCAAGTAACTGTTACCAGATTCCAGCTTCCCAAAGACTATTACAAACTTTAAATCGTCTCCTGTACCAGTTTTCATTCTATGCAATAAACATTACCCATTTGTATCTACATGCCTCCGTCCTGTTTCCATTTGGTTGTCAGCTAGCCATCAAGGTTACTCCCGGGTCCCAAATCCCCAGTCGTGACAGGCCACGTGTTTGTTTCGCCCACTTTTGTTGCTTGGCATAGTCGTCCAGCTACCTCGATGCAACCTTTTGGCCTAAAAAAATATCTAAACACAGGGTAGACGGCGCTAATGGACTGTAACTCATACAATTTATGTTCAATTAAAAAATCAAGTGTTTATTTAATAAAGAATTATACACTCTAAAATTTAACACCGGCCTGTGACACAAAATAATAAAACAAAATCACATACCAATGACACATTGACTCAATGTACAATTATACACTATAGCAGCAATAAATCATTAAATCTTTTTAGCTTCAGGCATGCAGCATAATTATAAGACCAATCCTGTAAAGGAACTATGCTAAATTAGACATTCATTCTGGAAAAATGGGTTAGTTGGTCTCAATTTTAGCAGCAGTGGGTTAATAAATCAATTCAGTTTCTCAACAACTTTGTACTCATCTGAGCAGTTAGAGGCAATTTCAGTTAGAATTTTATAATTTTATATAACTATACTGAATTAGGACATCCATTCTGGCAAACAATGGGTTAATAAGTAAGTTCAGTCAGGCAGCAACTTTATGCTCATCAGAGCAGTGAAAGCAGTTTCAGTATAGATTTTAAAGCTGCAGGGTCACAGTTCAAACACACACACTGAACTCATTCCAAGCAATATGTTGTTAAAAAGCTGGTAGTAATTAGCCATCCATGCATGCAGTTTCAGATAGCAGCAGAGCTGTGTTAGTATATAGATTGAAAGCTTAATATTTATGCTCCGTGGTAGTCAGGTTATGTGCTTTATATTCCACTTGTGGGGTAAACCTTGCACACCTAGAGCAAGTTCCCAGCTGCTGGTATCTCCAATCTATGCAGCCTTCTCTAGAATGCTCAGCTCTGGCTCTTTGGTCTCCCGATCTCTGGTGGTTTAGCAATGGCAAACAGGAATCACTTTGACGCGTTTCTCCGCCTCTCTCCTTGTCAGCGGCTTCATCAGATCTGAGTCCATTCTCACCGTCTACCCTGTGTTTTGATTTTTTTTGTGTCTTTTAATGGTAGAGTATCCCTTTATAGCAGTGACGTGCGGTGAGGTTAGAGGTTGGTGAGGCACTGGCTTGGTGGAGCGAGCGCTGTCAGGCTCTGTCGGGAGCGTTGGGTCAGTGTTGCTTCTGTGCTGACAAGCAGGTGCGGGCAGCCCCCGGCGCTCATCCGCTCCCTGTGGAAGGGGGTGATGCGGCCGCCGCTTCACTCCACCGGGGTCGGGGGGTGGAAGCGGGAGATGTGGCATAGCGCAGCTCCACAGGGGGGAGAGGGAGCAGCGTTTCGCTTTATGGGGGGGAGGGAGCAGCAGCTCGCCATGGGGGGCAGCGGCGGGAGGTGCGGCGATGGTCGCAGCGTCGCTCCGTTAGGGGGGGGGGGTGGGGGGTGGGAGAGGGAGATGCTTGCCTTGACCCTGGGGGTGGGGTGCTCCCAAGTGGCTGGCGCCCTAGGCAAATGCCTAAGGCTGCCTAGTGGTGGCGCCGGCCCTGGGTGCGGTAGCTGCCTGTCAGCAGAGAAGGACAGAGCAGTTCCTGCCTGACAGTGTAGAAGAAAACCAGATACAGCGCTTGCCACAGACCCCGTCGTCGCTGGCTCCAGCAAGCCACCATGGGGTCTGCCCATTGGTCTGCCCACATACCTCCTGTTCCTTAAAAAAAGACACGTGGCCAAATGTACTAGCCGGAGTTCAGTGGCTAGTATTGCCTTGTAGATGTCTGCCTCTTTAACAGAACCTGAGTTCAGCTGGCATCCTGCACAGCCACTGAACTCTGACTAGTACATTTGACCCATATACTTCTTTCATTTACAGAAACACACAGATACAGTGCACCCCTCTATCACTTTACACAAACCTCTGTCACTGTACACAAACACACACCTCTATCACTTTACACAAACACACACCTCTATCACTTTACACAAACACACACCTCTATCACTTTACACAAACACACACCTCTATCACTTTACACAAACACACACCTCTATCACTTTACATAAACCTCTTTCACTGTGAGCAGGGTGAGCAGGCTGCCACACACCTCTGTTACTTAACACTAACACACCCAAACACCTGTGTCACTTAACAAAAAAAACACAGCCTCCACAAGCGCCACACACACACACACACACACACACACACACACACACACACACACACACACACACACACACACACACAGCACCATTTTGCACAGCTTACCTAAGCAGCACAAACAACTGTGACTGGCACCCAGAGAACGAACCAGAGTGCCGGGCGGGAGACAGAAGAGAACCCCAGTGAGGAGAGGGTAAGAGATCGCATGGGGCATGATCAGGTGCCCAGATAGCAGCGGGAGCTGTCCGCCCGGCTCCACGAACCCCCCCTCCCCCCCTGACAACCGCAATACAAGTTGACTAACGAGCCGTACAGCGGTGCACTGTGCGGCTCGCATGCCTAAGCGGCATCTATAACAGAGCCTCGGCGGTAGTAAGGGACGTGCTTTCTGCCTTCATGAAAGCACGCCCCTGTCAGTCAGGAGTCGCCACTGTCCCCAATCACATCCGCCGCAGTGACAGGGGCGTGCTTTCATGTAGGCAGAAAGCACGTCCCTGTCACTGAGGCACTGCTATAGGTGCCGTATATGCACCTTTTTTAAATGGGCTTGTGCAGCCAGGTGCTCGGCCCCTCCCACTGCCCGCCCCCCGCTTCTAATACTACACTATAGGCAGCACGAGGCACCGCACTTGGTGCCTCCTAATCTAATAAAAACGGAGTAAAAGTTATAATAATAATACAAAGGATATACTTATGACACATAATATGTGTCATAAGTATTTTCTTTGTATTATTTTATTATATTAATCATTAATGACAGGGGAGGCTCTGCCTCCCCTGCCTCCCCTGACTGCACGTCCCTGCTTTATAGATGGCATCTGGGACTTTAACTAGGTCTCTCGTGCTCGGTTATATATTTGTTCTTTTTGGCCTAAAAACAATATTGTGAGGTGTTCAGAATAGCCTGGAAATTAATGTTATTGAGGATAATTATAGTGTAGGAGTAAAAATAAAACCCAAACTTTGCAATTTTAGCAGTTTTTATTTCCCAAGAAAATACAGATCCAAAACACAGAAGGATGATGTTTCAAAACAGATCCAGATCTAAAACACAACTGGCTTTTCAGACGCAAAACACGAAAAGTAGCTGGTGCACATGCCTAATATATACAACAATTTATTTTGTGTATTTTCCAGCATTTGGGAACGAATGGTGTTTGTCATATAATCCCATACATTACCATGGACTGTACAGCACACTGCTATAGGCTAGCAAAAGTTTCATCCTGGTAATGTAGAGATATCATGTACTCACTGTGTTGCACTAGTGAGGGGGGTGCAACTTACATGATGGTACTGTGTTGTGTCAGGTCGTACCGATGGTGTGATAGCAGCATTGCTGTCTTACAGCACTTGGGTTTGATTCTTACCACCGCCCTACCTGTGTGGTTTGTATATTCTCCCTGTGTTTCCATGTGTTGATTCCGATTGCTTCAGTTTCCTTCACACAAAAATATAGCTGTCGGTTATGTCAATTGGCTCCTTACAAAAATGAACTAGTATGTAAGTGGCACGGAAATGGGCAGACTAGATGGGCCAAGTTGTTTTTTTCTGATGTTATATTTTATGCATTTACCAACTTCTGCTTCTCACCATTACTCATTGCCTCTCCATCACTTATTTTCTCTGTCTCACCATCACCTTCTGCTTCTCTTCAAGACATCACCCTGTCCCAGTGATCCTCTGCTTCTCCTTGTAAACCACTACCTTTATGGGTCACCATCTCCATGTGACTTACTGCCTTTCCTCATCAATGTAAGGAGCTGAGCAGTGCTCAGGAGGAGGGGTCAGGAGGTGTTAAGCTGCCCATACACGTCCCAATCCCGGGGTGCGTTCTGGGCTAAAATAGCATCACATTGCATGCCTTGTGCATGCGTTGTGCAAGCAATGCGATAAAAAGCAAGTACAAAAAGTATGTGCAGCACATACTTTTTGTATTGTGCGATGAGATGCCGAGGGAGCGCGCATCTCAAAGCACACATCGCAGTGCCGGAATCGGGACGTGTATGGGCAGCTTTACACACAGGCATCTCTTGGATAGACCTTCCCCTTTGAGGCTATGCTTCTTATTGCAGGTCCACACCCTATTTTTAGGATCGCGTGCACCTTTGGTGCACACAAAAGAACTCCCTTTGCCCCTGTCAAGGTGACTCCCTCCCTTTTAATTTTGTTATGGATCTGCTCCTGAGAATATTTGTAATTTGTACACCATATATTGTACAGAACATAAAACAATAAAGTATAATCATGAATATTCAGAAATAACTATAGTGTTGGCAAATAATCACCAAAAAAAATCTTAGGGAGCCCATAGACGCTCCGTTTCTGCCGGCTCCGTTCTGTACTATGCGATGCGCGCTCCCACGCATCACATAGTACGGTACAAAAAGTATGTGCTGCACATACTTTTTTTACTAGGTACACATCGTATCGGATCGCAGTGCATGCACAATGCATGCACAAGGGATGCAATCCGATACGATGTGTACTTTAAAAGTACAGAACGGACCGCAAAAACGGACCGTGTATGGGGGGGCATAAGTTTTATTTGTACTTTTATCTATCAACATGCTAATGGTGGAAATCCATGTTTACAGAAAGAAAAGCATTCATGATATCATTAGATATCATTAGAGCTTTTACTAGCACTTAAGTGGGTAATATGAGTAATGGGTAAGTGGGTAATATACTTATGAAGCTAAACAAATCCATCCAGATATTTTTTTGGTGTGTCTTCTCATTAATGATTTTACCATTTACCTTAAGAAATGTCTAATTTAAAATATAAGTATACCAAAACTGCAAAAAAATGTGTCTCAAATTTACTTTTTATCTAAGCAGTGGCATGACAACTTCTAAATAAAGCAGAATTTCCCAGTGTATATGTACATAACCTGTGCCAGCTTGGTTGGTTATTTAAAACTGTAAGCCAACTGTCAGGGCTATAAGCTCTTTCTCAGCAATTACTGAGCACTGCATAGGAGAAGGAGCAGCACAATAACAATTTGATATTCTATGGCAAATAAAATAGGCTGTGTGCAAGGGCTAATTGGAAATGTTATGCTTGGTACAAAAGTTGGAGTTGTGTGACAAATTGCAGGACCAGTGCCAAATTGGAAGATGGTATAAATATTTATTATTTTACTCACTTTAATAAACAAAATATTGCACAAAATAACTTTCTATCTGTTCTTAACCATTTTCCTGTTAATGCTGTATAGAATTTTACAGTTGCTTATAATTCTTATTAGCAGTAGTAGTTTTATATATATTGAAACATAACATTTCTTTTTTATAGGAACAACTTAACAAAAGATTTCTTCCTTCTGCCACCACAAGCTTTGATCTCTGTTAAATGTTCCTCATTTTGCTTGGATAGCAAATGTGTTTTAATGGGAGATGCAGCTCATGCAGTTGTGCCTTTCTATGGACAAGGAATGAACGCTGTGAGTTATATTTATACTGTACATCTAAATAAAATATGCAATGTTTAATTCTAGTAAACAAAACATCATTAACATTTAAGAGCCTAAAGAATAAAAGTGCGTGTATATCTGTTGATGACATTGGGGAAATTTACGAAGAAGGCCGCTTGCCGGCAATCTCGTGTACGAACAGGTACCACCTTGATCGTCCATAATCAGCCCATAAATATGAATGGAGAATACAGCAAATTTACAAAGATGCCGTATTCTCCGGATTGGTATTTTCCAATGGTGAAGTGATTCGGATTTGGCTGCCAAGTCTCCCAACAGCCAAATGCGGATGAGCATGAAGCATCGCATGCCCCTGCCATCCCTGTTCACTATCTTCTGGTCCAGACATCTCTGTCCTTACCTTCTGCCTCTATCCTGACCCTGTGACCTCTGTCCTGACAATGTCAATGTTTTCCTTATGTCCCCTCTCTCCTGTTCCTACTGTCACATTCCTGTTCTGTCACCTCTGTCCTTTTCACCCATATCTTCTGCCCCCCCTGTTCTGTTCGGTCACTTCTGTCCTAGTTTGGTCACCTCTGAGTTGGCCCTTTCCTTGTCCCCTTTATCCTGGTCCTGTTACATACGTTCATGTTATCCATATGAGTTCCAATGTGTGTGTAATTTTTTTTACCAATGTAGGGGGGGGGGGGGGGCATTGAAGATTTTGCTATGGGGCCCACCAGGAAAAAATTGCAGGGTGGGCACCATGATAGAAGAGGGTTTGGGAAGGGGGTGTTAATGGTGCCAGTGTACAAGCTAAGATAGCAGCTAGAGAGAGGAGAGCAGAGAGAGGGTGGTATTGTGATTAAAAATAGGCCCTGCCGTTTAAAGTACACAGGCCCACCTTGGCAACAAAAGTGAAGGATGTAGTTGTGCAAGCGCCAAGGTGCGCTCTGGAAAAGGGGGTGTGGCCACACAAAATACCACTTTTTGGATTGAGCCAAAATTCACATAATGCCACATGGATTGAGCCAAAATTCACATAATGCCACATGGATTGAGCCAAAATTCACAATATGCTTCATAAAGAGGGACATTATGTGCCAAAGGCACACTTTAAAAATGTACACCATAGTGTAGGGACAGTACGGATGGTGTAATGGTTAGCATCACTGCCTCACAGTGCTGAGGTCATGGGTTCAATTCCCACCATGGCTGTAACTGTGCTGAGTTTGTATATTCTCCCTGTACTTGCGTGGGTTTACTCGGGGTACTCCAGTTTCCTCCCACAATCCAAAAATATACTGGTAGCTTAATTGGCTCCCAACAAAACTAACCCTAGAATGTCTGTGTATGCATGTACATGTGGTAGGGAATATAGATTGTAAGCTCCACTGGGGCAGGGACTGATGTGAATGTTCAACTATACTCTGTAAAGCGCTGCGGAATATGTGTGCGCTATATAAGAAGCTGTTAATAAATAATAAATAATGCCCATTACATGTTAAGTCACACATCATAATGGCCATTATGTATTATGCCAAACACCATAATGCCTATTAAAAATAAGTGCATAAGTGCGGCTTACCTACATGGGTGATTTGGTTCAAGAGAAATCTGCCCTCATAGAACATGAACAGCCATGAAATGACATTTGAGAAATAAAAAAAAAATTGGTTTACCCGCAATATCTCCAGAACCAATTGACCCATATGGAGTAGCCTGGCATGAGATTGAAGGCCAGCGATTTGGGTTTGAATGAGATCAACTGCGAGCTTCTGTGATTCTGGGGAGGACTTGCAGATGTCTGAAACGGGTGTGGGTCCTGTTATCCTATGGGGAAAATGTTCCACATTTGTCCTACGGTATCACCAGTTCCCGTCAGGCTAGAAATGCGTGGCTGGGCCCATTGGAATGCCCCGGTCCTCAGCTACTGTAATGAGCTATGGCAGAAATGACAGGGGGGCCTGTCCTCACCCCCCTCCCCCGAATCTGCCCATGGGGCCCACTAAGTTCTAGTTACACCCCTGATTATCCCTGTTTTGCACAATGGACTCTGTATTATTTAATATTTCCATGTATTGGATGTCCGTAACCGTAAAGCCCTTGCTGTTGTGTATTTTTTGTATAATATGGCAGTCACTATACTCTCTGGGCAAAATTTACTAAGAAAATGATTACATCTCAGTAGTATTCGTATTTTGGATAGGACTGAACAAGACTGGCATCAGTAATGTACTCTATTTGTATTTGGTAGTAGTATTTTTTTCCCAAATTCACTAACCTGTCATACTTTTACAATTTGTATTTTTTATGGCGTATTTGGTCATATCGAGTTGTTTTTTGCATATTCATATTTTGATTTCCATATGTATTTTTGCTGTTTTTATGCCTTGTACTGTATGCATGTGCTATATACGTATGTATTTTGAAGAATACGCATGTAAATTTTGCTTAACATTAAGTTACTTTGTGATTGGCTAAAAGTATAAACTTGGGAGTGTTCTCCAAGCCATATAAAACACCCACATGCTCCCTAGCGGGTTAGATAGGCATGGTGTGGAGAGTGCAGGAGAGGTTGGAGTTTGCTGAGTTATCTAGTGATTGTTGAGTGGTTTATTTGTTTGAAAGTTGTCTTGTTTTGTAATTTAATTTTGCCTTAAGTCTTTATTTGTGAGTTAAGTTTGTATGTGTTTGTGTGTGTATGTGTGTGTGAGAGGTAAGGAGAGAAGGGTGTTCTGCATCTGATAGTGAGAGTAGTCAGGTGGGGGGAGGAGGTGAAAGAGGAGCAGACATACTCTGGTGAGGAGTTTCTGGGCCCAGTGGCAAAAAGCCGCACATGGTGAAGTTGAAAGAGCAACGCCCTGGTCAAAATTATCCACCAGTACTACCGGCAGCTCTTAGGGCCTGAGTTGGAGTTAGGTGGTGTCAGTCATCACCTGGTAATGCAGGGGGGGGGGGGGGTGTATCAGGCAAGAAGCGATTTTATGATTTCAAGCAGCTTGTCATCATATGCTATTTTTAAAACACACAAAATGGTTTTAATTGTCAACAATGAACGTAGCCTGTAACAAGTGATGCGTAATCATCCACCTACACTCCATCTGTTGGCAGATGGTACTAATTCCACGGTCTTCTCTATCCTCATTAACTGCCAAGAGTTTGTTTGGTCTGACACAGCGCATGAGAGTTCTGTTGCATGATGTTGCTCCAGTGTAATGCAATCATTCAGACATGATGAAACCCGAACATCTGTATAAGCACATCATCCGCCAATGCGATCAGGTTCTAATGTACAAATTAAACGAGGGATACGCAGCCTCCGAGGAACATGCACAAGCTGCTGCTGATGTTCTGTGCTGACACCTGAGTCTTCATTGATGCATGTGTCAGGACATCAGATAGTCCACAGCCTACAATGAAAACTTTTCAATGTATAAATAAGTACCCATTTTTGTTTGTAACAAGCAGAGAAGTGTGTTGGTGTGCTTATTGAGGTTTTATAAGGCACATATTTGTTCATGGGAGTAGATGTGGGCTAATACAGATGTGTCCACATACATGTTGGCTTTTTTTCTCAATTTGTCACAACATGTGACACGGCGTAGCTGTTTTTAGAAATGTAGCAAGTAGATGGATTCTAAAAAAAATGTGCAGCTGTAGAATTTGTATAAAGTAATAGATCAGCGAAGCAAATATTTTGAAAAATCACAAAGTGTGACTTTTGCAGATTCAGAGGTGTGCCAAATTGGGCCATACATGGCACAATAAAACCAACATGTATGTGGACACATCTGTATCTGAGTAATACAGCCTGGGGTTACAGCCTGAGAATCCCCTACTGGGGTTGGCAACTCCAAGTTAGAAAGACCATTGATCTCCCTAACTGGGGGATTAGCATCTAATGTCTTCCTGCCAGAAATCTTAGTGGATGAGTAACACATTCTCTTCTGGTTCCATAAACCACAATGGGGTACCTTAATCTTAGGACCCCAGTTATAGGTCAGAGTGCTATGTATGGGTGGTTTAAGGTCAAGCTCTACAGCCACACAGGTACAGATCTTACAACCTGGCTCAACTTGGATGGAGTAGAAAACTTTTCACTACCACCAGACTTGTGCAATTCACACACCTGGAGATAGTGGCCTTAACCCCCACAATAAAGACACATATTTAAGTTTTTACGCCGTCAGCGCTCCTCCTGTGAGAGCCTTGGCCGTAGAAAACTTTTATCGGAAATTCTTCCAAAATGTGGGAGATTGGTGCTGGGGAGCGTCCCATTTCCTGGCTTCTCTTTCTCTTCTTCCGTCCCCTCCATATCCTCCTCTTCTTGGGGCACGATAACGATTCTTTGTGCCCAAACCTTCTTCTAAAAAGTAAGGGAGGAATGAAGTGTGATGGAGAGTGGATTTAGATTAGGTTGATCTTCTGTATCTGATTGTTCAGTTTCAGAAGAACTGTAGCCGATATCTTCGGGCTGTCTGTCTTGTGGGATTTGCCCACTTGAAGATCCTGCCGCTCACAAAGTCCCTTTTGTCACGTAGGAATTTCTTCTTCTTCTTCTTCTTCTTCTTCTTCTTCTTCCTTTCTATTAAGGTCTGTTCATAAGCATGTAGATCTTCCTTTGTATTTTTTCAAATGTCTTTTGAAAAGTGTTGTCTTTTTCCCACTCCAAGTTTGTTGCCCACTTGGCAATATTTAAAATGAGTTTTATGTACAGAGTCTGTTTTGCAAGCAAAAAGGAGGGTGAAAAGTTCTCTCTTTGTTTGGGGGCACGCTTGTTTAAAACGTAGCGTTTAATTATAAGTTATAACAGGTATATTTTATTTAAATTAGACATAACACAATACATACATGACACACAGAACATATACACATAATAAATATTCTTGGTGAGCCCTGTCTGTCAACTGCAGATTTGTCTGGTTTAAATAATACCTGGGGTCAAATGTAATAGGGTGAGAGTTTCAGAAAGTGAGAGATTTTGGAAGAGTTTTCCCATGTTTTTTAAAGCAGCAATCAATTACATGGCAAAACCAGGTTGATTTTGCCATGTAATCGATTGCTGCTTTAAAAAACATGGGAAAACTCTTCCAAAATCTCTCACTTTCTGAAACTCTCACCCTATTACATTTGGCCCCTGGTTTTTAATCAGGCTTCACTGGTAAATAGAACTGCTACTCTGACAGTAAAATTAGCAAAGATGTATAAGATCTCGGTGGTGTTGGTGGACCGCAAATTTATCAAATGTGTAGTCAATGTCTCAATTGGAATGATATATATTCATATGACATTGATAGAGATTTTTTTCAGCAATATACAGATGGGTCAGATCCCATCTTGGCAGGGGATGGCGCTGGCGTCGCCAGCCGCCATCCCCTGCCAGCGCCATGGCGATGGTGAGAAGGGGACGCGCGTGCACGAGAGGCGCGCGTGTCCACTTCCGACAGCGTTTCCTTTCGTTCCCCCGGGTCCCCGCCGGCTTGCCGGCGGTAACCCGGGGTCCCCGCCGCCTGCCCGCATCCCCCCCTAACCCCCCTAACCCTGTCTGTCTCCCTGAGGCGGAGACGGACAGGGTTTCCGTCGCGCTGGCGACGGAGACTGAGACGCGCGTGCGCGTGAGTCGCACGCGCGTCTCAGTGTATTCGCTGGCGCGGCTGCTGGCGGGTCACCAGCGCGGATGTTCTGGCGACCCGCCAGGCAGGATGGGACCTGACCCATCTGTAGATAATAATTTCTATTTATAGATGTCAATCTAGTGCCACCTGGTGGTCTTGAAATACACTGCTCAATAATAGAAGATATGTAAAAAAATACAGAATACCGTATATACTCGAGTATAAGTCGACCTGAATATAAGCCGAGGCACCTAATTTTACAACAAAAAAACTGGGAAAACTTTAAGTGGGACCCTCACTCGAGTATAAGCCGAGGGGGGCTTTTTCAGCATAAAAAATGTTCTGAAAAAGTAGGCTTATACTAGAGTATATATGGTAAATGAGATTGTGTCAGTATACCCCTGCAATGTGATTGTTGCACGGTAACTGCTGCTGATTGTCGTTTGTGGTTTGGCTCAACCAATCCCCACAATTGAGCGGGTTAGTCCGTGTGACAGTAGCAGATACGGATATGAAAGAAGTGGGTTACTTCTTTTCACGTTAGGGTAGGAACCCCCCTGATTGGCAGTTGCCCTTGCAGGGAAATGTCTCTTCAATCGTGAATGATTGTGCCCAGAAAGTGATGATAGAAGAAGTTTTCAAATAGGTTGCACTTATGGACTCCTCAGCATGCTTCTTTCTCCCATATACTATAAGCATTGATGGGTGATGAGCGATGTGCTTCATCCAAAGTGTACCTGAAAGGAAATGTATTGATTGATAGGAATGTCCTATATAGTGAGCCTTGTACTGAACGGGAGAGACAATGTGTCAATCAATGAATAATTGTATTAATTCTCTGTAATATCTAAGCTTCACTTTTGTTTGAGCACCAAGTCTTTTTGCTCATATAACATATTAGACAAGCAGTATCATTATTATCAAGTGTATGTAAATTCCCCTAAGAAGGGGGTTTTACCAAAAGCCGTAGAATGTATTGCCCTTTCTCCCAATGCATCGGTTATATGTATGGGAGATTTTAATAATACCTTAGATCCCCAACTAGATAGTTGGAGTAGCGGAGGAGTGGGCAAATCTAGATGCAATAAAGAGTTCGCAAATTTTATACATGATATGGGCTGGGTAGATCCTTGGAGGGTACGAAACCTCACCTCCCGGCAATTTTCCTGCTTCTCTGCTTCATACCTAGCCTTTTCCAGGATCGATCTTATTCTAATCTCCAGAGGCCTCATTCCTCAAGTCCATAAAATTGAGTACAAACCAAGAGGCATTTCGGACCACTCGCCAGTATATATGGAAATCTCTCTGGACTATGATCGAGGATGTAGTTTCTGGAGCTTCAATACAAATTGGTTAAATAATATTGATGCGAAGATAGATTTGGAGGAACAGTGGCTAGAATATTGGGAGATTAATAAAGGGTCGGTGACAGCACCCATAATATGGGATGCTTTTAAGGCCTCCATTCGGGGCACTCTTCGGAAAAGCATTGCTAAAATAAAAAGAGAGAGTCGAGTTAAAACACAAGAAATGGCAGACACATGCCTAGTTAAAGAAAAATAATTATTGGATAATAACACTGAGCTTTCCTATCAGGCCTGGCAAACAGCACAAAATGCATGGTTAGATACAATAAAATCTGATAATCTCAAAAGTATGCAATATAAAACACAGGTTAAATACAGTAACTCGGACAGATCAGGTAAACATCTTGCCTTTCTGATACAAGCAGAGCAATCATCCAAAACCATAAATATGATTACAAAAGAGGGCGGGGAACTGGTACATACGACCCCCCAGATAAGAGAAGCCTTTAGGTCTTATTTTTCGAAGATCTATACCAGCCAACTACAAAAAAATCCTAAAGAGATAGAGGAATTTTTAAACTCTATCCATCCTCCACAATTAAAAGTAGATGCAAGTAAAGAATGAGAGGCCCCCTTAAATATCACCGAAGTATTAAGAGCAATTAAAGAATCACCTAATGGTAAGGCCCCGGGACTAGACGGGATCCCAGTAGAGATCTATAAGAAATACACAAAATCCCTGCCTCCCCTTCTTTTAGAAACCTTCGAGAACTCATTTGAGGATGGTGTCATCCCAGCAACAATGACAGAGGCCAAGATAGTGGTAATATTAAAACCTGGGAAAAATGCTAAAAAATTAGATTCGTACAGACCAATTTCTTTGATTCCTTCCGAAGCTAAAATATTGGCTAAAATTTTGGCCAATAGGTTAAATCGGTATATTCAAACGTTGGTACATTCCGACCAATCGGGTTTCATGCCCGGGAAGGAAACCTCTATAAACATACAACGGTTATATACCTACCTACAGACATTTAGGAAAGACGATAAAAGACCGGCTGCGATTTCAATAGATGCAATTAAAGCTTTTGATACAATAGAATGGCCGTATCTGTGGGCGGTCCTACGATCATTTAGGCTGGGCCCGAATTTCATCAAATGGATTCAATTCTTATACCAAATCCCTTTCGGAGACTTTGGAAGTAATCGAGAAATTTGGTGACCTTTCTGGGTTTCGAATTAACCAAACTAAGTCCGTTATTTTCCCAGCAGGATCCCCCTCGAACTACCTACCATATCCTCCTCTTCCATTGCAATGGGTCACGACTTTCAAGTATCTAGGTATCACAGTATCCTGGGATCCTAGAGACTTTGTGAAACTCAACATTGAACCCTTGTTTGAATGGTTGGGGATAAAGATCAAGTCTTGGAAAAAACTTCCGTTGATAGTAGCCGGGAGAATAAATTTAGTAAAGATGGTTGTCCTTCCTAAATTTTTATATGTACTACATCAAGCACCGATATATCTCGCCAAATCATTATTTAGAAAATTAAACAGTATTTTGGCCTAGTTTGTCTGGAATGACACACGTCCAAAAATAAAACTGATTAATCTGATGAGTGAGAGGGATGATGGGGGATTAGGCTTACCTGATATAAAGCGATATTATATAGCCGCCCAGCTATCACACCTAAGATCATGGTTTATCCAGGGAGAGCATAGCTGGGAATCAGTAAACACTCTAATAACCTTTTCTACTCCCAGGGCCAACCCAATGCAAAGAATTATACAGGCAAATTCCACGCATTTAACATTGAAGCCTATGGAGAAATCGGGGGCATCGCGTCGGACGCGCATAGGCTTCAATGTTAAAATATTTTAACATTGAAGCCTATGGAGAAATCAGGGGCATCAATGTTAAAATATTTTAACATTGAAGCCTATGCGATGGACCCGATTTGTCCATAGGCTTCAATGTTAAAATATTTTAACATTGAAAATGAGTGCATTTAACATAGGTAAAAATGGGAAATGGCCCAATATGGGCCATTTCTCATTGGGTATGGCCCCGTCATATGTGTGTAAAAAATAATGGCCCTCCATTGTGACCGCCACCCCCACGATTGATGCGAACCCGAAGCGTGGCGAGCGCAGCGGTGCGCGTCCTCCAACCTTTTCATTCCCCTACTATCCACGTCGGCGTGGAGTTGAGAATATATAATGTGGCGAGCGTAGCGAGCCACCGAGCCCGAAGTGTGGCGAGCAGACGCGGATACCTGTCAAGCCCACGAGGGGCGTCCCTCCCGGGCTTCACAGGTATCCGCATCCGCTCGCCACGCTTCGGGCTCGGTGGCTCGCTACGCTATATATTCTCAACTCCACGCCGACATGGATAGTAGGGGAATGAAAAGGTTGGAGGACGCGCACCGCCGCCCCTTGCGGGCTCGCTGCGCTCGCCACGCTTCGAGTTCCTGTCAATCATGGGGGTGGCGGCCACAATGGGGGGGGCATTATTTTTTACACACATGCCGGGCCATAGACAATGAGAAATGGCCCATATTGGGCCATTTACCTTTTTTTTCTATGTTAAATGTACTCAGTTTCAATGTTAAAATAATTTAACATTGAAGCCTATGGAGACGCGATGGACCCGATTTCTCCATAGGCTTCAATGTTAAATTAAATTATTTTAACATTGAAGCCTATGGAGAAATCGGGTACATCGCGTTGTGTGCGTTTTGGTATGCACCCGACACGACCGACGCGATTTTTTCCGACACGACCACCACGATAGAAATCGTGGTGGCCGTGCTAGGAAACCAGTACCAAAATTAATATCAAGGATTTATAGAACTACTGTATAGGTAAAAAACTACATAACGATGGACTAAAGGGGTTAAAAGTGAAATGGGAAATAGATGTGGGGGTGCTGAATGACGAAGAATGGAACAGTAGCTATAGCCACGAATTCGCTACGTGTTCAACTGACAAAATTGTATATCTTGCATAGATCATACTTATCAGCTACAACACTATGCACATTTTCTGGCAGAATTCCCTAAATGTGATCTTCTCCCAGGTACTTTTATTCACCTAATCTGGGAATGCCACTTAGTAAAAGAATTCTGGGAAAAAGTCAAACTTACAATAGTAAACACAGGGATCTCCAATGAGCTCCTAACCCCCAAATGCTGTCTATTAGGTATAGTTAGTGAGGAAGCTCCGAATAATGAAAGAATATATATATATAAATAATCTCTGCTCATTGGCGAAATTAATTGTGGGGAGAACCTGGGTGTCCAAGGAATCTCCGGATTACAATAGCTGGAAATCACTAGTTGGCTATACTATTAACAAGAAAGGTATTTATACGCTAGCCGTCACATGCTAAATAAATTTAACCAGGTTTGGCACTACTGGATTAATTCCATTTATTCACTCCATTTATTCCAGTTCTCACTGCCACAAAAACCCGGGTATTTCCCGGGGCAAGCTGAAAATTCCCGTGTCCTGTCTCAGTGTGAAAGGGTCTTTGTGAAATTCCCGGGTGTTATGCCCCTGGAATTACACCCGGGTTTTTTGCAGGGTTTTTCCTGGGTAATACACAGGTGTATGGCAGTGTGAACAGCACAGACCCAGTTTTTTCGCACAAAAACGAACTCATTGGTGGATGTAATCATGTGATATGTGAAATCTTCTTTAGCCAGCCAATAAAAGCTGCTTTTAAACAGCCTATCACAGCAATTTGTACAAATTTCCCAACACCCAATCAAAGCTGCTATTACATTCCACACACTTGTTGGAAGGCAGACCATGGAAAGCAGTGTGAAAGGGGTAGACATGGGAAATTCCCGGGTCTGAGGAGCAGTGTGAAGGGGGTCTGTTGAGCTGACAAGCTCTGTGCCCCCCCAAAAATCCGGCAAGAAAAACCCGGAATTTTGCAGAACTCAGCATTATTGGCAATAGCCCTAATTAGCACTTTATTCTTAGATGCACTGAACGAATACTGAAATATGATATTATAAGCTGGAGATACTTTTTCTTTTTTTTTTCTCTTCCTATTTTCCACCAATACTCTGTTAGGGTATTCAGTTTACATTACACAAATCCACTCATTGTGGTTCCACAAAATGGTTGGTATAATTGCAGCCTTGCTGTAAATCATTTATACACAAAACACGATAAATAATTCTCTCATGTTTATATAAATCACATGAAATATATGTATTTATTTCACCAGTGAATATTTTCTTGTTTGTTACGATGGCCGATAATTATGTGACAAATACTGTTAAAAAGCCATGAACAATGTGTAGACAATATTAATTGCCCCCCCCCCATACTTTGGAATGTTGATGATATATTAGTAATCAAGCAACTAGCGGACGCAGCGACTTTAGAGCAGCACTAAATAATCACTAAATGACCCTACCACATGCCAGTAATATTGCAAGGTTAACCAATCAGAAAGATGGGTATGTTTATTGATTGACCAATATAAATGATGGGCGTGTTGAAAGAGAGTGATGAGGTAAAAAGGAGCGAACGGCGAATAGCCGGGAGAGACAATAAACTATAAGTCTGTGCTACCAAGGCCATGAAGTGGTAGCTGTTATCAGGATGGGGGCAGGGAGGTAACAGGAACAGTATAGGGGGAAGGAAAGAGATAAGCAGGTAGTAGGCGCCTCCCCATGGGAGTAGACCCATCCTTAAGGACAGGACAGGTATGGGGGAGGATCAGAGAGAGCAAGAGGGCACGCAGTAAGGATTGTGGAGACTCACCAGCAGCTTTAAAGTTAAAAAGAAGCAATGGACTGTCCTAAGAGATCCAGAGAAGTGCCAGCGAGATTTAAGGGACCGGAGCAGCAGAAGAAGAAAGCAAGGAGGGCTCCAGCAGCAGGAGATCTGAGATCGGCACCAGGAGGGCAGCATCCAGCTGTGGAACGGGCCGGCCGAGAGGAAGAAAGAGGTAGAAGACAGGACTCTAGCAGCGGGCAGCAGCGCCGAAGAGAAGCAGCAGCAGCCGGGACATACACACAGAGTCGGGTAGGAGCATCCCCAGGGCCGCACTCGCAGCCAGAGCGCAGCCCGTCCCCTCCTTACCCGACTCCCAGCAGCAGCGGGCACCAGCAAGAACATCCAGAAAGCAGCAGAAATATTATGAGTATCTATATTTATTGGCATTTGTATCCCTTCTTATCCTTTTACTTAATTCCATATTCGGCACCCTGCTACCATCTGATGTCACAAACTCCCAATGTCTCTGTAATCTTATGAATTCAATCTTTAATGCAGATAGAATTTTACCACATGTTTTATATTATGCTGGGTAACTTCCCCTAAGGAATAACAGCACCTAATAGAGTTTTACACCTATTACCTAACAGTACAGTTGGGATTCAGTGCAGAAGTTTTTTCAATGCAGACTTCTAGCAGTTTAAGGCCAAAAAATGAGTACTTAGGGATTTATTATTATACTCGCTGCAGCCTTTAGCAAAACAGCAGAGAATTAGGCCCAATGTTCAGGCAAGTTGCAAAAAATGTCCAACACCCCCCCCCCCCCCCTAATTAAATTACTGAGGGCTTGTTTACATGGCATAGCATGTAGAGATCATGATAGATGTATCCTTTCAATACAATCCATTCATCTACTCCTCCCACTAGGCAGAGCATACAATGGAGTCAGCAGGCTGCCTAGCAATGATAAACAAATGTATAATTTGTGCAATAACACATTAATATGGTTATTATTATTATAGTATTATTTATAAGACGCCACAAGTGTTGTGCAGCGCCGTACAAACATGAAATGTATGATTACAGATGAGCGTTTGCAGAGCTGAGTTATTTCAGATCACATGTATAGGGGAATTACATAGTTTTAAGTAACATAATATAACATTGTGCAGCACTGTTATTAGGTTATGGCAAAGCATAAGTTTAGATAGGCAGAATGCAAATATGGGAACACATGGTTTTGTTTTTGAAGTTAATATAATGCAATATAAGGCAAGAAAATTCATTATGTGGTGCAATTTTCAGCGTGCAAGGCATCATAGGGGTATAATAGACAGTATGATAAAGATGTTGATGATTGGGGTAATGATAAATGGTAACAGGTTACATTAAGCTGCAGTTAGTAATATAATATGGTGTCGCATACAAATTAGTAAATTCATTGTTACATGCGTGTATGTACAATAAGTATAGTAGTACAGGAGATCAATAAGTGAATTCATTACGGTTGTGCATAAGCATTTTACTTCATATTAGACTTTTATATCTTTGGCAGATCCAAACTTACTGTTATTTCATGAAAAGCGCGGGGTTAATCGGCTGACGTATACAAAATATGTTGCTGTTAGAATTTTGTGAAGTCAATTCATGTATAAGAAGTAATGAATATAATTAGGGCACAGGGGTGGAACCATAGTTCTCACAGCAACTAAGTTTGTAAGTTAAGTTTTTAAGGGGTACATGCTTGGCCTTAGCAGGGAAGTAATACTGCTGACGCTGGGTGCAAAGTAGATGGGCCCCTTTAACAGATTATACATTAAAAAAAAAAAAAAAAAGGGTGCACACATAACTGCACAGTACAGGTAACCGCTCAGTGCACGTTAGCTTGCCAATTAGGCAGAATGTGCTGGAAATTCGGAAAAGGAATAAGCAAAGCAGAATAATCACAGTAAAATGAAAGTCATTTTGTGTGACTTGGGTGGTAAACAGCTTAGTGAAATGTCCAATGCCAACGGGGCTTCATGGGATGTTACAAATTTCCATGGGGGTAGCTATTCTGTCACTTGTATACGGATAGAAGCAGGGTAGAAGAGGGAAAAAGGAGAATGCAGGGAGGTGGCATTATAGGATTATTGCTCAGGTTTTGGAGACTGCATGATGCAACGTATTTACACACAGAACAAACTAACATGCTTTATGTCACCTCGCAGTGCAACCCTTCTTCTTCCACATGCAGATGCCTAATGATCGGAGGAGGCGGGCAGGCTGATGACCCTGACGGACGCTGAGCTACGGCAATGCCGAAAGCGTAGTATGCGAACGGACTCTTTCTTGACAGGAATGAGTTCTAGCGTGGTGGCAAAATGATGGTATAACCAGGTTCCAATGCCCCATACATTGTATGTGCATAAAGTAGCAAGAGCCTTACATTTGCCATAGCGAAGAAAGCAACAGTGCAGCGTCGCTTACCAGTCGTTTCAAGAGGCGCTCAGAATAGTGCGCAGCTGCGGGGTACGGGCCCAATTGGGGAAGATATCGAATCAGCATTTAGGCTCCTCCCCCTTCACCCACATAGTCACGGATTCATGGGACTAAAGTTCAAGGGCAGTTATTATGTGGCTCTATGCTTACCCATGGATGGCGCCATTTTTGAAAAATTCAGCATGTTCCTGCACTGGTGCGTTGAGGTGGGGACAGGCTGCAGGACATTTGCGCACCATCTGGATGATTTTCTAAGGGTCGGCCAGGCGAACACTGACACATGCGAGCGTTTGTTAAAATCCACGTAGGCGCTGTTCCACACTTTTGGGGTTCCCATAGCAATGGAGAAAACAGAGGGGCCTATAAACAAACAGTCGTATCTGGGAATAGAAATAGATACCACCGACAGGCTGTGTAGGTTACCAGAGGACAAGGTTGCTGGCATTATGAGGCAGATTGGGGAGCATGCCAGAGCAGACAAGATGACACTAAAACATCTCCAATCATTGCTGGGGTCACTGAATTTCACATGCAGGGTTATCCCAATGAGCAGAATCTTCTGCCGACCAGGGCTGGCAACAGAAATCTTGGGGCCTGGTACACTGATATATCTAGGGGGCCCAATACCCCGCCCCCTTGAGCAGAACATTGTTAGTATTATGCATATTAAACGTGTTTTTTATTGTTACAAAGGAAATAGAATTAATATTCACTAATATCGGAGGGAGGTTCCAGTCAAGTACCCAGGAATCCAGGCAGGTGCCTTTTAAACCATTGCTAGGCACTGCACTGACACAGCCATGCTTATAGCCCCCGAGTCCCTCAAAACCTTGGGGTCCCTCACAAGCTTGGGATCCGGTACATGTGATCCTCTTGACCCCCCCTGTCGCCTGCGATTAAGCTGACAACAGAAATCAGAGAAGGCATGTTGATCTGGGAAACATTTCTAAGGGAATTTAATGGTATTCGCATCTCTCCGGCACCGCCTGTGGCGAGCAAGAGGCTGCAGCTGTACACCGATGCAGCAGGGTCTTGTGGTTTTGGGGCATATCTCGTGGGAGAATGGTGCGCATCCCAGTGGCCGCAGAGCTGGGTCGGAGCAGGGCTGACCAGGAACATGCTGCTGCTAGAGCTGTTCCCGATCATAGTAGTGTTGGAGTTGTGGGGTAACAGGTTAGCCAACAAGAAAATAACCTTCTGATGTGACAACATGGGGGTGGTTCAAGCAGTCAACAGGCAGAGTGCCTTCTCCCCACCAGCGATCAACCTGATCAGGTATTTGGTATTGGTTTGCCTGCGGCACAACATTAACTTTCGTGCCAAGCACGTCCCAGGGGTAGATAACATCAGAGCGGATGCCTACTCAAGGGGAAAGTGGGAAGCCTTTAGGGAAGCGGCACCACATGCACAGCCGCAAGGTTTAACATGTCCACCTCATTTATGGAAGGTTGTCAAGATGGCGTGAACAAGCTGGTGAAAGACTCGTTAGCGCCTGTGTCAGGGAGAAGCTGCAGCTCATGGCGGCAGTAAAGGGCGCATGCAAAGAGCTTGTTAAGGCAGCGATGCTCAGAGAGGCATTCGCAACACCCTTCAGGAACAGGGGTCTCTAGCGGTCTGTTTTCTTTACAGGAGGAAAATGGGGACTCTCAGAACAGGGTCCAAGGGTGAGATACGGTTTTGAAGCAGTTCAGTTCAGGAGCAGAGAAGAGCTTGCAAATGGTTACATATAGGTTCTAGATTAATAGGGCGAGGGAAGGTCACGGTGAGGTGGCGGGCTATGGTTCTAGGAACCTAGCGTTGGCGGAAGTACTGCGGGCCAGCCAAAGATTGGCGCCAGGAAACGGAGGCACCCCAGAAGAGGGGGTGCAAGATCCAAGGCCTGGCGTCGAGGGGGGCAATTGGGGGGCCCCGGGCGGGTACAGGTTTCAGATGCGAGAAGGGGCCCCCCTCCCCGGGCGGCTTGATTCAGTTACGTTGGAGGGCTGGTGGACCGCAGTGCTATCTTTGCCACCTAAGCGAGTAAGATTATATTTGTAATCTGATTAATAAATGTGACCTTTAATTCGCCAAAATAAATGACTCAGTTTGATTATTCCAGGTGAAGGGAAAAGGGAGGGGCGGTTTCAAGGGTGGGTTTCTTAGTCTGTTAGGGTTAAAAGAATGGCGGGAGCATCAGACGCTCAGAGGTTTAAAAGGAGCGAACGGCGAATAGCCGGGAGAGACAATAAACTATAAGTCTGTGCTACCAAGGCCATGAAGTGGTAGCTGTTATCAGGATGGGGGCAGGGAGGTAACAGGAACAGTATAGGGGGAAGGAAAGAGATAAGCAGGTAGTAGGCGCCTCCCCATGGGAGTAGACCCATCCTTAAGGACAGGACAGGTATGGGGGAGGATCAGAGAGAGCAAGAGGGCACGCAGTAAGGATTGTACCACCCACCCACCCTTGGACGAAGAAGGAGCAACATCCAAACAGCATCTAGTTACAGCAGAGATTGTCTTAACAGAAACAGAAGTACTGCGGGCCAGCCAAAGTTTGGCGCCAGGAAACGGAGGCACCCCAGAAGAGGGGGTGCAAGATCCAAGGCCTGGCATCGGAGGGGGCAATTGGGGGACCCTGGGCAGTGCTAGATACAGCAGAGATTGTCTTAACAGAGGCGGAAGTACTGCGGGCCAGCCAAAGATTGGCGCCAGGAAACGGAGGCACCCCAGAAGAGGGGGTGCAAGATCCAAGGCCTGGCGTCGAGGGGGGCAATTGGGGGGCCCCGGGCGGGTACAGGTTTCAGTTGCGAGAAGGGGCCCCCCTCCCCGGGCGGCTTGATTCAGTTACGTTGGAGGGCTGGTGGACCGCAGTGCTATCTTTGCCACCTAAGCGAGTAAGATTATATTTGTAATCTGATTAATAAATGTGACCTTTAATTCGCCAAAATAAATGACTCAGTTTGATTATTCCAGGTGAAGGGAAAAGGGAGGGGCGGTTTCAAGGGTGGGTTTCTTAGTCTGTTAGGGTTAAAAGAATGGCGGGAGCATCAGACGCTCAGAGGTTTATTTCACCACGGCAACCTGGCTAAACAATTGCTGTGAGCCGGTGTATTAGGTTACATGTGTGATCACAATGCACATGTAACCTAATACTCCAGCTCACAGCAATTGTTTAGCCAGGCAATTTCACCCCGGCAACCCGACTAAACTATTGCTGTGAGCCGGTGTATATAAGATCACATATGTGATCACATGTACAGTCACATGTGTAATCATGTGATAATGTGGGGAAGTCCGGAGGCGTGGTGCCGCTCTGTATTGGCGGCATTGGCTGGGCCGCGCATG
This sequence comes from Crinia signifera, assembly GCF_055691185.1. NCBI lineage: Eukaryota > Metazoa > Chordata > Amphibia > Anura > Myobatrachidae > Crinia > Crinia signifera. The sequence goes on along the minus strand of NC_139219.1, from coordinate 115,957,570 downwards.
CGTGCCGGTTGACATGGTGATCCAGAGGCGTCATTACACATACGTGTGTTCTCTGTTCACCATGGTAGTCTAGCATGATTCGGAGCCAGCGTGACTGCTAATGCGCATGCGCGCTGGTTGCCTGGATAATCCGGGATAGAGAAGTGATTACGTATTGGAGATGCACCTTCGTGCCTGGTTGCCGTAGAAACGTGGCAACGCTAAACAAACGCAGAGATAGTATGTCATTACAATGGCACTATAACTGAAGTGAGTGGTGTATTGCTGATATATTTTTTATGGTGATATTTTTTATATAGTGATACTGTATATATCCAGTGACCGGCTCAGCACATATAGCTTGTGATAAGTGAGACCAAATTGTACGGAGAGCACATGCAAAGATAATTTTTTATATATAAAATATATGGATAGTGATGATGATGATGATTCATAGGGATCCATAAAGGTTATGTATGAATTATTTTGGGGGGGGGGGGGGGGGGGGGTTATATTTATTTGGCTTTGTATCTCTTTTATTGGGAATGAAGGAAAAGGAGGTGGGGGGTTATATACTGTAAGTCTTATGTGGATCAAGTGGAATAATCTAATAATAGAGTGATAATTGTTTAGTGTGGGTGAGAGATGTGTATTAAGGGGGGTTTTGTGAGAAAATAATGTGTTTAGAAAAGAAGGGGGGAATGTTAAAAAGGGGATATTTGGAAAGCAACCTACATCACGGTAGGTAGATTTTACCAAATTGTATTGATGGTCGATAATGTCAGTCAAAAATGGTGAGAAAGAATGGTGTAGATGAGGTGTGAGTACCGAGGGGAGGGGAAAAAAAGGGGGGGGGGAGGGTTGTATATATGTTAGATAAACATGGATTGTTGAGTCTGGGTCCCTATATAATTATGCCCTTATACATACATATTTTTTCAAACAAGAAAAAGGTATTTGTATACTACTGTACATGTGGTCATAGACCTGACAGAGTTTTGAAGAGACGAGAGCTACAGTATAAATATATATATATACAGTATCTAGTATCATATGTGATAGCTAGTAAGAAAGTTTGGATAGTTTAATATGTGTTTGAACAAGGGAGGTCAAGAGTATTAAGTAAAGTATATCTAGCCTAAGAAGGAGGTGTCATTTTTGTACTCGTTTAAGCCATGCGGACTGACTGTGTTGAGGTAGAAGATCCATTTTGTTTTTCTCTGGAGTAGTTCTTTCGTTATGTCTCCTCCTCTAATGCCAAGTTTGACTTGTTCCAGTCAAAAGGCCTTAAGATCTTCTGATTTGCTGTGATGGAAAGAAAGGAAATGACAGGCTACTGATGTTAATTTTCTGGATTTGGAAAGATCTGTGTTTGCATTTTGGATATTACCAATATGCTCCACTAATCTTAGTTTGAAAGCTCGGTTGTCATTCCTACATAGCGTAGGTTACAAGGGCACTCCAAAACAGTACACCAAACCTATGGTACTACAACTCATAAATTGTTTGACGGAATGTTGTTTGCCATATCTGTCCATGATTTGATTTTTTTTTTTTTTTATGTTGGTACATGCTTTGCACGCATTACACGGGTACGTTCCCCTCAGTTTTGTTTTTTTCTTTGGTGTTCTCTGAAATTGGCTTTGCACCAATTTATCCCTGAGATTGGGAGATCGTCTCCAACTAAGGGCAGGTTTTTCAGAAAGGATTTCTTTGAGCTCACTGTCTGCAAGGAGGACCGCCCAGTGTTTGGTGATCAGGCATTGTAGTTCCCTCCATTGTGTGCAGTAATTGGTTACACAGCATAAGTCGGGTTGTCCTTTGTCAATTTGTCTCAGTCTCTCACCTATAAGCAGACCTAACCTTAGGATTTTTGCTGTAAAGCCTTTACCTCACATAGAATAATACATACATTGACCCGGACTATAAAGGACAAGGAATTGCCTTTAGCCTTAAAAAGGAGCTCTCAACCAAAATAAATGCTAATGAGGATCTGAGCAACATCTTTCCACAGACACTAACAGAATCAAGCCAGGACTATACATGGCATGAAGAACTTAGGAAATTGAAACTGACTCTACAAAAAAAAACAAGAGTTAATTGGGAAATAACAACACTAGACAATTACGCTTAACAAAAAATTGTTCCAAGAGGGTTACGCCCAAAAGTCTTCCCGACATTTGATCTCGCTACCAGCGCTCTAAAAACAGAGTGGGAGAATTGTCTTTTGAAATGCTCCCAGGAGTTAACGAACATCCTGAATAAACACCACATGCTCATTTTACATGATTGCGAAAAAGAGAAAGAAAATCTGGGCAAAAAACTTGAAGAGTGGGAAAAAGACATTTGAAAAAACAAAGGAAGATCTACATGCTTATGAACAGACCTTAATAGAAAGGAAGAAGAAGAAATTCCTACGTGACTAAAGGGACTTTGTGAGCGGCAGGATCCTTCAAGTGGACAAATCCTACAAGACAGACAGCTCGAAGATATCAAAGTGGCTACAGTTCATCTGAAACTGAACAATCAGATACAGAAGATCAACCTAATCTAAATCCACTCTCCATCACACCTCATTTCCTCCCTTACTTTTTTAGAAGAAGGTTTGGGCAAAAAGAATCGTTATCGTGCCCCAAGAAGAGGAGGATACGGAGGGGACGGAAGAAGAGAAAGAGAAGCCAGGAAATGGGACACTCCCCAACGCCAATCTCCCAGATTTCGGAAGAATTTCCAATAAAAGATATGAACCTACGGGTTATCAATTTATCTTCTAGATCACTCTCTCCACAACAAATAGAAGTTCTGAGCAAAGGACTACCTTTTCCTCCAACTGCCACATTCAACAGATTCACATGTGAAAAGGACCTACAACTCTTCTGCTGAAAACTATTACTGAAAAAACATTTTAATAAAAAAAAGATCACCCATACAGTATCCCTCAAATATCAATGAGGAGGCGGAAAGTACCCCAAATATCTCTGAGAACAGCAATTTCCTCCTAGAAGAAGATCAAATGGCTCTAGCAGTCCTTGAAGAACTGGAGATGGAAAACAAAAACTGATAAAACATGATAACCTGACTCAGGAAGAAAGAGAGACCATCCATGAAATTAGTCAATGGAATGATGTGCTAATCAAACCCTCAGACAAGGGGGGAAACATTGTGTTATGGCCGAAGAAGCATATAGACAACTTTGGGATGAGACCTGCTACCGCCCAATGATATTCAATCCTACAGACAACTTCAGAATAAAGTACATGAGGATAATAGATGCAGCCCAAAAAAATGGCATCATAACGAACAGTGAATATGCCTTCCTGAAAGTTGAAAACACGACAGTACCAACCTTTTACATGTTGCCAAAAACGCACAAAGACTTGAACAACCCACCCGGTCGACCTATCGTGTCAGGTATAGGAGGCCTCCTAGAACAGGCTAGTATTTTCATAGATCACCATCTGAGGCACCATGTACACAATAACACCGTGTGTCCAGGACACACACAATGTCCTGAGAAAACTAAACGATGTCTCACTGGACTCCAACCAATTTCTAGTGACACTTGATGTGGAATCGCTATATACTAGCATCAATCATGACCAAGGCATGACAGCGATCAAATACTTTCTGGATCAAGAAGGGATGGATGATTTTAAGGAGTTTCTTCTCATACTCCTGGACTTTGTGTAGCACAAAAATTACTTTACTTTTGATGACAAATTCTTTCTCCAAACCCAGGGGACAGCAATGGGCGTGGCATGCGCGCCCAAGTATGCCAACCTGTTCCTCGGTGGTGCGAGAAAGAATTTGTCTTCAATTAGTCTAATGACTACTACACCAACCAGATGATCAACTATATCAGGTATATAGATTATATTTTTTTAATTTGGCAAGAAGAAGAAAAAGATTTAAGGAAATTCATCAAAATTCTCAACACCAATAACCTGAACCTGAGACTGACATACAATATCAGTCAGACTGAAGCAACTTTCTTGGACTTATAGATCTAAGTAAGGAGGGCAATATCCAAACCAAGCTTTTCAGGAAAGAAATGGTCACCAATAGCTTGCTGCACAAAGAGAGTTCACACTTTCCACCGACCGTTAAGAACCTACCTAAAGGTGATTGCCTCCCCATGAGAAGAAACTGCACCGCAAGCGAGACCTTTCGAAGCCAAAATCCACGAATTGATGATCAGACTTCAGGACAGGGGTTACAGCAAGAGGGCAATCAAGACGGCAACATTTCAAGCGCTCAAGATGGATAGAGAAGACCTTTTCTTCCCCCCAAAAATTGACAAAGGACAACCCGAATTACGCTTTGTAACCAATTACTGCACACAATGGAGGGAAATACAATGCCTGATCACCAAACACTGGATGGTCCTCCTTGCAGACAGTGAGCTCAAAGAAATCCCTTCCTGAAAAACCTGCCCTTAGGATCCCATCCTGGGGGGCGTGGCCACGGCAGTCTGTGAGTGAGCAGATAGGAGAGAGGTCTGGCTCTCCAGCCTATACAGCGTCGGCTGCTTGCCCTCTCTCCCCCCGCCGCCCAGAGCACATACCTGGGGCAAGTGCGCTGAACTCTGTGGGTCCCCTGTCATTCGCAGCCCGACCAGTGTCGGTGCGCCAGCCGCCCAGTAGTAGAGGTGACGGAGCGTGTCACGTGGGACGGGGAGTGGCGCATGCGCTGAGGCGCTGACGGGACGCCGGAGGCCCAGAGCTTCCAGAGACATCCTCCTGTCGGGGAGCACGGCGGGTAAAGCTGTGCAGCGTGTGGTGCGGGCTGACGGCGGGCAGGTGGACACTGGTACCTGCGTGGTGGCTGTGTAGCTGTGTCCCACAGTGCACCGTGCATGAAGTGTCTTGGAGCTCCTGAAAGTGCAGGGGAGAGAGCCCGGCTGAAAGCAAGAGAGGAAGTGGAAAGCTGACAGCAGTGGAGCAGATACCGACGTGAAAACTGGATTGTAATTCTCTCCCTCCCATACAGCGTGTGGTGGCTTAGCGTGGAGTCCTGAGCTGAAACCCAAGCAGGCTGGTAAGCCACACTTCTGCAGACTCTAAATTATAGCTCTAAAATTGTACATTTGAGACAGGAAAAGTGTGGGCACTGTGAAGGGAGTCCTGGTCTTTTTGGATGATCTAAAGATTGCTTGGAAGAGCAAAACTGTGGAGTTGAAATATTATAAATCTGGTTAAGACTGTGGTGGTAAAGTCTAAAGATTGCTTGGAAGAGCAAAACTGTGGAGTTGAATATTATAAATCTGGTTAAGACTGTGGTGGTAAAGTCTAAAGATTGCTTGGAAGAGCAAAACTGTGGAGTTGAAATATTATAAATCTGGTTAAGACTGCGGTGGTAAAGTAAACTATCCGATAATATCGGTTTGAGCAGCCTTATACCCGTACCACTGGTTGAGAGTCCTCTCCCTTCTTCACCTGTCTTCCCTTTCCCTTATATTTATACCACACACTGAGAGATAAGGCTAAGAAAGTGCGAAAATGGGAAAGACAGGCCAAAATACAGCTGCAGCGCAGCTAGAAAAATATGCCCACTCACAAACCAACGCCGCAAATAGCTTGCAGGTGGTTACTACACAGACAACCCCCTCTAAAACTACTAGTGTCCCCTAAGCCCCTGAAGTTAAGTTTTGGACGCAGTTAATAAATGCGAGGTTCGTCTCTCCGAACAAATAAATCAAGTCCAATCGGACATCATGCTGATAAGAAATGATGCCCAAAAAGTTAGAGAGCGAGTAACAGAATTAGAAAGCTGCATGTCCATAATCGAGGATGCTTCTGGGCCTTTGCAAAAGCAAGTCAGCATGACAAGTGAGCTGCGTCATAAAATTTCGGATATTGAAGGATGGATGAGGCGTAATAATGTACGCTTTGTGGGTTTGGAGGAGCGGATAGAGTAAAGAGCCCCTGAAAAGTTCCTAGAGGATTGGTTGAAAAATGAATGTGGGGAAGGGGCATTCTCTGCCCAATTTGCGGTTGAGAGGGCACATCGGGTGCCAGCACGCCTCCCCCCCTCAGGAGGTCCACCACAGACTTTTATTGCCAAAATCCTGAATTTTAAAGACCGGGACACAATATTAAGGATGGCCCGGGAAAAAGGGGACTTTGGGTACAAGGGCTCAAGGATTTCTGTTTTCCATGATTTCCCATTGGATGTACAACGAGAAAGAGCCAAGTTCCGTGAGGTCAAAATCAGATTGAGAGAACTTGATTTGAAATACTCCATGATGTACCCCTCAAAATTGAGAGTAATCTCAGAGGGTGAAACAAAATTCTTCCTATCTCCGGGCGAAGCAGCCAAGTGGCTAGATAAAAATCACCCGGGAAGGAAGCAACTTGCTGTGAACTGATTAGAGGAGTACTGTTGATATACACATGGCAACTTAAAAGTTGCAGGGAGGGAGGAGAAGGGGATAAGGAAATGTAATAAACATTGTCGGGAATTGAAAGTGCTCAGGGAGCAGGGATACGAGGGGGTGGGGGTGGAAGGAGTATACAGTGGTTAGTTATTTTTGAATATTTTTGAATAAGTGCTGGAGAGCCGGCCGGGTCTTTGGTGGCCATTGACTAATTAGTCCCTCGGTAGGAAGGGAAAGGTGAATAAGTTTTAGATTAAGGGGTTAGTAAGGTAAAAGGTATGGCTAATGGGGTAGGTGATACAGGGAGGGGGGAGGAGGGGGGAATATGTTAAGCATTGTGAGTGTGTTTGTGAGATTTTTGTGTACCTTGCAACCAGAAAAAATCAATGTTCCCAGAAACAGTGTCAATCATAAAAAGTATGAAATGTGTCCTAAGTTGGTGAAGCGCGAGAAGGGTCCAGTTACTTACAAAAGCGGTAATGGTTAGGTTAATGACCTGGAACGTGAGGGGGTTAAACGAAAGGGTCAAACGCTCGCTTGTTCTTAAACAATGTAAATTGTTAGAGGTAGATATCATCTGTCTCCAGGAGACGCATCTGTGTGGCGACAAAATGCTATCATTGAGGCGTCCCTGGATCGGGTGGTCATTTCATGCCCCGTTTACATCCTCTTCTCGGGGGGTCTCAATAATTGTTAAAAAAAAACTATCTCCTTTGAATGTATTACATCTAAAATTGATATGGGGGGTATATATATATTTAGACTGTTATATTAATTCCATCAGGTTCTGCATTATGTCAGTGTATGTGCCTCCCCCCATTACGTACGAAATCTTGAAGTTAGCAGTTGATTTTTCTGCCTCATATCCATAAAATCACATAATCTGTCTTAGTGATTTTAATGCCGTTATGAATCCTTTAATGGATAGATGGAGTAATAAAGGGGAGACGGTTAACGCAAGGTGAGGTATTGCTGATTTTATCAGAGAAGTAGGATGGCGAGACGCCTGGAGGGAAAAGTACCCTACAGTACGACAATACTCCTGTTATTCCCCTGCAAAGAACTCCTTTTCTAGGATAGATATCCTATTCTCATCTGAGAATGTGTTAAATAGTATATCTCAAATAGACTATAAATCTTGCGGGATATCTGATCATTCTCCAGTGGTTATGTTAATAGATTTAGATAAGGAAGTGGGATTTCGATATTGGAAACTTCAAACAGTATGGCTGGAACAGCTAGATAGTATAGAGGACATAGCGGCTGAAATCGAGAGTTTCTTTAAAATCAACATGGGATCAACCAAACCTACCTATGTATGGGACACCTTTAAAGTGTTCTTTAGAGGATGTATGATCAAGAAAATAGCATCGATAATAAGAGCATCCCAAGAAAAAGCATTAGAGTTGGACGCTAAAATGAAAGCCCTGGAACAGGGATATATCATAAGTACAGTGGCGTAACTATAGCTCCGCAGCCCCCGCGGTGGCGGGGGGGTGCAGAGAAATTGGGGACGCCGCCGGGGGGGCTGCGGGGCTATAGTTACCCGCGGTCTGCATCTCGCCCGGCTCTCTGTCGGGACCTTCCTGACGTCACGGTCCCGGCCGGCTCCTGCTGCAATGAAAACTGACAATTAGAAAATGGCTGCCCCCATACTGCAGACAGTTTTCTGTCTGTAGTATGGGGGCAGCCATTTTATAAGAGTCCGTTTTCATTGTAGCAGCAGGAGCCGGCCGGCCCCGTGACGTCAGAAGGTCCCGACAGAGAGCCGGGTGAGACGCAGACCGCAGGTAAGAAGGGGGGGCAGGTTAGGTGGGGGGCGCCGAATAAACGTGCGGCGGGGGGGGGGGGATAAATAGTTAGTTACGCCCCTGCATAAGTAAAACTGAAAACGATAGAACTGCTTGGCTTAGTGCTCAGGAAAAATGGGTTGAACATTTGCAGAATATGGCCAAATGTAGATTACTTAAGAACTCCCATCAAATATATTTAAATATGGATCAAGCAGGGAAATATATGGCCTAACTCTCTAAAGTGGATAGACCACAAGTATAGTAAGTATCCGTAAGATCACCTCAGAGACTGGAGAAATCCATACTAATATATCTAAAATTACCGAAGTTTTTGTTAAACACTTCAAAGAAGTATACGAATCCAAAATAGACGATGGGGGGGGGGAGGGGATATTCAAAGATACGTAGGAGGTATAGATCTACCAAAATTAACCCCTGAATCTGTTAATATTCTTGAGGCTCCCCTTACCATAGAAGAAGTGGAGGGTGCAGTAAATACATTATCAAATGGTAAGGCCACAGGGATTGATGGGTTGCCAGGGGAGGTATATAGGAAATTTGGGCAGACCTTGATACCCCGGCTATTATACCTGTTTCAGAGAATGGAGGAAGAGGGGGGTATGGCAGACTCAATGACAGAAGCAGTCATAATAGTTATTCCCAAGAGCCGTAAGGATCCGCTCTGTGTGGAATCGTACCGGCCAATATCCTTGATTACGGCAGATGCTAAGATATTTGCCAAGATTTTGGCTAGTAGACTAGGCAAGGTAATCGAGGATGTTGTGCACCCAGATGAAACCGGGTTTATGAGTGGGAAATCTACATCAATAAATCTCAGATGGTCTTTATATATCTCCAGACACTGTATCACACTGAGGTCGAAGCTGCGGTGGCTTCATTCGACGCTAATAAGGCGTTCGACTCAGTCGAGTGGCCTTATCTACGTGCAGTGTTGGTCACCTTTGGTTTCGGTCCTCGTTTTATAGGTTGGATCTTCCTCTTATATAGGAACCCGAGGGCCAGAGTCGCCATTAACGGCTATGTATCAGAGTCATTCCAGTTGGCAAGAGGTACCCGCCAGGGGTGTCCCCTTTCGCCACTGCTTTTTGCGGTGGCGTTTGAGCCAATAGCTTGTAAGTTAAGGATGACTCTTGGGATTGGGAGAACTCCAAGGCCTAGGCACTATAATATTGTTTCCTTCTATGCAGACGATCTGCTAGTTGGTTTATTGGATTATGGCGGGGAGCTGCCAATTGTGATTGAGACCCTTAATGAGTTTGGGCGCTTTTCAGGGCTAACGATAAATTGGAATAAATCGCATCTCCTGCTAACGCAAGAGAAAACTTAAGTATAGGCTAGATACTCCTCTCCTACTGTCAAATAAAATTAAATATTTAGGAATTATTATCTCCAAAGACCCAAAAAGTTTTTTTATGGATAATATTGCCCCCCTAATTGAAGAAATTTAAATTAAATGTAAATGCTGGATGAAGTTGCCATTGACACTAATGGGATGAATCAATCTAATAAAAATGGTAATCTTGCCTACATTTTTATATATTTTCCAACAGGTGGAATAGGTGATGACACGTTTAGAAAGATTAATAGTATAATCATATCTTTTATTTGGAGAAATAAACACCCTATATTTAGAACTGAAACTCTGACCAGAGAACGTGAACATGGTGGTTTGGCAATGCCAAACTTCAGACTTTATTATCTCGCTGCCAAGCTAGCTCATATAAGTAATTGGGTAAGGGAGAAAGAAGCACTGCCAGGATTGATAGACCTCATCGAAGTGGTTGCTCCTGGGTACACTCCACTTCAGATTGTCTTGGGGACCAGGTGTGGTCAGGGGATGCCATCAATTTTAGTACAGGCAAATAAAGTCTGGAAGCGGGTAGGTAAAATGTTAAACTATGATGGACTCGACCTGGACACCTATCTGTTTTCTTTGAAGTATTTGCAAAAACTGAATACAGAACAAGGGGCTAAAATATGGAACCAGTATGGAGTTAATTCAGTGGGACAGCTGTATAGTAACAACGTATTAAAATCTTTTGGGTAACTTCAGGATGAATATGGGCTTTCCAAAAATATGTTCTATAGATATTTACAACTAAGAAGTACTATCACACAACATGCCAGGTTGGAAAAAATACAAATCATTGAGATTACAGTTAAAAGTTTTATTATTAAAATCAGTAGGGGGAATAGAGTGTCCAAAATGTATAAATATCTTCTAGACCTCAATAAAAAGAACGACCTCCCAGAATTAAGAAATAAATGGATGATAGATATCCCAGAAATCAGGGAAGAAGACTGGAAGATTGCCTTGGTGACACCGAGGTTCGCTACCAACTCCCTTGACAAAGCAGTCTGAGAACTGCGAAACGCGTTGGTGACATCCTCTGCCTGGACCCACTTCACCTTCAAAAACCACCATTTGCACCAAGGACTGCTCCACCTGCTAAAAATTTCTGATCTACAGCCGACCTTCACGAGAGTCTCAAGCCAATATTCCTTGTCTGGACATCTGATCTTTTACATCAGCGGGACTCCCGATCAGGCTAATTCCATACTTGCCATCGGTTGTAGTCCACTCCAACATCTCCGCTACAGGATACTATTCAAGTGGCCGTAAAGGACTCCCCCCCCCCCCCCAATCTCTCTGGATCAGAGCAGGTTTCAACATCATTCAGTATTGGTGAATATAACTGGGTCCAGTCTCATTATATACCTTGTCATTGTTTTTTACCAATTGGTTCATTTAATGTATTTTTATTCTTGTTTTTATTGTGTAATAAATTTTCTACATTGTAAAACTAGCGCTGCTATACTTTTTATTTAAATTCCCTTAGAGTTCAGCAGGTCCAGATAAATATTCTTCATAGGACATATATAACCCCTGCGAAATTGAGTAAATTCTCAGCTAACAAATTGGATAGCTGTCCAAAGTGTCGTGAGCTGGGTTGTTCATGTTTTCATTTACTGTGGCAGTGTAAACTGGTGCAGGACTTCTGGCAAAAAGTTAGTAAGATACTGGTAGATCTTGGTATCCCACCCCACTGTCCCCAGCCAATAAGCTGCATCATGGGCATCTGGCCCAAAGAAAAGATGACAGCTGAGATGAGACAAAATGCTATAAACCTGTGCTCTATAGCTAAAGTTATTATAGCGCGATCCTGGATGGCCAAAAAAGGTCCCGATATTAACGATTGGATAAGATTAGTTAATACTGTAATAGAGCATGAGAAATATACTCACGTGTCAAGAAAATCAGTAACAAATTTTTAAGGTGTGGGGGGGATGGTACCATAATGGGTTTGGATAGGGGGAAAATATATTTTGAATTTTGTATATTTGTATTAGGGAAGGAAAGGAGAGGGTGAGAGAAACTCTTCTTTTTCTTTCCCCTTTTATTTTCTCTTTCCTTTTTTTTTAGTGTGTTTGTTCTCCCTTCCTGTTTTTATTTTATTTAGCACTACTGAATACATTCGGATTTATAAATATAATTATTACTATTACTATCACAGTAAGACAATCAGCCTAGACCACGTTTAATAAACACATGTCAAAAGGTCACATAACTAAATATATGTATGAACAAGATTTGCACTTTAAAAATTGTTTAGAATAAAATTAAATATTAAGGGGCAGGGGAGAGAGGGTGGGAAAAGAAAAAATATATTTTTTTGCACTTAATTAAATTAAATATAAGATTTACACTTAAAAAATGTTTAGAATGAGGTTTGGGCAGCTGGGGGGCGTGATCACGGCAGGACGTGAGTGAGGGCGTGCTTTCGTGCTCCCCTGTCCCTGCTACTGTACAGGGAGCTCTCCCCTCCATGTGTGCTGGTCCCCCTCTACGTAGTTCCACCAGTGCAGGACAAACCTACCCGGAGTCGGCAGTGTTGGAGCCCTTAGGTGCCGGACAGTCTGAGCGGGTGCCTTCTCTTCCGCCTTTTGTGCCAGCCGCTGGTGAGGTGGAAGACGCATCACCTGCTGTTGCGGGCGGAGTGTTGTCCTCCTCCTCTCCTCCGTCTGTGTGAGCCCGTGCGTCAGGTGAGAGACGGCGACAGGCGAAGCTCCCCTGCCTCTTGTCTCCTATTTCCCCCGACTGACACAGCGGGAGTCTGTGCGCCAGGGGAGAGTCTGTGCCGGGCAAAAGTACCCTTGCCTCCATCCTCCCTCCCTTGTATACCGCAGGCAGCGTGAAACTGTGGGCTGAAGGTTCTCCCGCTTCCTCTCCAGTGACTGCTATAGCCTGAGCCTGTATGCCGGAGTGAGAGACGGCTCCGGGTGAAGCTGAGTGACAAATTATCCAGTGGGAGTGAGAGGCAGAATCAAAGGGGGCTACAATTCTGTATTGAAGGAACGCAGGCTTTGTGGTTAAACAGCTGGCTTCTAGACCAAGAGTAAAGTTTTCAGCAGAAATCTGCATATTGGTGGACATCTACTGGATACCTGCAGAGGATATGAGTACTCTATGATATAGTGTACTCATTTTGGTGCTGTGCTTATACTGTTCTGAGGCTGTGTGGAGGGAGTAAGGGAGGAAGACCCAGCGGGTGAAGATAACTTATGAGTGCAATTCTCTGATTAATTGCACTGACTGTGTTGGATACCACCTGTAGTGGGTGTGATAAGGGTGGAAGAGAGACAGTTAACAAATTCTTCTGGTGGGCTCTTTTCTTTTTGGTCAGCATTATGGGGAAAACAGGTCAGAATACCGCGGCGGCCCGTTTGGAGAAATATGCCCGGTCCCAAGCGGGGAGCAGCTCCCAGACCTGTACCCCACAATCCACTCCTACTAAGGAAAGTAAAAATTTGCAGGCTCCAGAGGTAACTTTGCAACAGGTATTAGAGGCAGTAAACACATGTGAGACTCGCCTCTTGGAGCAAATAAATAAAGTACAAATTTATATTACTTTGTTGAGAAATGATGCACAAAAGACCCGTGAAAGAGTTACGGAGGTGGAGAATCGAATAGCAGCAGTGGAAGATCTTGTAGCTCCTTAGCAAACACAAGTTAAATCATTGCATAGACAGATGACAGATATTTGTCAATAAATGTCGGATATGGAAGGGAGGCTTCGACGCAATAATGTCCGCTTCATTGGTTTTGAGGAGAGAATTGAGGGGAACACCCCAGAAAAATTCCTAGAGGAGTGGCTAATGCAAATATTTAGTAAACAGGCCTTTTCTGCACAGTTTACAATAGAGAGAGCCCACCGTATCCCAGGCCACGCTCCCCCTCCCGGTGGATCATGACTGTGTACTGATTGGCTAGAGAAAAGCTGGACTTTGCTTACAATGGCAGGAGAATTTCTGCCTTTCCGGATTTCCCTATGGAAGTACAGAAAGACTGCGCAAAGTTTAAGGACATAAAAACCCGTCTCAGAGAGCTAGATTTGAAGTATTCTATGCTCTACCCGTCTAAACTGAGAATAGAGGTGGATGGTGCTACAAAGTTTTTATTTTCTCCATGGGAAGCAGATAATATAATAAAATATGAATCATAAGGCAGCAGGGTATTGGGGGAGGACGGGAACAGGCCTCGATGGTGATCATTAGTCTATTGCCCCGAGCGACAAACAAATAGGCAATAGAGAATAGGGTTCTAGTATGAAAAGAAGGGATAGGGTTTCAGGTATGCTTAGGGGTTTAGGTTATACAGGGAGGGGGAGGAGGGGGTGTTGTATGTGTGTCAGGTGGGGTAATTGTTTGTTGGTTCGTAAGTGTATGTATGTAATTGAAGTGTTCTTGCCGAGACTGATTGCCCGGATAACAAAAATAAGTGCTCCTATGTTCCCTATTATGGTAAAATTATGCCCTAATGTAATAATCCGTGTAAATATATCAAACGGTTCTCTATGGTCAGGATAATGACCTGGAATGTACGGGGCCTGAATGAAAAAGTTAAAAGAGCCCTAGTGTTAAAACAGTGCAAAACCTTGGAGGCTGATGTCATTTGCCTACAGGAGACCCATTTAAGCAAGGAGCGACTGGTCTCGCTAAAGCGGCCCTGGATCGGCTACTCCTATCATGCTCCCTTTTCCTCAAATTCTAGAGGAGTGTCAATTTTGATTAATAGATCTTTGGTATTTGAATTTGGGACAGTCAAGATAGACGTGGGGGGGTAGATATATTTTCCTAGAATGCAGTATAGATCATATACGTATATGTCTATTAACAGTGTACATTCCCCCCCCCCCCCCCCCCCCCATTTTCTTATGAGGTGATAAAAGCTGCTTTAGATTTCGCTGCATTATACCCTGATAGTTTGGTAGTATGTTTGGGGGATTTGAATAAAGTGTTGACACCCAGACTAGATAGATGAAATAGATCAGAAAAAGACATTTCCAGGGAAGGTAATAGGTTTGCAGAGTTTATGGCAGAGATAGGGTGGAAGGATCCGTGGCAGATCAGAAATCCAGATCTCCAACACTTCTCTTGTTACTCCTCCTCTCATAAAGTATTTTCTTGTATAGATATGGTCTTTGTTTCTGATAAACTTCTTAATAAGATCACACATGTCAATTATAAATCTCGCGGGATCTCAGATAATTTTCCTCTGGTTATTCCATTTGATCTAGAGACGCCTGTAGGTTTTCATTATTGGAAGCTCCAGCCATTTTGGCTGGCACAAATGGGAGAACAGGAAGAGCTTGAGAGCACGATATAAGTTTTTTTTTTAGGTAAATAAGGGTTCCGCTCAATGCGGGTATATCTGGGATGCCTGTAAAGCCTATATGCAGGGTCTCTTTATAAAAAAGATTGCTTTCCTGAAAAAAACTATTAGGGAAGAGCGTCAGAGCTGGAGGGAAGGATGATCGAATTAGAAAATGTATATCTCTCGAGTAAATTAGACGAGGCCAGGGCTGAATGGTTAAGGGTCCAGAAAGATTTGGTTGAATATCTCCAGGATGTGACCTGCCGTAGGATAGCAATGGGGGCTCATAAATGGTATTCGGAGGCAGACAGGGCATGGAAATTTATGTCCTATTTAATAAAGCAGGACAAGCCATCCAATATAATTCCTATGATTAGGCTTGAGTCCAGGGAAACACTTACAGAAACACCAAAAATAGTGGCAGAATTTGTTACCTATTTTGAAGAAATCTACCAATCTAAGGTGATGAGGAAATAGCGGAATATTTGGGCAAGATAGACTTACCAAACATGTCCCCCGAAGCAAGGGAGTTTTTAGACTCTTTGATAGTACTGGAGGAAGTAATCTCTGCTATAAAATCTCTTAGTGGTGGAAAAGCGCCTGGATTGGACGGGATCCCTTGAGAAGTCTATCAGAAGTACCTGAAAGTATTAGGTCCACAACTCCTGAAGGTATTTCAGGATATGATAGTAGACGGGAATATGCCCCCATCGATGTCTGAGGCCTCAATAATTATGATTCCAAAAAGCGGTAAAGACCAAACCCGGATGGACTCATTTAGGCCAATTTCTGTTATAACAACTGATGCAAAAATATATGCAAAGATCCTCGCAAATAGACTAAATAAGGTCATTGGTCAAATTATCCACCCTGACCAGATGGGATTTATGGCAAGGAAATCCACCATGATTAATTTGTGAAGGGTCTTTTCATATATCCAATGCATAGAGTGGAAGGAAATGGATGCAGCATTAGCATCGTTCGATGCGAATAAAGCATTTGATTCCGTGGAATGGAAATTAATTTGGGGAGCATTAAAGGCATTTGGAATAGGGGAAGGGTTCATCAATTTAATATCTCTGTTATATCAGAGCCCAAGCGCCCAGGTGTCTATTAATGGATTTACATCTGCCTCCTTCCCCCTGACCAGAGGTACACGGCAGGGGTGCCCTCTCTCCCCCCTGCTGTTTGCAGTGGTGGTGGAACCCCTGGCATGTATGTTGAGATCAGCCCTGGGAAGGGGGAAACAGGGAAGGGACACCAGGAATAATTTAGTCTCACTCTATGCAGATGATCTTTTGGTAGGGCTGGCAGATCCTCAGAATTATCTGCCAGTAGTAACCGGTATCATACAAACGTATGGGAAATATTCAGGCATAATTATGAACTGGACAAAGTCGTACCTTATGCATATAGGAAATAATGATAATCCTGCACCAATTGATAGGGTACAGATGCAGAAGGTAGACAAGTTTAAATACTTAGGAATTTGTGTCGCTAGATCATCTCAAGACTATATCCAGCATAATGTTGTTCCATTCATTGAAGAACTAAGGGTTAAGTGTTGGACCAAGTTGCCCATAGCCCAAATTGGGCGGGTTAACCTGGTCAAAATGGTTATCTTTCCTAAATTTATTTATATAATTCAACAATCTTCAGTGTATATAAGAGAGGATTACTTCAGGAAGATAAATAGCTTAATCTCATCTTTGGTATGGCGCAATAAGAGGCCTAGAGTCAGGCTGGAGGTCCTTTGTAGAGATAGAGACAAAGGTGGTCTTGCTCTGCCAGATTTTAAGTTATACTACATGGCAGCGCAACTGGGCCATTTATACTCGTGGGTGCGGCAAGAGGAAGGGACAGTGGAATTGGCACAAGTTATAGAGGTGGTAGATCCGGACCTAATGCCTCTTCAAAGATTGCTGGTGAAGGGTCTCCATCATAACCTTCCATCAATTATTATACAGGCGGTTAAAGTTTGGGGATGGGTTAGTAAAATAACCAACTTTATGGGCCTAGACCCAGAGACCTCTATTTTTCCATATATACAGCAAAGGAAATAGGAGACCAACAGGGTGGGATGATATGGCGCACATTTGGGATAGCAACAATGGGCCAACTGTATCAGGGAGGGACATTGAAATCTTTTTCTCAATTACAAATAGAGTATAACCTATCTAAGGAAATGTTCTTTAGATATCTCCAAATGCGTAGTGCCCTAAGCAAATTTAGTAAAGGTAAATTGTTGAGTAGTGAAGAGTCCCCATGTAAAAAGTTTCTTTAACAACTGAGTAAGGGTAAACGTTTGTCCAAACTGTAGGAATTCCTGCACTCATACCCACAAGTAGAGGAACTAGGGCTAAGCTGGGGAGTGGCCATGTCCGTTCCTAAAAATGCTACCAATTCAATGCGGGTACAGCAGATACAGTTCAACATCTTACATAGGATATATATAACCCCAGTAAAATTAAAAAGATTTAATGGTGCAAGAACAGATAAATGCCCCAAGTGTGGAGAAGGGGAGGCCACATTTTGGCATCTATTATGGAGATGTCAAGATGTAGGTAGGTTCTGGGCAGAGATTATTAAAATTATGGTTCAAATTGGACTCCCTAGGAACCATTTAAACGAAATTAATGTAACACTGGGGGTAGGGAAGGAGGGTATAGTATTGCAGGACATGAAGCAAATGGCTAGGAATTTATCCGCCCTGGCAAAAGTGATTATTGCTAGACAATGGATGGCAGCTAAAGGTCCTGAGGTTGTAGAATGGGTAAATTTAGTAAATTTTACATATGACCATGAAAAGTTTGTATATGCCTCTCGTGGAAAATAAAAGAAATTCCAGAGTATTTGGGGGCCCTGGTACCATTCAATACATTATAGAGTGGCAAATAGCACTTGTGTAAAGTAAGTAGGGGTAGCATATAATTTAGTGCCAATTTAAGCACATAAAATCCTGATTTGTTAAGTTGCACTAAAAGATATTAGTGTAAATTTGAAAAATGATTGAATATAAATAAGATTGAACTAATTATTATTTATATATATATATATATATATATATATATATATATATATATATATAAAGTTTTAAGTAAAAATTTGAAAGTGGTAAACTTAAATAATAAGCTAGAATACAAAAAAGTATGGTATAAATGTTACACTATATTCACAAATAACGAATACATTTCACATAAAATAAATAGCAGCACAAAATTGTTAATAAAAAAAAAAAAAAAAAAAGATTGGATGGTTAATAAACATATTTTAAAAGGTTGCACCTTTAGATATAAATGGCGTATGGAAACGGTGATAAGATCTTGGGTATACAGCAGGACAAATTCGGTAGGGGTATCAAAGGGAAGATAATGCAATGAGGAGTTACAATACGGACATAAGGTAAAGGGTCAAGGACTCGGCTATGGTAGTGAATGAGGAGTGGAAGGGTAGGGGTATGTTTGCTATGTTATGTTTAAAGTCATGTATGGTAAAACATGATTTTTTATACTTGTTGAATTTTGATATATATGTGATTGTTGTTTATGGGGATAAATATAAATAAAGACTCAATTAAAAAAAAAAAAAAAAAAAGGTTTAGAATACAATTAATATCGGTATAGCCAGGGTACTGTGGACAATTGTGTAATATTAGCAATTCGGGGAGTAAAGGATGGGAAAGGGAAAAATCTCCTTATGAAGGGAAGGGGAAGGAAAAAGAAAGAGAGGGTATAATATTGGAGTTATATGGGGCTAAAGATATGTTCTGAGAAAGGTAAAGGGACTAGCTGACCCTAATGGGACAGTTGATAAAAAATGTATGTAATAATACGTAATGTTATGTAACAAGGGAGTATGGAAACTTTTAATAAATATGATGATTCGTATATGGCTGTAAGCAATGTCTTGAATGTGGTTTGTTATGTTTGTATGTTTTAAAAATGTCAGCTGATTTATGTCATGTATGTCTTCAAAAGTATCTAATAAAAAATGATAAAAAAAAAAGAAAAGAAAAACCTCCTTAGTTGGAGACAATCTCCCAATCTCAGGGATAAATTGGTGCAAAGCCATTTTCAGAGAACACCAAAGAAAAAACAAACCTGTGTAATGCGTGCAAAGCATATACCAACATTAAAAAAAAAACAAATCAAGTCATGGACAGATATGGCAAACAACATTCCGTCAAACAATTTGTAGTTGTAGTACCATAGGTTTGGTGTACTGTTTGGAGTGCCCTTGTGTCACGGACCCACCGGTCGCCTGCTCCGATACGTCAATCTGAGCAGCGCCGGCCGTGACTGGGGTTCACTCAGGACACTCGGGTCCTTTCCTTGAGGTACACTGCCACCAGCCAAAACCTGATTTTAGCGCCTGAAACTGCGCAAGGGGCGGCTTGGCTCGCCCCTGACCACACAATACAAGATAACAATGGTAACGTTTTCCAGCCTTTCTCTTATGAGGCTAATGAGTCTTAAGAACACAGAACCAGGACTGGGAATATGTATTATTTATTCCTAGAAATACTACAGAGCTTTAGACAAAAATAGTTACAAGATTTTACAGTGATTTTAAAAGTACACACGAGTTTTAAATGCAATTTCAAAAATAAAAAGGGAAAAAAGACAGAACCTATCTTACACTTAAATACAGATCCTGACGTGGGGGGATCCTCCACAAGAAATCTCTCGTCGCCTACAGCCTGTTTTGCTAGACCCCCAGGTAGTGACACTGACTATCCCAAGGTACAGAGGTTTTATCTGCAGCCTCCCTCATCCCTCCCACCCTTGGGATTTTTAACCATTCCCTTGCTGAGCCTAGTGAAGGTCCCTAGATCTTTCCCATAAAGAATTTGGCCCTGCTTTGAAGTAGATCTTATACATTCCTCAAGTGATAAGAGGTCATTTAGTGCAGGGCCAGAGCCACTTTGGCCGGTTGGCTGGACACTATTGCTCTCCCCCCCAATCTGGTTTATGAGGGGTCTCAGATCTTATCATACATCCTGAGTCCACAGATGGCTACACTCCCTGGGTCACCAATAGTCCACACACATAATACATGACATGTTCTGATCTCCCACATAATAATCACAGGCGGCATGATTTTACCAAACATACCAGACATACATTGATTGCACAGATAATCATAACAGGAGGCATACGTTAATTTGATCGATCACCTGATCTGATCGTTACACCTCCCCCTTTTAAAATGGCGCACAGAGGCGGTGACCCACGTCACCGTCTCATCAGTGCGCTATTAACTACATCACCTGGACAGGTAGCAGTGGTCTCTGTGCTGAGACAGACTGCCACTGATTCTGCGGGATCTGTACTAACATTTCCCTATACTTGAAACCACCTGACCCATAGTCTGTGAGCACACTGATATAGTGGAAGCTGTGTCCCCCTTTTCCATCCTGGCTGGCATTGACACAGCCCACCACAGCTGTGCGTCGAACTCCTGGGCATGGATTCTCCCCTGCAGCTGGCAGTTTGGCCTTACTCACTGAGATCAGTACCAGACCATTCCGCCACACCCCAAATGGCCATCCCCCTGGGACTCGTAACTCGGCACGTTTAACTATACCACAGGTGTGGGGCATTCTCCCAGCACTATATACAGACTGAAAAATGTCTTCCCAGCACCTCTCCTGAGCTGACTGACCCCCCCTCCCCTTCACTGGGGGGAAGGTCCACTCACTCAACACCTCACACCTCATCCTTTTGTGAGGAGATTCGCCCTCTGTGTCTGTGTGTGTGAATTGTGAAGGGGGGCACGTTTCTGCAAGGGGGAATACCAGCAGGTCATTGTCCCCTGTCTTGGGAACATCCCAGCTCAGCCTTTCTGAGGTTAATGGAGCTGAGTTTACCTGTGCTTCACGGGCCCTCCCACCCTTCTGGTTACACACAGCAGCTTCCCTACTAGCCACTGGCTCTATTCCTGACACAACCCTTTCACTGTACCCAGGGGTATCTTTCCCACTTCCCAGGTATGGGGCAGCCTGTGCAGGGTTGATTCTCAGTTCTGCGTGGAAAGCCAAGCTTTCCATGGCAGTCCAGGACACCTTCCTGAGCCTGACCTTCCCTCCCAGACCCGCAGGTTCTGTGCCTGGGGTGGTGCCACTGAGGTTCTCAGGAGAGGCATCCGTTATCCAGTGATGCTGGAAAAATGCACTCTCTGGAGGGTTCTCAGTGTCTGGAGGGAACCCCTGCTGTGGTCCTGTATCTGTTCTTGTGTGGCTACAGTAAGGAGGGGGGTTTGGGGGGAAAGCTGCAGTAAGGGACACTCTCTCCCTATCTGACAGTTCTACAGTGCACACAGGACCCACCGGGTCACTTATTATACCTGGTACCACATTTCCCACAGTAGCGCAAGACATCACATTATCAACAGTAACATCAATATCATAACCTGGGGAGACATCCTGCAATACCTGCAAATTAGCCTGTGCATCTTCCACAACACATGGGGCCCATCCTGCTGGCTTACAATTGCACCGTGGCAAAAACGCTATATCTGGGTCCCATTGTCTCTGAGCAGGAATGGGGTTATCTGAGCATGTTGTCACCAGTAGCTTATTGGCAGGTACATGCGCTGCCTGCAACCAACTCAGATCTGTCCCATTTGTGCAGTTAGAGTTCCCTGGCACCCTGTCACAACCAGACATCACTGGAGGAACAGGGTTAACGTCTAGCACAGCAACCTTAATGACACCACCAGCAGCACTCCTACCACTGGTGAGTGAGGGTGTCTCATTCCCAACTAGATTAGGGCATTCATTTAACCCCACAAACTGGCAAGGATTACCCACTATACCTGTCTCTAACTCACCCTCCACCTCCACCGAAGGTACGGTACTATCACAGATCATCCCAGGGGCTTCACACAAAATAACAACATTGCAATGTTCAGCATGGTTACATACTACCTGAGATGCATCATATGGTTCAGAAGGGTTAGCGACAGTGGGGACAACAAAATGAAGTGGAGTGATTAAAAGTCCCACATCAGTAGTCCCACACCCATTTGTGTGCATACAGTCAGAAAGTCCCATTCCTCTTTCCGACATGGTCTCTTCCCTGCATACTTTCACTATGCAGTCAGAATACTCACTGGGCTCTTCTGGTGCTGTAGGGGATTGGTACTCTGCAGTCACCCTGACTGCCACACATCCTACAGTCTCCCTGGTGCTAGCAGAGATGTCAGCTCTCTGAGCATCGGCTGTAGTGTCCAGGGCCAGCTCGTTACTCCCAACCAAGCTGACACTCACTTGGCTTCCTCTGTCTGCTTCCAAGACAGGGAACTGTGCATGACACGGTCCGGTGAAATTCGCGTCAGCGGCGATTTGGGACCTCTGTCCCTTGTTAGGCTCCCCATGATTGATAACAGAGTCCACATCATGATCCAACACATTATTTACTTCCGCAGACAGTAAAAGTTCAGTACGAAGCCCATCTCCTGCTAACTCAGTAGCCACGGCAGATAAAGTCTCACGTAAAGGTTCGCCATCCTGATGCCCTGTATCATCCTCCACTGGTTCACCAACAGCGATCAGCCCCCTGAGCCTCACCAGTTCCAACTGGTACTCACGCTGGGCCTGACGCTCTGCAGCCTCAGCCTCTCGTACGGCTTTGCGCTTCTCAGCCTCTCGTATGGCTTTGCACTCAGCAGCCTCTCTGTCGACAATGGCTTTGCGCTCCGCAGCCTCTCTGTCGACAATGGCTTGGCAGAACTGCACCACCTGCAAAGCGAATACGGGGTTCACATTCTTAATTTGCCTGATAACAGCTAGAAGGTCGCTCGGCAGTGTAGACTTGCTGGGTCCAGCAGAACGGTTTAACCCTGGCGCGGCATCGTTTGTACTGTCCAGTGCTGACTGAGCCCCTGGGGTAGGATTGTCCATGGACTGGTTTCCTCCAGCAGCTAGAGTCCGATCGGCATCCACTAGTGCCTGAATCATACGTTTTCTACTCTGGCCAGACCAAGGGATATTCCTCCGAACACACACGACCGCCAGGTCATCTCTCCTCATCTGCTGGTAATCAGCCATCCTGAGTCTCACACTTGTCAAATAAAATGATAGGAAAGAAAAACAAGAGAAGGGAGGGGAACAGAAATTGCACTCACTGTGTGACTTTTAAAACTATAGTAAAGCTCTGAGTTCTGATTCTGGTGATGTGGGTATTTCTCACAAAATTCTACCCACACTCACTTAAGTTCTTAAAGAGAAAAATGAATTCTCCACCCCACCGCTTGCCACCAAATGTCACGGACCCACCGGTCGCCTGCTCCGATACGTCAATCTGAGCAGCGCCGGCCGTGACTGGGGTTCACTCAGGACACTCGGGTCCTTTCCTTGAGGTACACTGCCACCAGCCAAAACCTGATTTTAGCGCCTGAAACTGCGCAAGGGGCGGCTTGGCTCGCCCCTGACCACACAATACAAGATAACAATGGTAACGTTTTCCAGCCTTTCTCTTATGAGGCTAATGAGTCTTAAGAACACAGAACCAGGACTGGGAATATGTATTATTTATTCCTAGAAATACTACAGAGCTTTAGACAAAAATAGTTACAAGATTTTACAGTGATTTTAAAAGTACACACGAGTTTTAAATGCAATTTCAAAAATAAAAAGGGAAAAAAGACAGAACCTATCTTACACTTAAATACAGATCCTGACGTGGGGGGATCCTCCACAAGAAATCTCTCGTCGCCTACAGCCTGTTTTGCTAGACCCCCAGGTAGTGACACTGACTATCCCAAGGTACAGAGGTTTTATCTGCAGCCTCCCTCATCCCTCCCACCCTTGGGATTTTTAACCATTCCCTTGCTGAGCCTAGTGAAGGTCCCTAGATCTTTCCCATAAAGAATTTGGCCCTGCTTTGAAGTAGATCTTATACATTCCTCAAGTGATAAGAGGTCATTTAGTGCAGGGCCAGAGCCACTTTGGCCGGTTGGCTGGACACTATTGCTCTCCCCCCCAATCTGGTTTATGAGGGGTCTCAGATCTTATCATACATCCTGAGTCCACAGATGGCTACACTCCCTGGGTCACCAATAGTCCACACACATAATACATGACATGTTCTGATCTCCCACATAATAATCACAGGCGGCATGATTTTACCAAACATACCAGACATACATTGATTGCACAGATAATCATAACAGGAGGCATACGTTAATTTGATCGATCACCTGATCTGATCGTTACACCTTGTAACCTACGCTATGTAGGAATGACAACCCGAGATTTCAATCAAAGATTACTGGAGTATATTGGTAATATCCGAAATGTGAACACAGATCTTTCCAAATCCAGAAAATTAACATCAGTAGGCCCCCATTTCCTTTCTTTCCATCAAAGCAAATCAGAAGATCTTAAGGCCTTTGAGCTGGAACAAGTTAAACTTGGCATTAGAGGAGGAGACATAACGAAAGAACTACTCCAGAGAGAAACAAAATCTTCTACCTCAACACAGTCAGTCCGCATGGCTTAAACGAGTACAACTACACCTCCTTCTTAGGCTAGATAAACTTTACTTAATACTCGTGACCTCCCTTGTTCAAACACATATTAAACTATCCAAATTTTCTTAGTAGCTATCACATATGATACTAGATATATACTGTATCTCTCGACTCTTCAAAACTCTGTCAGGTCTATGACCACATGTACAATAGTATAAAAATACCTTTTTCTTGTTTGAAAAAATATGTATGTACTGTATAAGGGCATAATTATATAGGGACCCAGACTCAACAATCCATGTTTATCTAACATATATACAACCTTCCCCCCCTTTTTTTTTTCCTCCCCTCGGTACTCACACCTCATCTACACCATTCTTTCTCACCATTTTTGACTGACATTATCGACCATCAATACAATTTTGTAAAATCTACCTACCATGATAGGTTTCTTTCCAAATATCCCCTTTTTTCACATTTTCTTCCCCCTTCTTTTCTAAACACATTATATTCTCACAACCCCCACCCCCCCCCCTTAATACACATCTCTCACCCACACTAAACAATCATCACTCTATTATTAGATTATTCCACTTGATCCACATAAGACTTATATAACCCCCCACACAAACCTCCTTTTCCTTCACTCCCAATAAATACACAAGTATTCTTTATCCCCCCCCCCCCCCCCCCCAAAAAAAAAAAAATATATATATAATTCATGCATAACCTTTATGGATCCCTATCAATCATCATCACTACTCTATCCATATATTTTATATATAAAAAAACCTTTTTGAAAACAAAATTATCTTTGCATGTGCTCTCCGCACAATTGGGTCTCACTTATCACATCACACCTATATACTACACACAGTTCGCATAAGTTCACACAAAGCTATATGTGCTGAGCCGGTCACTGGATATATACAGTATCACTATATAAAAAATATCACCATAAAAAATATATCAGCAATACACCACTCACTGCAGTTATAGTGCCATTATAATGACATACCATCTCTGCGCTTGTTTAGCGTTGCTGCGTTTGGTACTTGTTTTCTAGCACGGCGCCCGTCGGGTTGATCGCATGCCTTAAGTTTAAGGTACTTAAGGCATGCGATCGACGCGATGGACTCGATTTTATGTCAATCACCAGTGTATTTGCCGGTGAAAGAGAAAATCGCGTTGATCGGGTCCATCGCGGCCCATTATAATTTCCCATAGAGAATAATGTTAAATTATTTTAAAAGTTAAAATTTACATAGGGAAAAATGGGAAATGGCAATTTCTCATTGTATATGGTTAGAAAGTATGGTTAATGGCCCCCCATTGTTAAAGCCACCCCACTATTGATGACAACCCGAAGCATGGCGAGCGCAGCGAGCCCGCGAGGGGCTGCGGTTCGCATCGTCCGACCTTTTCATACCCCCACTATCCATGTCGGCGTGGAGTTGATTTTATATAGTGTGGCGAGCGCAGCGAGCCACCGAGCCCGAAGCGTGGCGAGCGCAGCGTGTGAACCCTGTGAACTTATACGCGTCCCCTTGCTTCAGGCTCAGTGGCTCTCTGCGCTCGCCACACTATATAAAATCAACTCCATGCCGACGTGGATGGTGGGGGTATGAAAAGGTCAGAGGACACGTACGTATTTATTGACATCTAGAAATAGAAATTATTATCTATATTGCTGAAAAAAAGCTCTCTATCAATGTCATACTGTATGAATATATATCATTCCAATTTAGACATTGACTACACATTTGATAAATTCGCGGTCCACCAACCGCATAGAGGTGTCTCTATATATCTTTGCTAATTTTACTGTCAGAGTAGCAGTTCTATTTACCAGTGAAGCCTGATTAAAAACCAGGTATTATTTAAACCAGACAAATCTGCAGTTGACAGACAGGGCTCACCAAGAATATTTATTATGTGTCATGTATGTATTGTGTTATGTCTAATTTAAATAATATATACCTTTTATAACTAATAATTAAACGCTACGTTTTAAACAAGCGTGCCCCCAAACAAAGATAGAACTTTTCTCCCTCCTTTTTGCTTGCAAAACAGACTCTGTACGTAAAGCTCATCTTAAATATTGGCAAGTGGTTTCCACTGGTCTAAACCATGTTATTTTGTCTGTAGACTGTTTTTTAAGACACTGTTAGTGGAGCCACTCTAGTGGGAAAATCCCTTTTGAACCTACAAGAATACCCCACCAGATTGAGAAATGTCCTGAGATGTGAGTTACATGTAGGTTTAGACCAAGTTAGAACTGCTTCTACCCTACTAGGCTGAGGTTTAACCTGTCCTCTGTCCACAATGTACTCAAAATACTTGGCTTCCACCATACCAATGGCACATTTCTCAGGGTTGGCGGTAAACCGGTGTTCATGTAGAGACTATGAGATTGCCTCTTCCTTTGGTAGCTGTGATTCCCAGTTAGAGCTGAAAATAACATTGTTGTCTAAATATGCAGCTGTGGGGCAGCAGCATCTTATTCATAGCTCTCTGGAAGGTTGCTGGAGCACCATCTATATTAAATGGCAGCATTTTGTACTGAAATAAAGTATAATCTGGGGTAGAGAAGACAGTTTTTGCCTTAGCAGCTTCTGTAAAGGAATCTGCCAATATCCTTTTGTCAAATCAAGAGTGGTAAGATACTGACTCTTGACTAAATAAACCCAGGGTGTAGGGTACTAATCAAAGTGAGAAACCTGATTTAATTTACGAAAGTCATTGCAAAATCTTAAAGTTCCGGAAGTCTAAGGTACTAAAACAATGGGATTATTCCACTCGCTGGTTGACTCCTTTATAACCCCTAGGCATAGCATCTCTTCTTGCATTATAATGGCCCGCTTTGCTTCAGGTATGTGATACAGTCTTTGTTTAAAGACTACCCCAGGGTGGAGTGAGATCATATTGGATGATTTGTGTCCTTCCCGGAATGGCAGAAAACACATCTTAGTACTGGGGCTCCAAATTTACCAATTCCTGTTTCTGACCTGGACAAAGAAGTGTGATTTCAATGGGTACCTGGCATTCTGGAACTGTTCTTTGCTACCAAAGAGGGCTGACTGGCACTTTCCTTCCAGTGATTTAACAGGTTTACATGGTAGATTTTTACCTCCCTTCTTCTACCGAACTTTGTAATAGGCCGGTCCCACTACCTTTATGATCTCATATGGGCCCTGCCAGTAGGCATACTTACGCCTACTTTCTGTAGTTTGTACATACACTACACCTTGTCTCTTAATTTAAAAGACCGGTTGACTGCAGTGATGTTATAACTTTGTTTCTGACGTTGTTGTGCCCTTTCTATATGTTAGCTCATAAGTGGCATAATCTGCCTTAGATGGCCATACGATTTGGAAAAAAACTGAATTAGGGTAGATGTTTCCACCCTTATTTTAATAAATCTAGAATCCCTCCGGGTTGTCATCCATAGAGGAGGTCAAAGGGACTAAACCCTGTAAAGGATAGCAATACCTCTCAGCCAATCCCCACTTCCCAGTGGGTATAAGTATCATGGGAAACTCAGTCCAAATTGCTAGTGCTTCAGTTGTCTCCTGCCGATAAAGTGGTGACTCTCTGCTGCAGTGTGTTTGCCTTCTAGCTTCCAGGTATACCAGCTCCTGTGATCCTTTGCCTCTGAGATGGGTACTCACTCCAGCACAATACTTCCTAGCTGATTCGATGTTCTACCATCCTTCCTGATATTCAATGTTCTACCATCCTTCCTGATATTCGATGTTCTACCATCCTTTCTGATATTCTATGTTCTACCATCCTTCCTGATATTCGATGTTCTACCATCATTCCTGATATTCTATGTTCTACCACCATTCCTGATATTCATGTTCTACAACAAACCTGACAGTTGATATTCTGCCATCATTCCTGATCCACAGTATCCTGGTGAATAACTTCACAGTTTTTTACGTCATCATTCCTGAATCCATTACATTGGTATTCAATCCACAATAATGAATTCTTCATTATCTTTTCTATACCGCATTGGGTTTATTACACAAATTGCATCAGCGTATCACTGCACCTAGCATGTCCTGACCATCAATGTGCCTATTTGCTATGCTATGCCAAAGACTGTGTGTGATATATCAATACTGCATTCTATTGAAATACCGATTACCAATCTTACCACCGCTGTTTATCATCACCTGCATGCTTAATAAAGACTAAAGACTTTGTTCTTTGCTTACCTGCTTCCTGCATTCTGGTCATGCCTTCAGGATAATACTGAAGTACCATATTATGGTTCCAGGCACAAGAGTTGTATTAAACCTCTCCTTTTTATCCATCAGTCAGAACCTTTTCTTGATCCCTCTATTACTCAGGCCTCAGGCATGACACAAAGCATACCATGGGAGGCAGAGCCTTTGGCTTAACCACCAAGACCTGAGTTCTGGCCTTTGGTACCTGAGTTCTGGGCTTTGGTACTGGCACGAATCCTGAAATGGCTTAGATAATTTTTTTCCCAGGATCAGGTGCCACTCAATCACCAGTGACAGCACCTCAAATGTCTAGGGGTAAGCCTGAAGGGTCCACTACTGCAACAAGCAGACTAACCAGTGCCAGATTAAGGTCTAAATGGGCCTGTAGCTGAAAATGATCAAGGGCATATTAAGCGCAATAGGGGTTGTGACCAGCACCTAATAAGGGCCCTTATTCTGAATCGAGCGGTACGGCCCGCGTGCGGCCGTACCGCCGATGTTTTCAGTCTGCACATGCGCAGAGGTCAATCTGCGCATGTGCAGGCGAAATCGCCGCACATAAAGTTTCGCCGCCGCAAAGGGGGCGTATAGGGGCGTGAGGGGCTTCATACCCTCATTTCCCTATGCATACGCCCCGCGTTTCATGGGCGTTCCCATGCAAACGCGGGGCGTATGCATGGTAATGAGGGTATGACGCCAGTGATGGGGGCGGAAAGCTGACGTCGCCGGATGTCAGTTCTCCGGCCCCATACAAGCTATCACACGGACGATTGTCCGTGTGGTCTCAGCTTGCGGGAGCTGCTGGGGCGTGCGGCCCTGCCTTCGATGGTCGACGACCATCGAATGCAGGGGGCAGCTCCCACCATGGTGGAGGCGTACGCCCCACCATTTTCATGCGGATCGCCAGCCGTCCGTGTACGGACGGCCGTGGCGATCCGTAGTGTGGGCGGGGATTGGTTTGTGCGGCCGGAGCACCGTGTGCGGCTCCGGCCGCACGATTCAGAATAAGGGCCAATGTGGGAGGCATGACCAGTGTTCTGTTTCATTAGTCTGCTCATGAGTGTGTCTCTATTTGTGTACATACTTTCAACTAATTATATATGCATGGAAAAGGCAGGGGGCTGGCATAGAAAAAATGCAGGGAGATGTATTGGCGGGTTCCCTCCAAAGGTGCACCTGCAGGATGCCGATGTCCTAAGATACTTGCGGGGTGAGGCGGCACTCCACTCAAAAGAATACTGAAAGCTGAAACTTGGTAGACAACATTTCAGCACCTTTTATCTGGCCACCTAAGTTTACCACACCATATACCCCTTATACAAATCATGCAACACAAAAGTATTCCCCTGTACTTGCCTCTTACACATTGAATAAGCCAAAATTCACAGCGACTGAGCCAAAATTCACACTATGGCACACAAATAAATTCACGTTATGCGACACTAATCTGTGTGACATAATGTGAATTTATCCTTAATCTAGGTAAAATTCAGATTTTGCCACATGGATTGAGCCAAAATAAGCACTTTACTAAACAGATTGAGCAATAATGCACAATATGCTTCATAAAATGGGCAGTACGAATGGTGTAATGGTTAGCATTACTGCCACACAGCACTGAGGTCATGGGATCGACTCCCACCATGTCCCTAACTGTGCAGAGTTTGTATATTCTCCCAATACTTGCGTGGGTTTACTCCGGATGCTCCGATTTCCTCCCACAATCCAAAAATATATTGGTAGGTTAATTGGCTCCTAACAAAATTAACCCTAGAATGTCTGTGTGTGCATGTACATGTGGTAATGACTATAGCTTGTAAGCTCCACTGGAACAGGGACTGATGTGAATGTTCGAATATTCTCTGTAAAGCGCTGTGGAATATGTGTGCGCTATATAAGAAACTGTTAATAAAATAAATAAACAGGGGTAAGGCGTGCATTAAAAACTTACTCTATAATGCCCATTACATGTTAAGCCACACATCATAATGTCCATTACGTATTATGCCAAACACCATAATGCCTATTAAAAATGATGCTACATAAGTGCTGCTTACCTACATGCTCATTGCCAGGGGTTCCATGCTCATTGTCATGAGGGATAACATGCTCATTGCCAATGAGGAATGCATGCTTGCGTTAACTGGGGGACAACTGCTGCCGGGCAGAAATGACAGCCGGGGAGAGAGCAGGGGGCTGCCCGGCTGTATTCAGAAACACATAGAAACATAGAATTTGACGGCAGATAAGAACCACTTGGCCCATCTAGTCTGCCCCTTTTTTAAACATGTTACCTCAAACCATATTTGATTCTTATTTTTTTGTAAGGATATCAATATTGTACTACTGTATTTGCCTCTACCACCTCTGATGGGAGGCTATTCCACTTATCTACTACTCTTTCTGTGAAGTAATTCTTCTTCAAATTTCCCCTGAATCTTCCTCCCTCTAGTTTCAGTGCATGTCCTCGTGTTCTGCTGCTCCTCTTCCTGTGGAGAATGTCTCCCACCTGTACCTTGTTAAAGCCCTTGATATATTTGAAAGTTTCTATCATGTCCCCCCTTTCCCTGCAGGTCACGGCTATTTTAAATAATATCCCTTTCACACCAGAAAATGGTCCCAGGATCATGCAGGGACATTACTGGGCTGGCCCCTTTTACACCAGCCCAGTCCCTGCATTTTCTGGTGTGAGGGGAGAGAAAACCACCCCACCCCCCCTTTAAACAACCAGTTATATCCTCAAAACCAACTGACCCATTTACATGTGGGCTTTGAATGATTTTGGTCCCATCAAACTGGGCCGTGGTAGAGAATTTGCACCTTCAGTGTTGTTAAATATGTGTACCATATAGCAAACAGGTATGTCATGGTTTCTTTACTTCGTCACTCCTCTGGAATGTCTCTCAGGGGGTGTCACACTCGTTTGTGTTGGAAGTATATAAATAAAAGGTGTAGGAAAAAATGGAAAAGTGGTTTGTATTTAGTGCTCTGCTGCCACCTTGTGGATTACAAAGTAAAGCAAGTGTAAAAGGAATGTTACACCTGTCTCCTTTTCCACTTTTTAATTAGAGTTTGAACACTGCTGATTGGCATTCTCAATTGCTTGGATATCTTTTTATATCCCTTTACTGTTTTACATAGTTCAATTACCTTTTCCCATAGATCCTTTATCAATTATTTTGCTTTCCCCATGACTCAGAATCCAGACTCGTCAGTGCAGCACTGGATGAAAGATGCAAGGGTCTTTCAGGAGACCAGAAATGCACTGACCTTTTATACACACACACTGATTACAAGCAAGCAGATCACAGGTGAGGTTGGTTACCTTTATTAGCCATTCAAACCCGTTTGTGTCAACTTGTGTGCATGTTATCAGGCCACAATCTCCAGGGTATGTAAACTTTTGATCAGGGTCATTTGGGTAATTTCTGTTGTCATTATGGTTTAAACAGAGTAAACACAGTTGTTTGGCAATAAATAGTTTCACCCAACCACTAACCATGAGTGAAAGAAAAGTTTGTGAGTTATCATTCATATTATCTGACAAATGACCACAAAATAACAAATTCTGCAAGGGTATGTAAACTTATAAACACAACTGTATGTAGAATATAGCATGTCAGCGGCGGCACTCCCAAAAAGAATACACGAGGCAGATAGCAATTTCAAAATTTCAGGGTTTTAATGCCACCCCGTCATCAGGATGCATAATAGTGTGCAAACAAAGCCTTTAAATAGGGTTACTCACCCATCAAATTGGCGTCAAATTGGTCCGTCATCAGGAAGCGTCTGGTAGTCACAGTAACCAAGGACACCAAGCACGCTCCGAAGTATCTCCTAGCATACCCCGCCCCTTAGCTCTGCCCACCTTGTCCACCACTGATGACCTACAGCCCATGCGCCTGACAGGGTCTGTGTTACCATATACAACAAGCGACGCAAGCATCAAGGAAGTGTCGTGATACAGGTTGATCACTCACCCCTTGCTCCTTGGCCTGTTTAATGCCTGACTGACGTAGTGCCTACGGTCATAGAGTGTTCTGTACAGTAAGTCTTAGCCACAAACCTGTACCCAAAAGGACAAGTCAGCAAACAATGTACCGAGTAGTGCATGTGTGTCGTATGAAATCATTTTTCCCACTAAAAATATGGTTAAACGAGTTGGAGGCTGTCAAATTTCTACATGTCTGACATTTTGACGTGTCAGGAAACCTTCCTGGTATCCTTGGCTTCTATGCATATTAGTGATATCCATATGGGATACCCAATCCGTATATTACGCCCCCTTTGATAACAGGGCATAATGTTAGTATCTTTGTGACCCAAGCTGGCATCTGCTTTTACAATAGGCCACCATCGTTTATTGCATTTACTAAGTTCCTCACTCCTGTTATTCGAATGGTTAACCCAGGAGAGATGGCTAGATATAGCCATGCTAACTAAAAAAAAACCAGGAACCTCCTTATTTTCTCTCAGCAGCTTCAAAAAATGCAGTGGTGTCCTGGATACAATCTTTACTCCCCAGAATACAGGGCTGCAATAACGCATTTAAGTATAGTGAAGTAGCTTGAAATAGAGAATTGCATGCCACAATAATAGGCCACCAACTGTAAGCATTTACACAATTTACATTTATATACTTCTGGAGGATCCTTTTTCAAATGGCAATATACCTTTTCATTAAACAATTGATTTGCTATTTATGCTTTTATCAGCGATATGGCGATATCATTATATTTTGTCAAATCCTTAAGTGCAGAAATTTTGGCCTGCCTATATTATTAGATACAGGTTCATATGTAGACTTTTTCAATTTGCATAATTGTAAAGGAATATCACTGACAACACTATTAGACATAGAATCATGACATTTCTCCTGCAGCTTCAACTGTCAGCATAATTTATAACATTCCACTTGCCACTTCATACCATCAACCCCCCCCCGTGGGGACAAAAGAAAGTCCTTTACACAGTACTCTGTTTTGTGCTGGCAACAACACATGTGAAGAAAGATTTATGACCGTCCCCTCCGTGCCAGAGGTGGCCAGCCCACTCTGCCTCTTCATTTTGTTCTGGCACCCCCTACAAGTTCGCATCCGTTTCCTGTTGTTATTATGCCCCTTAAGGGGATGCCAGGCGTATATTAGATTAGAATCACTGGTGTATATACCCTCATTAGAGGAAAAGTCTCTGCCTGGATGTTTCCACCCCCTCCTGCAAGTACATTTATTGTGGTCCCTCTCTGGACCTAAATGCTGACTCTATCCACCATATACCCAAGGGTACACCTAGTTATGCTCATCGTCCATTTATAATCATACATAGTCCTTATGTAGCTTCTGTGTTTTGAAGGCAATCAAAACTTTTTTTATAACTCGATAACTGACTTGAACGTCTCTGAAACCAATTAACAGTTTTATGACCCCCCCCCAAGACCTTCTTATCTTCTAGCTCAAACTCTGTAATTTAATCATATATAAGAGCAAGCTCATGCCCCGACTCCTCCATTACCAACAGAATGAGGTCGAGACTACAGATGGGGCAGGTCCCATCTTTGCAGGGGATGGCGATGGCGACGCCAGCCGCCATCCACCGCCAGCGCCATAGCTATAGCGAGAAGGGGACGCGCGCGAATGAGAGGCGCGCGCGTCCCCTTCCGACGGCGCTTCCAGCTCTTCCCCCGGGTCAAGGCCGGCTTGTCGGTGATGACCCGGGGTCCCCGCCGCCTGCCCGCACCCCCCCCTAACCCTGTCTGTCTCCCTGAAGCGGAGACGGACAGGGTTCCCGTCGCCCCGCCGACGGAGATTGAGATGCGCGTGCGACGCACGCACGTCTCAGTCAGATGGTGAGGCAGGCCGCTGGCGGATCGCCAGCGCTGACGTTCTGGCGATTCACCAGCAAAGAAGAGGCCTGCCCCATCTGTACATTTGTTGAGCACCCCAATCCATTCTTTACAGAAGGAGATCTTATACTTGCCAATAGTTGGGGGATTCTTGACCAGAAACCCTCTTGGAATTCTTTTTTCTTTATAGTAGTAACTGACAGTAACACCATGCATCAGAAAATTTACCTCACATTGCCATAACCGTAAAAAATATCTGTAGATATGTTCCATGGGTCTGGTCTCAGCTATGTCTGCCAATTTCTCACTAAAAAGCATGGACTCCGCCTCCGATTCAGAACAAAAAGTCTTTAAATCTTCGTGTCTCCAGGGACAATTTGGTCCCCTCTGCCTGGTCCTCAACCTGGTTGGCTCTGGGCTCCATGGTGGATATAATGCTGATGAGAAGGTAGGTATATACCCAATAATGTTTATTGCAGTCGGGTGCTCATACCCCAAATGTCCAGCCTTTGCCCAGCTGTTCAACAATGTACAAGTACACAATAGGGTAGCACTCTCTGTAGGACTACTCGGATATATATATATATATATATCAGTGGAAGAAGATGTCTCCAGTCTCTTCATTT
The DNA here is from genome assembly GCF_055691185.1 of Crinia signifera. NCBI lineage: Eukaryota > Metazoa > Chordata > Amphibia > Anura > Myobatrachidae > Crinia > Crinia signifera. The sequence continues at coordinate 115,922,566 of NC_139219.1, read as the reverse complement.
GCGAGTGCCGCCACCCCCCACCCGTTGTATACAGTGTCAGGAGTTCCCTGACACAAAGGAGGGCACCGCTTTATTCGTTCACTCCTATCTACAGCCACCATCTATTTGGAGTGCCGCCCTTACAAATATATATATATATATATATATATATATATATATATATTCCAAAGACAAAAAACCTTACGGTTTCACATGTCCCGTTAAGGCTTCTTACACATGATCTGGCATTTCTGAAACCTGTTGGAACTCTTCCACTCAAACACCAAAAAGCAATGAAATTACGATCATTAAGGCTGACTCCTTAATGGACGTGTTCCTTGCACAATACAGATATGGTACGCCATCACAGCCTGTGGGTAAGTGCAGATTCAGCACTCTCACCTGTGTCACAAACTTGGGGTGCACTCCCATTCGGGGATTGGCTAGACCTGACACAGGGGCGCGGAGTCTAACCGTGCCGGGGGTTTTCTGCCAGTGACCCCTCCAAGTGGGATATGGGCTTCTGCGGCACCCGACACGTCGGTCGCGGCCCCCTGGTCAGGTTCCCCGTATGAGTGGTGGTAGCTTGTGGAATATGGAGCGTGGTCGTCAAGCCGGGTCAGTAACAGGTGAGCAGATACGGTACCAAGGAATGCAGCACACAGGGAGCGGGCAGGAGAATGGTAACAGAACTAGCCAAGGTCATACACTGGATGTCACGGATGTAGTACACAGGGAGCAGACAGGAGAATAGTCAGGAGAATAGCCGGAATCATACACTGGTAAACACTGGGTACGGTACACGAGGATCAGGCAGGAGAGTGGTCAGGAGGCAGGCTGAGGTCATACACAGGTAACCCACGATTCACGGTACACAGGGATTAAGCCGAAGGATAGTCAGGAAACAAGCCGCAGTCAGTATCTGGTGATCAGGAACACAGTAAAGTACAAGGGACGCTGGAGCAGGTTGTGAGCCTATACTCTGGCAGCTTCTTTCTGTCAGAGACTGCCTTTTATAGGAAGCACAGGGAACTCACAGGTGAACTAATCAACCAGGTGTTACTAATTAGCTGAGCTCAGATCTCACAGCACAGTTCAACTATACAGAGCTGTCAGCAGCATGAGACAAAGCCAGCAGGATTTGACCAGCAGGTAACTGAAATACATGCATATTGTGACACACAGAGTGAGATTGCTGTCACTCACACAATGGTGGAGCTGCTAATTCACAAATTTGTGTGCTCATTGGAATACACACATGCAGTCTATGCAACTGAAGGTCTGAGCAGTAAACAGAGCTGAGAGGATGGGGTAAAAGTGGTGTTGATTGGGGTAGGAGGCAGTGTGGTGCAGATGGGGAGGAATAGAAATGTGTAGATGGTAGGAAGGCTAAGCAGCACTGATGGGGGACTAACGAATCAGATGGGTGGAAAACAGTGGCACAGATTGGGGAAGGTAAGATGCGATTGGGTGGGAAACAGAGGAGCATTTGGAGGAAAGACAGCACTGATGGGGGAGGGTGTTCGGAGCAAAGGGGATAAAGGGAAAACAGAGCATTACAGATGGAGAGGGGAGACAGCAGTACAGATGGTAGGAAACTGTTTCATGGATGAGGCGGGCAGAGCAGCATGGATGGAGGGGGAGATAGAGTACCACTAATAGAGGGGAAGCCAGTGACACATATAGAAGGAAACAGTGGCATCTGTGTGGAAAGACGGGGCAGCGCAGATGGGAAAAGACACATTGATGCGGATGAGGGAATACACACAGCAGTAGGTATTGGGAAGACAGAGCAGCATGAAGGCATATAGGAGAAGTGTAGATGGATAGTAGTTGGGAGTATTGTAGTTTTTTGCAAGTATGAAAGATGTTTCTGGTAACTGCATGTGAATACTAAATGGATATAGGTAGTGAGTGTGAAAGATGTTGGACCCTCAGCTGGATAGTTATAGTAATAGTGTTTATTCTAGCACCTGCCATCTTTGTAAACCCATGCAGTTCCTCTACCCTGTCTGGGGTGTTGCTGTCTGCTGTTGTGTTTCTGGCACAGGTCTGGTTTGCAGTGCTGATACACAGACCACACTGTGCTAGAAGCACTACAGCAGACAGCTACACCCAAGGCAGCGAAGAGGAACTAGTTGGGTTTTCAAAGATGGCGGGTGCTAGAATGAACACTATAGTAACTAAAAGGTATATACAGTTTTAAATGATTGTGGGTTCTTATTAGGATGAGTGTGCCACATAACTGCTCAGACCTTCAGTTGCATAGGCTGCATGTGTGTATTCCAATGAGCACACAAATCTGTGAATTAGCAGCTCCACCATTGTGTGAGTGACAGCAATCTCACTCTGTGAGAGTGCTGAATCTCCACTTACCCACAGGCTGTGATGGCGTACCTTATCTGTATTGCGCAAGGAACATGTCCATTAAGGCGTCAGCCTTAATGATTGTAATTTCATTGCTTTTTGGCGTTTGAGTGGAAGAGTTACAACAGGTTTCAGAAATGCCAGATCATGTGTAAGAAGCCTTAATGGGACATGTGAAACCGAATTTCATAGCTTTTTTTCAATTTTGTTTTTTTAATTCAGAAATGTAAAATTTCACTGTAAGAATAAAAATTGGATTTTTAAAAATGTTTAACAATAACACACCCTTGGCAACAAACATTACCACTGGCTACAAACATTACAAACCCCTGGCAAGGCTCATCTTCCTCTCCCGCCGCTCTACCTCCGCCTCCCCACTCTGTCTATCTCTTTACTGGCTCCCCATTCCTTTCCGAGTTCTCTTTAAACTCCTCACCACCACCTACAAGGCTCTCTCCTCCTCCACCGCTCCTTACCTCTCTTCACACCTCTATCCACACTCCCTCCCATCCTCTTCGCTCCATCACTGACCGCCGACTGACCTCTCACCTAATCACCTCCTCCCACTCCCGTGTCCAAGACTTCTCTCGCGCTGCCCCCCTGCACTGGAACAACCTCCCGCCACCCATCAGGCTTTCTGATTCCCTTACCTCCTTCAAGCGCTCCCTCAAAACCCACTTTTTTCGACTAGCCTATCCCTCCTCCTAACCTCTTTTGATTCTGCCTCCGTTCCCCTCCGTTCCTACTTATCCTATTGTTTTTCGTTCGTCCATTTTTAGTATGTTAACTCTTATGAGTAGGGTCCTCCTTCCTCACATACTCACCCTACCTCTTTACCTCACCTGTGCTCCTGTCCTGTTCTTCCCTTCCTCTACTTCATCTTCAGTCTCCTAGACAATTTTGACACCTACTTCTGAACTGATGCTGATTTTAGTTCTACCAGCTATACCCCTATTTATACTGTATTTTTCAACACACCCTGTACGTTACCTTGTAATTAGTTTTTTGTTTGCTATGTACGGTGCTGCGGACACTTTGCGGCACCTTATAAATAAACGTACTACTACTACTAAGGAGTATGACACCCATCCCAGAGCATAAAACCCCTGGCAATGAGCATGACACCCAGTGTGTAGAAGCTATACTGTAGGACATAATGTATCACGGGCATTGCAGTGTGGGGCATATGGTGCAGGGGACATTACTGTATGGGGCTTAATATGGTGAAAAAATGTTCTTCCTGTGGTGGCAAAGGTCTGTTGGTGCAGGACCAAAAACTGGGGTGTAAGGTAGTGTTCTCCGGTGAGGCTATGACCATTTTAATAAGACCACGCCCCTTGCCTGGGGCAGAGATCAAATTACAAATGATATATACATGACACGCTGACCCTACCAGGTCATGGATCAGCTGCGGGTGTGTGAGTATGTATGGATAGACTGCATATATGTGTGTGTGTGTGTGTGCGCGTATGTATGAATGTATGAATAGGCTATGGGTGTGTGTGTGTGTGTCAATGATGCCTACCTATACATGACACACTGACCCTACCAGGTCATGGAAATTTACCAGGCTGGGGGTTCCTCCCGGAGATGGGGACCAGTCTGCTCCTGCTATCTGACTTGATTGTTTCCCCTCCAGCAGTGAGTTCCAGGCTGCAGCTCCCCTCTTCCCTGGTGTCCGCAGATGCTGACCGGGAACACAGAGCCAGGCCTCCCCCTTCTGGCATGGTTAGTGGTGCTGTCTCCACTGCTGGATCACCGGAGTTAAGGGGAGTGTCGATGGGGTGACCAGGGCGGCAGGCTCCCTGTGGAGGGCTGCTGCGCATGTGCCTCCTCCCATGGTCCTCCCTGCAAAGGACCATGGGAGGAGCTACACACAACTGTGCATGCTCTGCAGCCCTCCCGGGCCATTTTGGTTTTGTACAATGAACAAGTTTGTTTTTTGGGTACGATCAAATTCTGCTAAGAGAAATGTAACCTATTTTAGTCTAAAAAAAAGGGAGGGAGGTAGTGAGTCACACCATACCTCTGGTGATATATTGAATAATATAATAATAGCCAAGGAAAGCCGCATATGACAACAAGCAAACCAGCTTGTAAGAAATAAAAGATAACAATTGGAAAGCTGTCACAGCATTGGCAATTGTACCTTTGATTAAAGTTGAAAATTAAATGTAATATAGGTCCCCCTTTTCAATAATGGCACAAGACTCAGTTCATTTGAAATAAAAATATTTTATAAACACATAATAAAGTCATATACAGAAATATACATAAATCACATGTAATTAATGGTAAAACAATGTAACTTAAGGTGCTGGTGTCCCAATTAATTAAAAGTAATGAAAGTATCAGCAGCAGACCTCACTTGAAGCTCAGGCAGGATGTGATGGAGCTGGCGGAAAAGAGCTGGGTCATGGTCAGAGCCCACAGCGGGCAGAGGAATCCGCACTGGAGCAGGCAGGTGCAGTGCCGGGGGTGTGGGAGTAGAAGGGGGGGTTAGTTGAGGTCTGACAGAGCAGGCAGTACTATGGAGGAAGCGACAGTGAGAGACCGAGGCCTAACCAGTTTGTGCAGGACGGGGAGGGGAGGTCGGCGGTTGAGAAGCCCCTGAGCAGATGAAAGCTACCAGTCACTGGTTGGCCGGGTGAGAGGTGCGGGCAGGAGGTGTGGGGGGAGAAGGCCGCAAGGGCCAGTGAGAGGGGGACAGTGTACACATGGGGTCACTGAAGGGAGAGGGGGGACAGTATACATGGGGGTACTGAGGGGGGGACAGCGTACACATGGGGGCACTGAGGGGGTTATAGGCTGCAGGGTGTGTATGGTTAGGGTAATAGGCTGTGGGGTTGTATGGTTAGGGTTATAGGCTGTGGGGTGTATATGGTTAGGGTTATAGGCTGCAGGGGGTGTATGGTTAGGTTTATAGGCTGTGGGGTGTGAATGGTTAGGGTTATAGGCTGCGGTGTGTGTGTATGGTTAGGGTAATAGGCTGCGGGTGGGTGTGTATGGTTAGGGTTATATGCTGCAGTGTGTGTGTATGGTTAGCGTAATAGGCTGCGGGGTGTGTGTGTATGGTTAGGGTCAGTGGCTCACACCAGATGCCCGGAGGCGAAATACAAAGTGGTGCCCCTACCCAGTGGCGTAACTAGAAATTTTATGCCCCAAAGCCAAAAAAGTTTCTGCCCCTTCCCCCATGCTTCCAGCTTGCGCATAACCCAATAACAGTCAGGGAATGAGCAATCAGAAAGCTGAAGGGGCAAGGGAGGAAGTAATGTGCACACAATATTCCTCAGTTCTATCAGAGGCCATGTCACCAGTGGAACATCTGCATGAATAAAGATTTTAGGATAGGAGTCGGTGTCCAGGATAGTACACAGAAGCCGGGGCTAGTGCCAGAAATTGTGGGGCCCAGTACAGATTACATACTACTGCGCTCCGCATACTCACCAATCAGGATGCCAGCTGTTGGGATTCCGGTATTGGCATCCTGATCCATTTTGAGGTTGTGGCGCTGGTCATCTGATGGCAGTTGGGATGCCTGCATCGGTAACTGAACGCCGGCATCCTGACCACTGGGATGCTGCCCCATCCCATGATAAATGGGGTCCTATATCATGGTATAAAGTCCTACTCTTGTCACGCCCTATATAGTATTCATTGACTAAGCACTGCTGCAGCAGCAAAGCAAAGTTTTTAAATAAGAGAAGCAATTACCTGTGCAGGGTGCCGACCTCCTATAGGGTCAGTAAGCAGGGGCAGGGGGGCTCCTCCAACTTGCTGACCTTGTCCTTAATCTGTACTGGGACTGTAGTTTATAATGCTGCTGCTACTAGGAGCCGACAGCTGCTGTCCTCATGCACATGGCTCTGGCAGAGCAGTCAGCAGGGCGTCCTCTAAGAAGGGGCTGCTGAGCAACAATAGCAGAGGGGTTCTCTGGACATTTTATGTTATCTACAGTCACGGTTGGTGCTTAGCAGGCTCCCACACCCCCCTTCCCCCTCCTTCACACAGAGTACGTGAGTACGTGAGCACATACTGTTTAGCCGACTACTGCTAGTTATCGGAGGTCGGAGGCTGTCAGGACTCTCTAGTCCACACAGTGACAGCCGCTCCGCCCCCTCCCTGCACGCTGCCCTGCACACAATCTTTCCATGACATCTCAGCCAGGGTCACAGGACTCACAGCATCAGAGTGGCTCTATTACAGCAGGGACAACGTGGGATGGGGACAATGAAGCAGACGCCCCTTCAGGGCTAAAAGCCCGGCGGCAAATGACTTCATTGTCTCCGGGACTTCCGCCACTGGTTAGGGTTATAGACTATGGGGTGTGTATGGTTAGGGTTATATGCTGCGGTGTGTGTGTATGGTTAGGGTAATAGGCTACGGGGTGTGTGTGTATGGTTAGGAATATACTGTAGGCTGCAGGGTGTGTGTTTATGGTTAGGGTTATAGGCTGCGGGGGGGTGTATTGTTAGGGTTATAGGCTGCAGGGTGTGTGTGTGTGGTTAGGGTTATAGGCTGCGAGGTGTGTGTGTATGGTTAGGAATATACTGTAGGCTGCAGGGTGTGTGTGTATGGTTAGGAATATACTGTAGGCTGCAGGGTGTGTGTGTATGGTTAGGGTTATAGGCTGCGGGGGGGGGTGTATTGTTAGGGTTATAGGCTGCAGGGTGTGTGTGTGTGGTTAGGGTTATAGGCTGCAGGGTGTGTGTATGGTTAGTGTTATAGGCTGCAGGGTGTGTGTATGGTTAGGATTATATGCTGTGGGGTGTATGTGTATGGTTAGGGTTACAGGCTGCGGAGTATGAGTATGGTTAGGGTTATATTTTGCGGAGTGTGTGTGTGTGTATGGTTAGGGTTATAGGCTGCAGGGTGTGTGTATGGTTAGAGTTATAGGCTGCGGGGTGTGTGTATGGTTAGGGTAATAGGCTGTGGGGTGTGTGTATGGTTAAGGTTATAGGCTGCGGGGTGTGTGTGTATAGTTAGGGTTATAGGCTGCAGGGTGTGTGTATGGTTAGGGTTATACAGTATGCTGCTGGGTGTATGTGTATGGTTAGAGTTACAGGCTGCAGAGTATGTGTATGGTTAGGGTTATATGCTGCGGAGTGTGTGTGTGTATGGTTAGGGTTATAGGCTGCAGGGTGTGTGTATGGTTAGGGTTATAGGCTGTGGGGTGTGTTTATGGTTAGGGGTATAGGTTGCGGGGTGTGTGTGTATAGTTAGGGTTATAGGCTGCGGGGTGTGTGTATGGTTAGGGTTATAGGCTGCAGGGTGTGTGTGCATGGTTAGGGTTATAGGCTGCGGGGTGTGTGTATGGTTAGAGTTATAGGCTGCGTTGTGTGTGTATGGGTAGGGTTATAAGCTGCAGGGTGTGTGTGTATGGTTAGGGTTATAGGCTGCGAGGTGTGTGTATGGCTAGGGTTATAGGCTGCGGGTGTGTGTATGGTTAGTGTTATAGGCTGCGGTGTGTGTGTATGATTAGTGTTATAGGCTGTGGGGTGTGTATATGGTTAGGGTTATAGGCTATGGGGTGTGTATATGGTTAGGGTTATAGGCTGTGGGTGTGTGTATGGTTAGTGTTATAGGCTGTGGGGTGTGTATATTGTAAAGGTTATAGACTGCGGGGGTTTGTGTTTGTATGGGTAGGGTTATAGGCTGTGGGGTGTGTGTATGGTTAGGGTTATAGGCTGTGGGGTGTGTATATGGTTAGGGTTATAGGCTGCAGGGTGTGTGTATGGTTAGGGTTATATGCTGCTGGGTGTATGTGTATGGTTAGAGTTACAGGCTGCAGAGTATGTGTATGGTTAGGGTTATATGCTGCGGAGTGTGTGTGTGTATGGTTAGGGTTATAGGCTCCAGGGTGTGTGTATGGTTAGGGTTATAGGCTGTGGGGTGTGTTTATGGTTAGGGGTATAGGTTGCGGGGTGTGTGTGTATAGTTAGGGTTATAGGCTGCGGGGTGTGTGTATGGTTAGGGTTATAGGCTGCAGGGTGTGTGTGCATGGTTAGGGTTATAGGCTGCGGGGTGTGTGTATGGTTAGGGTTATAGGCTGCGTTGTGTGTGTATGGGTAGGGTTATAAGCTGCAGGGTGTGTGTGTATGGTTAGGGTTATAGGCTGCGAGGTGTGTGTATGGCTAGGGTTATAGGCTGCGGGTGTGTGTATGGTTAGTGTTATAGGCTGCGGTGTGTGTGTATGATTAGTGTTATAGGCTGTGGGGTGTGTATATGGTTAGGGTTATAGGCTGTGGGGGATGTGTATATGGTTAGGGTTATAGGCTGCGGGTGTGTGTATGGTTAGTGTTATAGGCTGTGGGGTGTGTATATTGTAAAGGTTATAGACTGCGGGGGTTTGTGTTTGTATGGGTAGGGTTATAGGCTGTGGGGTGTGTGTATGGTTAGGGTTATAGGCTGCAGGGGGTGTGTATGGTTAGGGTTATAGGCTGTGGGGTGTGTGTATGATTAAGGTTATAGGCTGCGGGGTGTGTGTGTATAGTTAGGGTTATAGGCTGCAGCGTGTGTGTATGGTTAGGGTTATATGCTGCGGGGGTGTATGTGTATGGTTAGGGTTACAGGCTGTGGGGTGTGTATATGGTTAGGGTTATAGGCTGCAGGGTGTGTGTATGGTTAGCAGGGGCGGATTTAGGGAGGAGGGCGCCCCTAGGCACAACAATAATGTTTACTAAGTAGGACAGTTTATAGGGGCAGTATCTGCATTTCCTATCCATTTACACTCTATTTAAGATGGAATATAGTACAGTACAGTGGATATTTTGCAGTTATTGGTACATTTTGGGCTGACAGTACTATCACAGGCATCCAAGTGCCGCCCCCAAACATGTGCCGCCCCTAGGCCGGTGCCTCACGTGCCTAATGGGAAATTCGGCTCTGATGGTTAGGGTTATAGGCTGCAGTTTGTGTATGGTTAGGGTTATATGCTGCAGGGTGTGTGTATGGTTAGAGTTATATGCTGCGGGATGTATGTGTATGGTTAGGGTTACAGGCTGAGGAGTATGTGTAGGGTTAGGGTTATATGCTGCGGAGAGTGTGTGTGTATGGTTAGGGTTATAGGCTGCAGGGTTTGTGTATGTTTAGGGTTATAGGCTGCGGGTGTGTGTGTGTGTATGGTTAGGGTTATAGGCTGCAGGGTGTGTGTATGGTTAGGGTTATAGGCTGTGGGGTGTGTTTATGGTTAGGGGTATAGGTTGCGGGGTGTGTGTGTATAGTTAGGGTTATAGGCTGCGGGGTGTGTGTATGGTTAGGGTTATAGGCTGCAGGGTGTGTGTGCATGGTTAGGGTTATAGGCTGCGGGGTGTGTGTATGGTTAGAGTTATAGGCTGCGTTGTGTGTGTATGGGTAGGGTTATAAGCTGCAGGGTGTGTGTGTATGGTTAGGGTTATAGGCTGCGAGGTGTGTGTATGGCTAGGGTTATAGGCTGCGGGTGTGTGTATGGTTAGTGTTATAGGCTGCGGTGTGTGTGTATGATTAGTGTTATAGGCTGTGGGGTGTGTATATGGTTAGGGTTATAGGCTATGGGGTGTGTATATGGTTAGGGTTATAGGCTGCGGGTGTGTGTATGGTTAGTGTTATAGGCTGTGGGGTGTGTATATTGTAAAGGTTATAGACTGCGGGGGTTTGTGTTTGTATGGGTAGGGTTATAGGCTGTGGGGTGTGTGTATGGTTAGGGTTATAGGCTGTGGGGTGTGTATATGGTTAGGGTTATAGGCTGCAGGGTGTGTGTATGGTTAGGGTTATATGCTGCTGGGTGTATGTGTATGGTTAGAGTTACAGGCTGCAGAGTATGTGTATGGTTAGGGTTATATGCTGCGGAGTGTGTGTGTGTATGGTTAGGGTTATAGGCTGCAGGGTGTGTGTATGGTTAGGGTTATAGGCTGTGGGGTGTGTTTATGGTTAGGGGTATAGGTTGCGGGGTGTGTGTGTATAGTTAGGGTTATAGGCTGCGGGGTGTGTGTATGGTTAGGGTTATAGGCTGCAGGGTGTGTGTGCATGGTTAGGGTTATAGGCTGCGGGGTGTGTGTATGGTTAGGGTTATAGGCTGCATTGTGTGTGTATGGGTAGGGTTATAAGCTGCAGGGTGTGTGTGTATGGTTAGGGTTATAGGCTGCGAGGTGTGTGTATGGCTAGGGTTATAGGCTGCGGGTGTGTGTATGGTTAGTGTTATAGGCTGCGGTGTGTGTGTATGATTAGTGTTATAGGCTGTGGGGTGTGTATATGGTTAGGGTTATAGGCTGTGGGGGATGTGTATATGGTTAGGGTTATAGGCTGCGGGTGTGTGTATGGTTAGTGTTATAGGCTGTGGGGTGTGTATATTGTAAAGGTTATAGACTGCGGGGGTTTGTGTTTGTATGGGTAGGGTTATAGGCTGTGGGGTGTGTGTATGGTTAGGGTTATAGGCTGCAGGGGGTGTGTATGGTTAGGGTTATAGGCTGCGGGGTGTGTGTATGATTAAGGTTATAGGCTGCGGGGTGTGTGTGTATAGTTAGGGTTATAGGCTGCAGCGTGTGTGTATGGTTAGGGTTATATGCTGCGGGGGTGTATGTGTATGGTTAGGGTTACAGGCTGTGGGGTGTGTATATGGTTAGGGTTATAGGCTGCAGGGTGTGTGTATGGTTAGGGTTATAGGCTGCAGGGTGTGTGTATGGTTAGAGTTATATGCTGCGGGATGTATGTGTATTGTTAGGGTTACAGGCTGAGGAGTATGTGTAGGGTTATATGCTGCGGAGAGTGTGTGTGTATGGTTAGGGTTATAGGCTGCAGGGTTTGTGTATGTTTAGGGTTATAGGCTGCGGGTGTGTGTGTGTGTGTATGGTTAGGGTTATAGGCTGCAGGGTGTGTGTATGGTTAGGGTTATAGGCTGCGGGGTGTGTGTATGGTTAGGGTTATAGGCTGCGGGGTGTGTGTATGGTAATGGTTATAGGCTGCGGGGTGTGTGTATGGTTAGGGTCATAGGCTGTGGGGTGTGTGTATGATTGAGGTTATAGGCTGCGGGGTGTGTGTGTATAGTTAGGGTTATAGGCTGCAGGGTGTGTGTATGGTTAGGGTTATATGCTGCGGGTCGTATGTGTATGGTTAGGGTTACAGGCTGTGGGGTGTGTATATGGTTAGGGTCAGGGGCGCTGGAACGTTTTTAGGTTGGGGGGGGCAAGATATAATCTCATTTTGGCGCCCCCTAAATTGCTATATGTTACCCCCGGGCACTATACACACTGGCAGCGGCATATACACGTGGGCATTATACACCGAGCAGCGGCATATATGCATGGGCATTATACACAGGGCAGCGGCATATATGCGTGGGCATTATACACAAGGCAGCGGCATTTACGCATGGGCATTATACACAGGGCAGCGGCATTTACGCATGGTCATTATACACAGGGCAGCGGCATAAACACGTGGGCATTATACACCGGGCAGCGGCATATATGCATGGGCATTATACACAGGGCAGCGGCATATATGCGTGGGCATTATACACAAGGCAGCGGCATATATGCATGGGCATTATACACAGGGCAGCGGCATATATGCGTGGGCATTATACACAAGGCAGCGGCATTTACGCGTGGGCATTATACACAGGGCAGCGGCATATATGCGTGGGCATTATACACAAGGCAGCGGCATTTACGCATGGGCATTATACACAGGGCAGCGGCATTTACGCATGGGCATTATACACGTGGGCATTATACACAAGGCAGCCTAGCCTAGCCGCCTCTCAGTGCGTGGCCGGCGGTGCTAATACTCGGGGAGGTCAGCGGGGGTCACAGACCTCTCCGCGCTCCCTGTCACCTGGCTGCGGCAGTCCCCGGCGCCACGTCTCCTCACGCTGCTGGAGGTCGGCGGGGGTCACAGACCTCTCCGCGCTCCCTCTGTCACCTGGCTGCGGCAGTCCCCGGCGCCGCGTCTCCTCACGCTGCTGGAGGTCGGCGGGGGTCACAGACCTATCCGCGCTCCCTCTGTCACCTGGCTGCGGCAGTCCCCGGCGCCGCGTCTCCTCACGCTGCTGGAGGTCGGCGGGGGTCACGCTGACGTCCCCGCTCTGCCGCTCAGCCTCCCTCTCTCCGTCCCCGCTCTGCCATTAACCCCTTCTCTCCTGGGGCTTACATAGGCGGACGGGCGGGGTCTGGATCAAGATTAATCAGCCGCCCGCCCGCACAGCTGGTTTAGCGCCTCAGTAATTTTGGGGGGGGCAAGCTGCCCCCTCGCCCCCCCCCGTTCCGGCTCCACTGGTTAGGGTTATAGGCTGCAGGGTGTGTGTATGGTTAGGGTTATAGGCTGCGAGGTGTGTGTGTATGGGTAGGGTTATAGGCTGCAGTGTGTGTGTATGGTTAGGGTTATAGGCTGCGGGGTGTGTGTGTGGTTAAGGTTATAGTCTGCGGGACGTGTGTATGGGTAGGGTTATAGGCTGCGGGGTGTGTGTGTTCGATTAAGGTTATAGGCTGCAGGGTGTGTGTATGGTTAGGGTTATATGCTGCGGGGTGTAGGTGTATGGTTAGGGTTACAGGCTGCGGAGTATGTGTATGGTTAGGGTTATATGCTGCGGAGTTTGTGTGTGTATGGTTAGGGTTATAGGCTGCATGGTGTGTGTATGGTTAGGGTTATAGGCTGCGGGGTGTGTGTGTATAGTTAGGGTTATAGGCTGCAGGGTGTGTGTATGGTTAGGGTTATATGCTGCGGGGTGTATGGTTAGGGTTACAGGCTGTGGGGTGTGTATATGGTTAGGGTTATAGGCTGCAGGGTGTGTGTATGGTTAGGGTTATATGCTGCGGGTGTATGTGTATGGTTAGGGTTACAGGCTGCGGAGTATGTGTATGGTTAGGGTTATATGCTGCGGAGAGTGTGTGTGTATGGTTAGGGTTATATGCTGCAGGGTGTGTGTATGGTTAGAGTTATAGGCTGTGGGTGTGTGTGTATGGTTAGGGTTATAGGCTGCAGGGTGTGTGTATGGTTAGGGTTATAGGCTGCGGGGTGTGTGTATGGTTAGGCTAATAGGCTGCGTGAAGTGTGTATAGTTAGGGTTATAGGCTGCGGGGTGTGTTTATGATTAGGGTTATAGGCTGTGGGGTGTGTGTATGGTTAAGGTTATAGGCTGCGGGGTGTGTGTGTATAGTTAGGGTTATAGGCTGCAGGGTGTGTGTATGTGTGGTAAACCGGAATGACCAGGTCAGGAACCCCTTTACCTTGCGCTCTGTGATTCCCTTCTTCGTCTCTTCTTGCTGGACACGGGACAAGGACCAGACCAGACCAAGGAAACGGTGCAACGGAATTTATTGAAGATTAAATAAGATACTTGAGGTCGGGTAGCCGGCAGGGCTACCTAAGGCGTGAACAACACTGAAAGGGGTGCACCGTAATACCATAAAGTCACAATAATACTATAACAGAATAGAATCACTTTGTACAAAGGTAAAATAATTGACAATTACATTAAACTATACGACATAAATGGACTATTACCTTCACAGTGCAAAATCATGCAACACAATAATACGGTATGGTAAAGAGAACTATGCTACTGGGTACCCAGTTCCTATCCTGAACACTGTCTCTAAGACAGACCTGTGCACGAGGGTTTACAGTTCACTGAAGGCCTCTATTCTTCACTGCGCAGTATTTGTGAAACTTATAACAGTCCTCCACGGTCCGAAGGGCAACCGTTGGGTTGGGCAATGTTCTGGATAAAAGACAAGGTTACTGGGAATGTTCCTCTAATCATAACTGGCAAAGGTAATTCTGGATTTCAGCTACACGATGGTGCTGTGGGACTACTTGTAAAAGAGCATGAGCTAAATCCTCTTAACTGAATATTCCTATTCCACGGCGCAGGGACCAGGTCCTCATAAGGGGGTGAGCAAGGGGCTCGCAATGACTACGGGTCCCTGCGGCAGTCCATCCCTAGCTATATTACACAATCCGGGGCCACTTACATAACAGGAGAGTTCTCAGCCACTATGGGGCAATGGTGTCCCTGAGACGGGAGAGTCAATGTGCAAGGCTGACAGGAGGGCACGTGTAGGGGTCTCAGCCAGGAGGGTAAGGTGTCAGTCTTTATTGTCTGGCGTGTGGTGAGCCTTGGGTAATGTCCCTGCTGGGGCCACCACTGGAGGAAGGTGGGCGACGTTAGGGCCCCTGTGTGGTGGGGCTCAATTTGGGCGTCCCGGGGTCCCCATGCGATAGGGGTCAGCTGGGGAATCAGGCTGGCTTGAAGCTGCTATGCAGCACTTACTTTTAGCTGTGGCGCCTGCCGTTGGCGGTACACTGCTGGGCTCTGCTGCTGCGGCCGCGTCACTCTCTCTGGCAGCCCTGGTCCACTGGTCACTGCGGCGGGGTCAGCGCCAGGCAGCCCGTGAATCACCGCCGGGCCTCAGGTCACTGTGCGGTGGCTGTGGGGATCGTGCGCCTCTCTCTCCGTCTGCTCCCGGGGCGCTCCTTGATGACGCGGCTCAATGCTGCGGCTGCTCTCTCGCCCCGCCGGGTCTTCTCCAGCTGTCAGTCACCGCCGCAGCTTGGACCGGGTGCTGCTGCCGCCGCTCTGACAGGTACTGCGGCACGTGTCTTCCAGCACACTTCTTCTCTCCCTGGCATGATGGCGCCCGTCCAGTCCTCTGTCTCGCACCACTCTCACACTCCTCCTTTTTCTGGATTCGCGCCGTTTCTTTTTGCACCAATCCCGGGGCTTCTTTCTTCTGGCTGGATTCCAGCACCTTGGGCAAGTGCTGGGTCCAAGTGCCCCACTCCTATGTCCTCTGCACTCCGTGTTGTTACTGAAGGGCGGTTGCCTAGCAACCCCCTGTGGTGCCTGCATAAAGGGGTGACACTGGCCACCAATGTGAATGCTGGGCACTAAAGGGGTACCCAGTTTCTGGGGTGTCACATATGGTTAGGGTTATATGCTGTGGGTTGTATGTGTATGGTTAGGGTTACATGCTGTGGGGTGTGTATATGGTTAGGGTTATAGGCTGAAGGGTGTATGTATGGTTAGGGTTATAGGCTGCGAGGTGTGTGTGTATGGGTAGGGTTATAGGCTGTAGGGTGTGTGTATGGTTAGTGTTATAGGCTGCGGGGTGTGTGTATGTTTAGGGTTATACACCCGCAGTACAATCTTCCCCCCCCCCCCCCCTGGCAGCAACACACCACCGGCAGCACCATTTGAACATTTGTCCGGGGAACCCCCCCCCCCCCCAGAAATAACGTCAGGATCAGAAGATCCCCCGCACACTGCATTGGGGGAATATGGCTGAACAAGGCAGTTTGGGGGCAGGGCAGGTCTCCACATCACATCAGTCTGGCAGGATCCCCCCCAGACAGGCCGCACCGGCCCCGGGTAACTCTGCAGGACCCCCAAACCCTCCACCCTCCTCCCTGACTGACTCTCCCCCGGCCTCACTGACTCTTTCTGCCCCCTCCCCCCGCCACCACCACCCACAGGAAGATACAAGTTGGCGCCGCAAATGGCTGCCAAGGATCTGTGCACTCAGCCATATGTAACCCCGTGTCCCCCATGTGATAATTGTACTGTCTCTGCTTTAATTGCAATGTTTGTGCTCATACTGTTACTGCTACCTTCCACAGCTACTTCAGCGACCAGTGGCGCCGCGGATGGCTGCCTAGGCGCTGTGCTGATCGGCGGGCTGCGTTCCCCACATGTAATGTCTCAATGTAATGTATGTAATGCCCCCACCCCCCCTTTTTCATCCCTGCTGATGCTGCACTGTATATCCACAAAAAATTCCTAGTGTGCGCAAGCACACATGGCCAATAAAGTTGATTCTATTCTATTCTATAGGCTGCAGTGTGTGTGTATGGGTAGGGTCATAGGCTGCAGGGCGTGTGTGTATGGTTAGCCTAACCATACACACACGCCCTGCAGCCTATAACCCTAACCAGGTTAGGGTTATAGGCTGTAGGGTGTGTGTATGGTTAGTGTTATAGGCTGCGGGGTGTGTGTATGTTTAGGGTTATAGGCTGCAGTGTGTGTGTATGGGTAGGGTTATAGGCTGCAGGGTGTGTGTATGGTTAGGGTTACAGGCTGTGGAGTATGTGTATGGTTAGGGTTATATGCTGCGGAGAGTGTGTGTGTATGGTTAGGGTTATAGGCTGCAGGGTGTGTGTATGGTTAGAGTTATAGGCTGTGGGTGTGTGTGTATGGATAGGGTTATAGGCTGCAGGGTGTGTGTATGGTTAGGGTTATAGGCTGGGGGGTGTGTGTATGGTTAGGCTAATAGTCTGCGTGGTGTGTGTATGGTTAGGGTTATAGGCTGTGGGGTGTGTATATGGTTAGGGTTATAGGCTGCAGGGTGTGTGTATGGTTAGGGTTATAGGCTGTGAGGTGTGTGTGTATGGGTAGGGTTATATGCTGCGGTGTGTGTGAATGGGTAGGGTTATAGGCTGCGGGGTGTGTGTGTGGTTAGGGTTATAGTCTGCGGGGTGTGTGTATGGGTAGGGTTATAGGCTGCGGGGTGTGTGTGTTCGATTAAGGTTATAGGCTGCAGGGTGTGTGTGTATGGTTAGGGTTATAGGCTGCAGGGCGTGTGTGTATGGTTAGCCTAACCATACACACACGCCCTGCAGCCTATAACCCTAACCAGGTTAGGGTTATAGGCTGTAGGGTGTGTGTATGGTTAGTGTTATAGGCTGCGGGGTGTGTGTATGTTTAGGGTTATAGGCTGCAGTGTGTGTATGGTTAGGGTAATAGGCTGCGGGGTGTGTGTATGGTTAGGGTTATAGGCTGTGGGGTGTGTATATGGTTAGGGTTATAGGCTGCAGGGTGTGTGTATGGTTAGGGTTATAGTCTGCGAGGTGTGTGTGTATGGGTAGGGTTATAGGCTGGGTTGTGTGTATATGGTTAGGGTTATAGGCTGCGGGGTGTGTGTATGGTTACGGTTATAGGCTGCGGGGTGTGTGTATGGGTAGGGTTATAGGCTGCGGGGTGTGTGTAATATCCTGCGTAAATAATGTTATGCTTAGAGTAGTATTTACATACTGTGGGCCTGTGATGCCCTAGTTTCTTGTTTTATTGTAAGATATGGTTGCTGTGTACCTATATACCACCTCCATAGGGGACATTACATGTTTCATGGACATATATAAAGATGCCTTCACAGAAGGCAATAGAGACTCTCATAGAAAGCAGTGTGTTTATTATTTATTTTATGCACTGAAGTTCCCTGGAGGGGAATGCCCTTACAGAGTTAAAATGCCCTGTACAGAGGGGATCAAAGACAACAATAAATCTCTGTGTAATAAAGTTTTACAGCACGCGCTGAGAGCGGGAAGCTGGAGGCTCGCGTGCTGCTGGGTTATAAATAGAACACAGCTGATAACGGAGGGGAGAGTTACCTCAGGGAAGAAGGAGTTAAGACTGCAGAGCTGGGCAGCAGGAGGTCGGAGGCTGTGCTGTGACACAGGGTCTGAGTGACAGGACGGAGGCAGATAAGAGACGGAGCAAGAGGGCTGATCAGGAGTGATGCAGCATTGGAGTAACAGCTACCGAGGCAGAGATTGGGGAAACCTGGAACCGAGTGACATAGATGGGGAGTGGTGAGTGATAAACCCACCCACACAGCAGCATAGCACATCTCCAGCACGGCCTCTATCTCAGTCACAGCCACTCACAGAGCCTTACTACGCAGTGACAGTTCAGCCTAAACACAGCCCTTACCCGCCCAGCACCATATAGGGAGCCATTTACCTCAGCCCTGACAGCTCACATTGTACAGCTACATAGCAGCCCAAGCAGAGAGGGAGAGAGTGGAAGACGAACTAGTAAAGTGATATAAAATTGCCAGCTATATTGTGTTCAGTGTGAACTCCATTGCATTCAGTCTCAGGCACTGCTGATGTTCATAAGGCTGCCAGAACTCCACAGGCGAAGTGTTCCAGGGTGCATGTTATACAAGCAATAAACAGCTACCTAAGCAGCGAGTTCAATCCCTTCCCTATCACTCACAGAAGCACTCAGTGTAGCCCTAGACAGTTTATCTCCACATATCCAAGCGGAGTCAGCAAAGAGCAGTTTGTTGATCCCTCTGAGCAGGATACAGGCTATGGTCAATATACAGCGTACAGTAACTATACAGTCTGTGGATTACAGTATTTGCCAACTAAGTAAGGTCAGTCAGTGTTAACATATGGAAAGCTAACTGACAGGAATCGAGTGAGAAAACCTTACAGCATTCAGACACTCCTTACCTTTCTGCAAATATATCTGTTAGAAGTTACCTCAGGAACGCAGTGGCTCTTGCATATAAGTATTATACTACATAAAAGAGACTAACTGTTACATATTCAGCCAGCGCAGTGTATCCTAAGGGAGACTCATTTATGCTTGTCCGTTTCACACAGTGCAGCGTACTGACAGGCAGTGTATCTTCCATTTAACTGTATGTAAACAGAGTAGCTGAATTGAACTCTAATTAACACAGCACAGACTCCAGGAAGACATATAAGCCTGCTACTTTGAACATATAGCTTACAGCTTGTAATTCTGACAGGAAAGGAAACAACTGAGGCCTGTTGCCAGGGTAACCAGGGAAACACTGCTGTAGCTATAGAACTGCTTCATAGATCCGTGCTTACTGTCATTAAATTGTTTCACGAATTATAACTCGCCCAAGTAGAACAGACAGAGAACTCAGACAGTTTAGACAACTTGGAGGAAGTTTATTCATTATATCCATCTGCAAGTAAAGAGAAGAGCTAGACCCGGTTCACTGAGCCAGGAGGCGCTCCTCTGAATCTGCATACAGCTTGAAAGTTTACACTGAGTAATTTATAGCAACATCCTGAGTGGACAGGATAAGTACAAGTTACAGTGCATCTATACAAGATACCAGTTGGAGTACAAATATTTTGTGATTAGCCGTATACTACAGGGAAGTTAAACGCTGATCAAAACTATCTTGGCAAGGAGGTTAGCATAATCTGGGACTCCGAGACTCATTAACTGATTGAACTTGGCACCTCCTTGCTAGATATACAGACTGTACAAGTACCCTTGTAGAGTATCGATTTACCGTATGCTGGTTGGTACCATATCTTAAAATAATATGGGTCCAGTTGTGGGAATATAAAGATTCATTTGTGTTATCATAGAGTTAATAGATAAACTTTAACAGGTCATTGAAAACTTTTGTGAAATTGGTAGTATTCTATATCGCTGGTACGCACTTAGTGTAATTTTATCAGTATCCTGTTACTTTTCTTCATCACATAAAGTGTTACAACTACATGTATATAAATATATGTATTGCAAATATATTCATCGGTTATATAAATAAACGTTTCATGATACACAACCGTGACTATACTTACCGAAGAAAAATTCTGGAAGTCGTCCGGGAGAGAGACAATAGAACCTGAAAGAAAGAAAAAGGTAAAGAAGCATTAATACTGAGGTTAGGATATTACAAGGAATTGATTTGGCGTCTACGAACAGGATACAACCAGACAATAACAATCTAAGTAAAGGCGAAATGGCAGAATCTGACACACCAAATCCAAAGTCAACGAAAAGAAGGGTTCTTCCGTCTCCGGAGAGCGTAACTGTGAGAAAGAGGGGGGAGATGGCAGAATATTCCCCTATTACCATGCCATATTATGTCGGTGCTCCATGGCTGCCCTCATACTCGGGAAACAAACGCATGGCAGGAACAACAACCTTCAGGGATTTTAAGGACAGAATGCAATCCATGTTGGACATGTGCCACGTGAGCAACGATCAACAAGTACAGATTTTATTAGGACAGTTGAAAGGGCCAGCAAGAAGGGAGGTAAAGGCATGGAAAAGAGAACGGAAAGTGACAGTACAGGACATCTTTAAAAAATTGGCTAGTATATTCGACGCACGAACACCTGCAGATTTAAAAGGACATTTGTATTCAAGGAAACAAAAGCCACAAGAATCTTTAAGAGACTTCGCCCTAGCATTACAAGAAGCTTCACACGCTATTCAGGCAGTCGAGCCGGGCGATAAGGAACAAGAGAACGAGACCTTGATCAATCTTTTTGTGGAAGGGGCCAGGGAGAAAGCGGTACGTGCTCAACTCCGGATGTGGAGGAAGCAAAACCCAGGCGGCACCTTCTCCAAATTCAAAGAAGCTATATTCCAAATACTGGGCTTAAATCAGTGCGATGAGGAAGAGGGGCACATAACCACAGATACAGAAGAAGAGGATGAGGATGAAGAAGAAGTAGCCCCTAAGACGCTTCCCCGCAGTAAGAAAGGAGCAATGACTCAACAAGTACAGTCCAGCCGGGACATCTCCGGACCACTGGCAGACAAATTAGACATTCTTACGAAAAGTCTGGCGGAAATGGGCAGAGAGCTAAAAGACCTCCGACAAGAACAAGCACTGTTAAGACGGGGAGGGGAGAATACAGGACAACGGGGTCAAGGGCGGACACGATGGACAACGACGTCTGGGAGAGGGCGACGGGCCACCGATAGATTCGACTCCCACGGGAGCCCAATTTGCAGACGCTGCAGTAAGAGCGGACATATCGAGCGATTTTGCATGGAGGAAGATTTAAACGGGGAAGACCCGAGGTCACGGACCTACCCTCGGGAGAACACCCCTCAGTAGGTCCAAATTCTCCGTCATGGTGGTCTCGTTATGTTGGATCGTGTCCACATGTGAACATTCTGGTAAACAACGTGGAAATCCCCGCCCTGTTGGACACTGGATCCCAAGTTACCACCATTCGCCTCACTGAATTCGAAAAGTATTGGCCCAGAGAAGAAATATTGACTCCTCCTGAGAACTGGATTCAATTGCTAGCCAGTAATGGGCAAGAGATCGAATACTGCGGATATTGGGAGGCTGAATTGACAGTTGGAAAAGCACGGTTGCCACACCAAGGTTGTTTAATCACCAACGGATCCAATGAACAGTTGCCCCCGATTATATTGGGGATGAATGCACTAAAACACTGTCCCGAGGAACTGGTGGAGTCGCTCAAGGAGGAAATGAATAAGGCAAACAGGGAAGAACGAAAGGCGTTGATACAAACAGTTCGATGGCTCAAAGGAGTGGAGAGTTTCACCAATGAGCAAGGGGAGATCGGCAAAGCAAGGATTAGTGATAGGACCCTGGTCCTTCTCAAACCAAATTCTGAAGTAATGCTACAGTGCAAAGCTCGGTTTGGGATAGGAGGAAAAGATTACGAAGCTATCATTGAACCTCATGATCCAGACGGCCAATCCCCCTTTGCGGTGGCGAGAGCAGTGACCAGAGTACACCAAGGTCAAGTCTTTGTAAGAGTGCTTAACCCTCATAGTTTCCCCATTAAATTGTATAAAAACTGTCCGGTGGCCCGGTTGACGGACGTGAGTTTCGAAGACGTCTTTGAAGGAAAAGCATTTGTGGCTCCCCAACAAGCTGAGAAGGTATCCTCCGCCAAAGAAACAGAAGAGAATCGGTGGTGGGATAACCTACAGGTGGGAGATTCCTGGACCACACCGGAACAGAAAGAAGGGGTGTTGCGAGTGGTGAAGGAGCACTCACAAGCATTTAGTCAATCTCCCTCGGATTTCGGGACAGCTAAAAATGTAGTTCATTACATTCCAACCGGAGATCATCCCCCCATCAAGGAGCGACATCGTCCTTTGGCGCCTGCATTATACCAGCCAGTGCGAGAAATGCTAACAGAAATGAAGCAGGCTGGCGTAATAAGAGAGAGTCACAGTCCCTGGGCGGCCCCCATTGTATTGGTTCGTAAGAAAAATGGCACCTTGAGATTTTGTGTGGACTATAGGAAACTAAACAATGTGACCCACAAGGATGCCTATCCGCTGCCCAGGATAGAGGAATCATTGACAGCATTAAAGACCGCTCAGTACTTCTCAACGTTGGACCTCACAAGCGGGTATTGGCAAATCCCAGTCGCCCCAGAACATCGGGAAAAGACGGCCTTTACTACGCCTATGGGGTTGTTTGAGTTCGAACGGATGCCCTTCGGCCTATGTAATGCCCCTGCGACCTTCCAAAGACTAATGGAACACTGTTTGGGCCATCAAAATTTCGAAATAATTCTCCTATACCTGGATGATGTAATTATATTTTCGAGAACATATGAAGATCATCTAGAACATTTGAGAGAGGTGTTCACCCAACTGATTACGACTGGTCTCAAGCTAAACCCAGCCAAGTGCCATCTGCTGAAACCGGAGGTACAATATCTAGGACACATAGTGAGTGCCAAAGGAATCCACCCCGATCCGGAGAAGATCCAGGCTGTAACCGAGTGGCCAGTTCCAAAAACAGTTAAAGATGTCAGAAGTTTTTTAGGCTTCGCGAGCTATTACCGGAGGTTTGTCCATCATTTTGCCAAGATAGCTGCCCCTCTGCATGCCTTACTTAGAGGCCGATCTGGATCAGAGAGAAGGGGGAATACCTCAGTCGAGTGGACCGAACAACAACAGGTGGCCTTCGAACAGCTGAAAACTTCTCTAGTGAATGCCCCTCTGCTCGCATATCCCGACTATGAACAACCTTTCTGCGTATACACCGATGCCAGCAACACCGGTTTAGGGGCGGTCTTAGCACAGGTGCAAAACGGCCAAGAGAAGGTCATCGCATATGCCAGCCGGGGCCTGCGAAAAACTGAACGAAACCCAGAGAACTATAGTGCGTTCAAGCTTGAACTATTGGCAGTCATTTGGGCCGTCACCGAAAAATTCAGGAGTTACCTTACGGCTGCCTCCTTCACCATCATAACTGATAATAATCCCTTGGCTCATTTGGACAATGCACATCTAGGCGCTTTGGAACAACGCTGGATGTCAAGGTTGGCGAACTTCCGATACACCATCAAATACCGCAGTGGGAAGTCTAATACCAATGCCGACGCGTTATCACGCCTGCCGAACGTGACACTCCCAGAGCAGGAAGACGAAAATGAGAGGATCGAGATACCGGCTTTTGTCCCAAGACCCCAAAGAAGTCGCAGGAAAGTGGGACATTCGAATCCTCTTACCGTGACAAGGGAAGAGACGCCAGACAAAGGGCCTACGGTAGATTGGCAGAGAGTACAGCAGGAGGATCCCATTATAAAGGAATTGCTCCGGATCATCCATTCAGGACAAAAACTGTCCAAACAGCAGCGGATACAAGCACCCCCAGAGTTGATCAAACTTCTCCGGCAGCAAGATCGACTGCAGGTGAAGGAAGGATTACTTGTCCGGCTGCGGTGTGATCCTAGCACGCATGTTAAAGTAACTCAAATTGTCATACCCAGACACCAGAATCGGACCGTCCTGCAAGCCTACCATGACCACTCAGGCCATTTCGGAGTCAGCAAAACAGAAGCCATCTTGAGAGATAGGTTCTTCTGGGTAGGCATGAAAGAGGACGTCGCGAGATGGTGCCAAGACTGCGTGGCATGTTCTTTGAAGAGACAACCAGATCCGAGACAGCGAGATCCGTTATGTCCCATCACAACCCAACGGCCATTGGAGTTGGTGGCCCTAGATCACGTGAAATTGGAGACTAGTGCCAGTGGGATTGAGTATGCCCTGACTATCACTGACCACTTTACTAAACTCCTGGTTGCAGTCCCGGTAAAAGATCTAACAGCAAGAACTACGGCAAGGATGCTCCTTAAGCATTTCATTCAGCCATATGGAACCCCAGAACAAGTCCTTACAGACCGTGGGCCCGCCTTTGAAGCTCAGCTATTTCAGGAATTGTGTGCAATGTACGGATGCAAGAAAATTCGGACAACAGCCTATCATCCACAGACGAACGGACTGTGTGAGAAGGCTAATCAAACCATCATCGGGATGCTTACGAAGCTTTCAAGAGAACAACGGACTCAGTGGCCAAGCCTATTACCTCATCTTACGTACCTCTACAATAACGTCAACCACTGCTCTACCGGTTACACGCCTTTCTACCTCATGTTTGGGCGAGAGGGGAGCCTACCAAAAGACTCAGAACTTTATCCCAACCTTGAAGAAACTGACAAAGGGGTCAGTCATTGGACTGAGAAACATCAACAACAAATGAAAATCGTCAGAGAGATAGTAGATGACCGAATGAAGGCAGTGCACAAACGGCAGCAGAGAAATTATGACATCGGTCGTATTGAGAGACCATTACAGAAAGGCGATAAAGTATGGCGGCGACAGAATCGCAGGAAAAGTAAACTGGACCCTAGGTGGGAAACGCAGCCCTACACCATTACGGGAATTCCAACCAATGACTTCCACGCTTACCAAATCCAGCAGGATCAGAACGGCCCATTCATTCATGTACCCCGAGAGCAGTTGAAACTGTGTACGGCCACATCAGATCCATGGTGGGTCGAAGAGACACTAGAGATCACAGACAACCGTCTCTCAGAATGTGAATTCACGCCCGATCCTGCAGAAATGTGTATGCTCCTGTGTGGTCCACACTTCAGAATTGGAAGCCAATTTGGATCAAGTGCAGTGGAATTAGATCAAGAAGAAGAGGAAAGTCAGATTCTGCCGAGAGAGCGACCAGTCCGAAGCACCAGGGGCATAGTACCCATACGCTACCGTACGTAGACTTCCCGTGGAATGCCGGTGACCGGTGCGGGGCATTGCGCTGGTCCACCAAAAGGTGTGACCCCCTGAGGCTGGGTGGTCCCGGAGCGGTCGAGGTCCTGAAGAGAAATTATAAACGGAGAACCCTTCATCCGGATACTGACACTCTATCGGGAGATGAAAAAGACTATCCCTTCAGTTCATTAGAGGTTATAGTCAGCCCAGATTGTTGCATGGGGACATGCAATATTCCAGCCGGGAAGAATGTAATATCCTGCGTAAATAATGTTATGCTTAGAGTAGTATTTACATACTGTGGGCCTGTGATGCCCTAGTTTCTTGTTTTATTGTAAGATATGGTTGCTGTGTACCTATATACCACCTCCATAGGGGACATTACATGTTTCATGGACATATATAAAGATGCCTTCACAGAAGGCAATAGAGACTCTCATAGAAAGCAGTGTGTTTATTATTTATTTTATGCACTGAAGTTCCCTGGAGGGGAATGCCCTTACAGAGTTAAAATGCCCTGTACAGAGGGGATCAAAGACAACAATAAATCTCTGTGTAATAAAGTTTTACAGCACGCGCTGAGAGCGGGAAGCTGGAGGCTCGCGTGCTGCTGGGTTATAAATAGAACACAGCTGATAACGGAGGGGAGAGTTACCTCAGGGAAGAAGGAGTTAAGACTGCAGAGCTGGGCAGCAGGAGGTCGGAGGCTGTGCTGTGACACAGGGTCTGAGTGACAGGACGGAGGCAGATAAGAGACGGAGCAAGAGGGCTGATCAGGAGTGATGCAGCATTGGAGTAACAGCTACCGAGGCAGAGATTGGGGAAACCTGGAACCGAGTGACATAGATGGGGAGTGGTGAGTGATAAACCCACCCACACAGCAGCATAGCACATCTCCAGCACGGCCTCTATCTCAGTCACAGCCACTCACAGAGCCTTACTACGCAGTGACAGTTCAGCCTAAACACAGCCCTTACCCGCCCAGCACCATATAGGGAGCCATTTACCTCAGCCCTGACAGCTCACATTGTACAGCTACATAGCAGCCCAAGCAGAGAGGGAGAGAGTGGAAGACGAACTAGTAAAGTGATATAAAATTGCCAGCTATATTGTGTTCAGTGTGAACTCCATTGCATTCAGTCTCAGGCACTGCTGATGTTCATAAGGCTGCCAGAACTCCACAGGCGAAGTGTTCCAGGGTGCATGTTATACAAGCAATAAACAGCTACCTAAGCAGCGAGTTCAATCCCTTCCCTATCACTCACAGAAGCACTCAGTGTAGCCCTAGACAGTTTATCTCCACATATCCAAGCGGAGTCAGCAAAGAGCAGTTTGTTGATCCCTCTGAGCAGGATACAGGCTATGGTCAATATACAGCGTACAGTAACTATACAGTCTGTGGATTACAGTATTTGCCAACTAAGTAAGGTCAGTCAGTGTTAACATATGGAAAGCTAACTGACAGGAATCGAGTGAGAAAACCTTACAGCATTCAGACACTCCTTACCTTTCTGCAAATATATCTGTTAGAAGTTACCTCAGGAACGCAGTGGCTCTTGCATATAAGTATTATACTACATAAAAGAGACTAACTGTTACATATTCAGCCAGCGCAGTGTATCCTAAGGGAGACTCATTTATGCTTGTCCGTTTCACACAGTGCAGCGTACTGACAGGCAGTGTATCTTCCATTTAACTGTATGTAAACAGAGTAGCTGAATTGAACTCTAATTAACACAGCACAGACTCCAGGAAGACATATAAGCCTGCTACTTTGAACATATAGCTTACAGCTTGTAATTCTGACAGGAAAGGAAACAACTGAGGCCTGTTGCCAGGGTAACCAGGGAAACACTGCTGTAGCTATAGAACTGCTTCATAGATCCGTGCTTACTGTCATTAAATTGTTTCACGAATTATAACTCGCCCAAGTAGAACAGACAGAGAACTCAGACAGTTTAGACAACTTGGAGGAAGTTTATTCATTATATCCATCTGCAAGTAAAGAGAAGAGCTAGACCCGGTTCACTGAGCCAGGAGGCGCTCCTCTGAATCTGCATACAGCTTGAAAGTTTACACTGAGTAATTTATAGCAACATCCTGAGTGGACAGGATAAGTACAAGTTACAGTGCATCTATACAAGATACCAGTTGGAGTACAAATATTTTGTGATTAGCCGTATACTACAGGGAAGTTAAACGCTGATCAAAACTATCTTGGCAAGGAGGTTAGCATAATCTGGGACTCCGAGACTCATTAACTGATTGAACTTGGCACCTCCTTGCTAGATATACAGACTGTACAAGTACCCTTGTAGAGTATCGATTTACCGTATGCTGGTTGGTACCATATCTTAAAATAATATGGGTCCAGTTGTGGGAATATAAAGATTCATTTGTGTTATCATAGAGTTAATAGATAAACTTTAACAGGTCATTGAAAACTTTTGTGAAATTGGTAGTATTCTATATCGCTGGTACGCACTTAGTGTAATTTTATCAGTATCCTGTTACTTTTCTTCATCACATAAAGTGTTACAACTACATGTATATAAATATATGTATTGCAAATATATTCATCGGTTATATAAATAAACGTTTCATGATACACAACCGTGACTATACTTACCGAAGAAAAATTCTGGAAGTCGTCCGGGAGAGAGACAATAGAACCTGAAAGAAAGAAAAAGGTAAAGAAGCATTAATACTGAGGTTAGGATATTACATGTGTATGTTCGATTAAGGTTATAGGCTGCAGGGCATGTGTGTATGGCAGTGTTTTTAAACCACTGTGTGCCCCCAGATCTAGTGATGTCCAACAGTTTGCAGCCACCACCACTTCAACTGTTATTTACTGGTCTCGTCTTTTCATGTAAAGGGCAAATTTTATTTTTGTTACCTGTGGGGACCAGTGTGATTGTTTTATATATCGGGGCCAATAGGTTTGTTTTTATTATCTGTGGGAACCAAAGTGCTTTGCCCTGTGGGGATCTCATGGTGTGCCTTGGCAATTTAAAAATCTTATTTAGTGTGCCGCAAGGTAAAAAGGTTGAAAATCACTGGTGTATGGTTAAAGTTATAGGCTGCAGGGTAGGTGTTTGAATAGGTATATAGGCTGCAGGGCGTGTTTGTATGGTTAGGGTAATATGCTGTGATGTGTGTGTATGGTTACGGTTATAGGCTGCAGGGTGTGTGTGTATGGTTAGGGTTATAGGCTAGTGTGTGTGTATGGATAGGGTTATAGGCTGGGTTGTGTGTGTATGGTTAGGGTTATAGGCTGCGGGGGGGCATGTTTGGTTAGGGATATAGGCTGGGGTGTGTGTGTATGGTTAGGGTTATAGGCTGCGGGGGGTGTATGGTTAGGGTTATAGGCTGCGGGGTGTGTGTGTATGGTTAGGGTTATAGGCTGCGGGGTGTATGTGTGTATGGTTAGTGTTATAGACTGTGGGGTGTGTGCATGGTTAGGGTTATAGGCTGCAGGGTGTGTGTATAGTTAGTGTTATAGGCTGCAGGGTGTGTGCATGGTTAGTGTCATAGGCTGTAGGGTGTGTATGGTTAAGTTAATAGGCTGCGGGGGGGTGTATGGTTAGGGTTACAGGCTGCGGTTGTGTGTGTATGGTTAGGGTTACAGGCTGCAGGGTGTGTGTATGGTTAGAGTTATAGGCTGTGGGTGTGTGTGTATGGTTAGGGTTATAGGCTGCAGGGTGTGTGTATGGTTAGGGTTATAGGCTGCGGGGTGTGTGTATGGTTAGGCTAATAGTCTGCGTGGTGTGTGTATGGTTAGGGTTATAGGCTGCGGGGTGTGTGTATGATTAGGGTTATAGGCTGTGGGGTGTGTGTATGGTTAAGGTTATAGGCTGCGGGGTGTGTGTGTATAGTTAGGGTTATAGGCTGCAGGGTGTGTGTATGGTTAGGGTTATATGCTGCGGGTTGTATGTGTATGGTTAGGGTTACATGCTGTGGGGTGTGTATATGGTTAGGGTTATAGGCTGCAGGGTGTGTGTATGGGTAGGGTTATATGCTGCGGTGTGTGTGTATGGTTAGGGTTATAGGCTGCGGGGTGTGTGTGTGGTTAGGGTTATAGTCTGCGGGGTGTGTGTATGGGTAGGGTTATAGGCTGCGGGGTGTGTGTGTTCGATTAAGGTTATAGGCTGCAGGGTGTGTGTGTATGGTTAGGGTTATAGGCTGCAGGGCGTGTGTGTATGGTTAGGGTTATAGGCTGCAGGGTGTGTGTATGGTTAGGGTTATAGGCTGCAGGGTGTGTGTATGGTTAGAGTTATAGGCTGTGGGTGTGTGTGTATGGTTAGGGTTATAGGCTGCAGGGTGTGTATATGGTTAGGGTTATAGGCTGCAGGGTGTGTGTATGGTTAGGGTTATAGGCTGTGAGGTGTGTGTGTATGGGTAGGGTTATATGCTGCGGTGTGTGTGTATGGTTAGGGTTATAGGCTGCGGGGTGTGTGCATGGTTAGTGTCATAGGCTGTAGGGTGTGTATGGTTAAGTTAATAGGCTGCGGGGGGGTGTATGGTTAGGGTTACAGGCTGCGGTTGTGTGTGTGTATGGTTAGGGTTACAGGCTGCAGGGTGTGTGTATGGTTAGAGTTATAGGCTGTGGGTGTGTGTGTATGGTTAGGGTTATAGGCTGCAGGGTGTGTGTATGGTTAGGGTTATAGGCTGCGGGGTGTGTGTATGGTTAGGCTAATAGTCTGCGTGGTGTGTGTATGGTTAGGGTTATAGGCTGCGGGGTGTGTGTATGATTAGGGTTATAGGCTGTGGGGTGTGTGTATGGTTAAGGTTATAGGCTGCGGGGTGTGTGTGTATGGTTAGGGTTATAGGCTGTGGGGTGTGTATATGGTTAGGGTTATAGGCTGCAGGGTGTGTGTATGGTTAGGGTTATATGCTGCGGGGTGTATGTGTATGGTTAGGGTTACAGGCTGTGGAGTATGTGTATGGTTAGGGTTATATGCTGCGGAGAGTGTGTGTGTATGGTTAGGGTTATAGGCTGCAGGGTGTGTGTATGGTTAGAGTTATAGGCTGTGGGTGTGTGTGTATGGTTAGGGTTATAGGCTGCAGGGTGTGTGTATGGTTAGGGTTATAGGCTGCAGGGTGTGTGTATGGTTAGGCTAATAGTCTGCGTGGTGTGTGTAGGGTTAGGGTTATAGGCTGCGGGGTGTGTGTATGATTAGGGTAATAGGCTGTGGGGTGTGTGTATGGTTAAGGTTATAGGCTGCGGGGTGTGTGTGTATAGTTAGGGTTATAGGCTGCAGGGTGTGTGTATGGTTAGGGTTATAGGCTGCGGGTTGTATTTGTATGGTTAGGGTTACATGCTGTGGGGTGTGTATATGGTTAGGGTTATAGGCTGCAGGGTGTGTGTATGGTTAGGGTTATAGGCTGTGAGGTGTGTGTGTATGGGTAGGGTTATATGCTGCGGTGTGTGTGTATGGTTAGGGTTATAGGCTGCGGGGTGTGTGTGTGGTTAGGGTTATAGTCTGCGGGGTGTGTGTATGGGTAGGGTTATAGGCTGCGGGGTGTGTGTGTTCGATTAAGGTTATAGGCTGCAGGGTGTGTGTGTATGGTTAGGGTTATAGGCTGCAGGGCGTGTGTGTATGGTTAGCCTAACCATACACACACGCCCTGCAGCCTATAACCCTAACCAGGTTAGGGTTATAGGCTGTAGGGTGTGTGTATGGTTAGTGTTATAGGCTGCGGGGTGTGTGTATGTTTAGGGTTATAGGCTGCAGTGTGTGTATGGTTAGGGTAATAGGCTGCGGGGTGTGTGTATGGTTAGGGTTATAGGCTGTGGGGTGTGTATATGGTTAGGGTTATAGGCTGCAGGGTGTGTGTATGGTTAGGGTTATAGGCTGCGGGTGTGTGTGTATGGGTAGGGTTATAGGCTGGGTTGTGTGTATATGGTTAGGGTTATAGGCTGCGGGGTGTGTGTATGGTTACGGTTATAGGCTGCGGGGTGTGTGTATGGGTAGGGTTATAGGCTGCAGGGTGTGTGTATGGTTAGGGTTATAGGCTGCGGGTGTGTGTGTATGGGTAGGGTTATAGGCTGGGTTGTGTGTATATGGTTAGGGTTATAGGCTGCGGGGTGTGTGTATGGTTACGGTTATAGGCTGCGGGGTGTGTGTATGGTTAGGGTTATAGGCTGCGGGGTGTGTATGTTCGATTAAGGTTATAGGCTGCAGGGCATGTGTGTATGGCAGTGTTTTTCAACCACTGTGTGCCCCCAGATCTAGTGATGTCCAACAGTTTGCAGCCACCACCACTTCAACTGTTATTTACTGGTCTCGTCTTTTCATGTAAAGGGCAAATTTTATTTTTGTTACCTGTGGGGACCAGTGTGATTGTTTTATATATCGGGGCCAATAGGTTTGTTTTTATTATCTGTGGGAACCAAAGTGCTTTGCCCTGTGGGGATCTCATGGTGTGCCTTGGCAATTTAAAAATCTTATTTAGTGTGCCGCAAGGTAAAAAGGTTGAAAATCACTGGTGTATGGTTAAAATTATAGGCTGCAGGGTAGGTGTTTGAATAGGTATATAGGCTGCAGGGTGTGTTTGTATGGTTAGGGTAATATGCTGTGATGTGTGTGTATGGTTACGGTTATAGGCTGCAGGGTGTGTGTGTATGGTTAGGGTTATAGGCTAGTGTGTGTGTATGGATAGGGTTATAGGCTGGGTTGTGTGTGTATGGTTAGGGTTATAGGCTGCGGGGGGGCATGTATGGTTAGGGATATAGGCTGGGGTGTGTGTGTATGGTTAGGGTTATAGGCTGCGGGGGGTGTATGGTTAGGGTTATAGGCTGCGGGGGGTGTATGGTTAGGGTCAGTGGCGTAACTAATAATTGTGCGCCCCCCTGCCGAAAATGCAGGGGGGCGCCCCCCCCCCCCTAAAAAAAACAAAAAAAAAAACAAGCAGCGTGGAGCCGTGGCGCGCGGGGGGGGGAGGGAGGGAGGGAAGGGGATTGAGGGGAGAGAGCGTGTGTGTGTGTGTATGTGTGTGTTTGTGTGCGTGTGTGTTTTACCTTGGGCCGCATCCGTCCGCGCCGGGTCCCGGCTCTCCCGGCTACTGCTGCTAACGAAAGTGACACTTGGAAAATGGCTGCCCCCATACAGCAGACGAAAAACTGTCTGCGGTATGGGGGCAGCCATTTTCCAAGTGTCACTTTTTGTATCAGTGAGAGAGCAGCGCTGCGGCAATAGCCGGGAGAGCTGGGACCCGGACGGTGCGCACACACACAGACAGGCAGGCAGACAGTGACTGTCGTCCCGCAGCCCCCCGGCGCCCACATACCCTCAGCGCCTCCCCGCCACGGCGGGGGCTGCGGGACGGTAGTTACGCCAGTGGTTAGGGTTATAGGCTGCTCAGGGTGTATGGTTAGGGTTATAGGCTGCGCGGTGTGTATGGTTAGGGTTATAGGCTGCGGGGTGTGTGTGTATGGTTAGGGTTATAGGCTGCGGGGTGTATGTGTGTATGGTTAGTGTTATAGACTGTGGGGTGTGTGCATGGTTAGGGTTATAGGCTGCAGGGTGTGTGTATAGTTAGTGTTATAGGCTGCAGGGTGTGTGCATGGTTAGTGTCATAGGCTGCGGGGGGTGTATGGTTAGGGTTATAGGCTGCGGGGGGTGTATGGTTAGGGTTATAGGCTGCTCAGGGTGTATGGTTAGGGTTATAGGCTGCGGGGGGGTGTATGGTTAGGGTTACAGGCAGGGTTATAGGCTGCAGGGTGTGTGTATGGTTAGGGTTATAGGCTGCGGGGTGTGTGTATGGTTAGGCTAATAGTCTGCGTGGTGTGTGTATGGTTAGGGTTATAGGCTGCGGGGTGTGTGTATGATTAGGGTTATAGGCTGTGGGGTGTGTGTATGGTTAAGGTTATAGGCTGCGGGGTGTGTGTGTATAGTTAGGGTTATAGGCTGCAGGGTGTGTGTATGGTTAAGGTTATATGCTGCGGGTTGTATGTGTATGGTTAGGGTTACATGCTGTGGGGTGTGTATATGGTTAGGGTTATAGGCTGCAGGGTGTGTGTATGGGTAGGGTTATATGCTGCGGTGTGTGTGTATGGTTAGGGATATAGGCTGCGGGGTGTGTGTGTGGTTAGGGTTATAGTCTGCGGGGTGTGTGTATGGGTAGGGTTATAGGCTGCGGGGTGTGTGTGTTCGATTAAGGTTATAGGCTGCAGGGTGTGTGTGTATGGTTAGGGTTATAGGCTGCAGGGCGTGTGTGTATGGTTAGGGTTATAGGCTGTAGGGTGTGTGTATGGTTAGTGTTATAGGCTGCGGGGTGTGTGTATGTTTAGGGTTATAGGCTGCAGTGTGTGTATGGTTAGGGTAATAGGCTGTGGGGTGTGTGTATGGTTAGGGTTATAGGCTGTGGGGTGTGTATATGGTTAGGGTTATAGGCTGCAGGGTGTGTGTATGGTTAGGGTTATAGTCTGCGAGGTGTGTGTGTATGGGTAGGGTTATAGGCTGGGTTGTGTGTATATGGTTAGGGTTATAGGCTGCGGGGTGTGTGTATGGTTACGGTTATAGGCTGCGGGGTGTGTGTATGGGTAGGGTTATAGGCTGCGGGGTGTGTATGTTCGATTAAGGTTATAGGCTGCAGGGCATGTGTGTATGGCAGTGTTTTTCAACCACTGTGTGCCCCCAGATCTAGTGATGTCCAACAGTTTGCAGCCACCACCACTTCAACTGTTATTTACTGGTCTCGTCTTTTCATGTAAAGGGCAAATTTTATTTTTGTTACCTGTGGGGACCAGTGTGATTGTTTTATATATCGGGGCCAATAGGTTTGTTTTTATTATCTGTGGGAACCAAAGTGCTTTGCCCTGTGGGGATCTCATGGTGTGCCTTGGCAATTTAAAAATCTTATTTAGTGTGCCGCAAGGTAAAAAGGTTGAAAATCACTGGTGTATGGTTAAAGTTATAGGCTGCAGGGTAGGTGTTTGAATAGGTATATAGGCTGCAGGGCGTGTTTGTATGGTTAGGGTAATATGCTGTGATGTGTGTGTATGGTTACGGTTATAGGCTGCAGGGTGTGTGTGTATGGTTAGGGTTATAGGCTAGTGTGTGTGTATGGATAGGGTTATAGGCTGGGTTGTGTGTGTATGGTTAGGGTTATAGGCTGCGGGGGGGCATGTATGGTTAGGGATATAGGCTGGGGTGTGTGTGTATGGTTAGGGTTATAGGCTGCGGGGGGTGTATGGTTAGGGTTATAGGCTGCGGGGTGTGTGTGTATGGTTAGGGTTATAGGCTGCGGGGTGTATGTGTGTATGGTTAGTGTTATAGACTGTGGGGTGTGTGCATGGTTAGGGTTATAGGCTGCAGGGTGTGTGTATAGTTAGTGTTATAGGCTGCAGGGTGTGTGCATGGTTAGTGTCATAGGCTGTAGGGTGTGTATGGTTAAGTTAATAGGCTGCGGGGGGGTGTATGGTTAGGGTTACAGGCTGCGGTTGTGTGTGTGTATGGTTAGGGTTACAGGCTGCAGGGTGTGTGTATGGTTAGAGTTATAGGCTGTGGGTGTGTGTGTATGGTTAGGGTTATAGGCTGCAGGGTGTGTGTATGGTTAGGGTTATAGGCTGCGGGGTGTGTGTATGGTTAGGCTAATAGTCTGCGTGGTGTGTGTATGGTTAGGGTTATAGGCTGCGGGGTGTGTGTATGATTAGGGTTATAGGCTGTGGGGTGTGTGTATGGTTAAGGTTATAGGCTGCGGGGTGTGTGTGTATAGTTAGGGTTATAGGCTGCAGGGTGTGTGTATGGTTAGGGTTATATGCTGCGGGTTGTATGTGTATGGTTAGGGTTACATGCTGTGGGGTGTGTATATGGTTAGGGTTATAGGCTGCAGGGTGTGTGTATGGGTAGGGTTATATGCTGCGGTGTGTGTGTATGGTTAGGGTTATAGGCTGCGGGGTGTGTGTGTGGTTAGGGTTATAGTCTGCGGGGTGTGTGTATGGGTAGGGTTATAGGCTGCGGGGTGTGTGTGTTCGATTAAGGTTATAGGCTGCAGGGTGTGTGTGTATGGTTAGGGTTATAGGCTGCAGGGCGTGTGTGTATGGTTAGGGTTATAGGCTGCAGGGTGTGTGTATGGTTAGGGTTATAGGCTGCAGGGTGTGTGTATGGTTAGAGTTATAGGCTGTGGGTGTGTGTGTATGGTTAGGGTTATAGGCTGCAGGGTGTGTATATGGTTAGGGTTATAGGCTGCAGGGTGTGTGTATGGTTAGGGTTATAGGCTGTGAGGTGTGTGTGTATGGGTAGGGTTATATGCTGCGGTGTGTGTGTATGGTTAGGGTTATAGGCTGCGGGGTGTGTGCATGGTTAGTGTCATAGGCTGTAGGGTGTGTATGGTTAAGTTAATAGGCTGCGGGGGGGTGTATGGTTAGGGTTACAGGCTGCGGTTGTGTGTGTGTATGGTTAGGGTTACAGGCTGCAGGGTGTGTGTATGGTTAGAGTTATAGGCTGTGGGTGTGTGTGTATGGTTAGGGTTATAGGCTGCAGGGTGTGTGTATGGTTAGGGTTATAGGCTGCGGGGTGTGTGTATGGTTAGGCTAATAGTCTGCGTGGTGTGTGTATGGTTAGGGTTATAGGCTGCGGGGTGTGTGTATGATTAGGGTTATAGGCTGTGGGGTGTGTGTATGGTTAAGGTTATAGGCTGCGGGGTGTGTGTGTATGGTTAGGGTTATAGGCTGTGGGGTGTGTATATGGTTAGGGTTATAGGCTGCAGGGTGTGTGTATGGTTAGGGTTATATGCTGCGGGGTGTATGTGTATGGTTAGGGTTACAGGCTGTGGAGTATGTGTATGGTTAGGGTTATATGCTGCGGAGAGTGTGTGTGTATGGTTAGGGTTATAGGCTGCAGGGTGTGTGTATGGTTAGAGTTATAGGCTGTGGGTGTGTGTGTATGGTTAGGGTTATAGGCTGCAGGGTGTGTGTATGGTTAGGGTTATAGGCTGCAGGGTGTGTGTATGGTTAGGCTAATAGTCTGCGTGGTGTGTGTAGGGTTAGGGTTATAGGCTGCGGGGTGTGTGTATGATTAGGGTTATAGGCTGTGGGGTGTGTGTATGGTTAAGGTTATAGGCTGCGGGGTGTGTGTGTATAGTTAGGGTTATAGGCTGCAGGGTGTGTGTATGGTTAGGGTTATAGGCTGCGGGTTGTATTTGTATGGTTAGGGTTACATGCTGTGGGGTGTGTATATGGTTAGGGTTATAGGCTGCAGGGTGTGTGTATGGTTAGGGTTATAGGCTGTGAGGTGTGTGTGTATGGGTAAGGTTATATGCTGCGGTGTGTGTGTATGGTTAGGGTTATAGGCTGCGGGGTGTGTGTGTGGTTAGGGTTATAGTCTGCGGGGTGTGTGTATGGGTAGGGTTATAGGCTGCGGGGTGTGTGTGTTCGATTAAGGTTATAGGCTGCAGGGTGTGTGTGTATGGTTAGGGTTATAGGCTGCAGGGCGTGTGTGTATGGTTAGCCTAACCATACACACACGCCCTGCAGCCTATAACCCTAACCAGGTTAGGGTTATAGGCTGTAGGGTGTGTGTATGGTTAGTGTTATAGGCTGCGGGGTGTGTGTATGTTTAGGGTTATAGGCTGCAGTGTGTGTATGGTTAGGGTAATAGGCTGCGGGGTGTGTGTATGGTTAGGGTTATAGGCTGTGGGGTGTGTATATGGTTAGGGTTATAGGCTGCAGGGTGTGTGTATGGTTAGGGTTATAGGCTGCGGGTGTGTGTGTATGGGTAGGGTTATAGGCTGGGTTGTGTGTATATGGTTAGGGTTATAGGCTGCGGGGTGTGTGTATGGTTACGGTTATAGGCTGCGGGGTGTGTGTATGGGTAGGGTTATAGGCTGCGGGGTGTGTGTATGGTTAGGGTTATAGGCTGCGGGTGTGTGTGTATGGGTAGGGTTATAGGCTGGGTTGTGTGTATATGGTTAGGGTTATAGGCTGCGGGGTGTGTGTATGGTTACGGTTATAGGCTGCGGGGTGTGTGTATGGTTAGGGTTATAGGCTGCGGGGTGTGTATGTTCGATTAAGGTTATAGGCTGCAGGGCATGTGTGTATGGCAGTGTTTTTCAACCACTGTGTGCCCCCAGATCTAGTGATGTCCAACAGTTTGCAGCCACCACCACTTCAACTGTTATTTACTGGTCTCGTCTTTTCATGTAAAGGGCAAATTTTATTTTTGTTACCTGTGGGGACCAGTGTGATTGTTTTATATATCGGGGCCAATAGGTTTGTTTTTATTATCTGTGGGAACCAAAGTGCTTTGCCCTGTGGGGATCTCATGGTGTGCCTTGGCAATTTAAAAATCTTATTTAGTGTGCCGCAAGGTAAAAAGGTTGAAAATCACTGGTGTATGGTTAAAGTTATAGGCTGCAGGGTAGGTGTTTGAATAGGTATATAGGCTGCAGGGTGTGTTTGTATGGTTAGGGTAATATGCTGTGATGTGTGTGTATGGTTACGGTTATAGGCTGCAGGGTGTGTGTGTATGGTTAGGGTTATAGGCTAGTGTGTGTGTATGGATAGGGTTATAGGCTGGGTTGTGTGTGTATGGTTAGGGTTATAGGCTGCGGGGGGGCATGTATGGTTAGGGATATAGGCTGGGGTGTGTGTGTATGGTTAGGGTTATAGGCTGCGGGGGGTGTATGGTTAGGGTTATAGGCTGCGGGGGGTGTATGGTTAGGGTTATAGGCTGCTCAGGGTGTATGGTTAGGGTTATAGGCTGCGCGGTGTGTATGGTTAGGGTTATAGGCTGCGGGGTGTGTGTGTATGGTTAGGGTTATAGGCTGCGGGGTGTATGTGTGTATGGTTAGTGTTATAGACTGTGGGGTGTGTGCATGGTTAGGGTTATAGGCTGCAGGGTGTGTGTATAGTTAGTGTTATAGGCTGCAGGGTGTGTGCATGGTTAGTGTCATAGGCTGCGGGGGGTGTATGGTTAGGGTTATAGGCTGCGGGGGGTGTATAGTTAGGGTTATAGGCTGCTCATGGTGTATGGTTAGGGTTATAGGCTGCGGGGGGGTGTATGGTTAGGGTTACAGGCTGCGGTTGTGTGTGTGTATGGTTAGGGTTATAGGCTGTGGGTGTGTGTGTATGGTTAGGGTTATAGGCTGCGTGGTGTGTGTATGGTTAGGGTTATAGGCTGCGGGGTGTGTGTATGGTTAGAGTTATAGGCTGTGGGTGTGTGTGTATGGTTAGGGTTATAGGCTGCGTGGTGTGTGTATGGTTAGGGTTATAGGCTGCGGGGTGTGTGTATGATTAGGGTTATAGGCTGTGGGGTGTGTGTATGGTTAAGGTTATAGGCTGCGGGGTGTGTGTGTATAGTTAGGGTTATAGGCTGCAGGGTGTGTGTATGGTTAAGGTTATATGCTGCGGGTTGTATGTGTATGGTTAGGGTTACATGCTGTGGGGTGTGTATATGGTTAGGGTTATAGGCTGCAGGGTGTGTGTATGGGTAGGGTTATATGCTGCGGTGTGTGTGTATGGTTAGGGTTATAGTCTGCGGGGTGTGTGTATGGGTAGGGTTATAGGCTGCGGGGTGTGTGTGTTCGATTAAGGTTATAGGCTGCAGGGTGTGTGTGTATGGTTAGGGTTATAGGCTGCAGGGCGTGTGTGTATGGTTAGGGTTATAGGCTGTAGGGTGTGTGTATGGTTAGTGTTATAGGCTGCGGGGTGTGTGTATGTTTAGGGTTATAGGCTGCAGTGTGTGTATGGTTAGGGTAATAGGCTGCGGGGTGTGTGTATGGTTAGGGTTATAGGCTGTGGGGTGTGTATATGGTTAGGGTTATAGGCTGCAGGGTGTGTGTATGGTTAGGGTTATAGGCTGCGGGTGTGTGTGTATGGGTAGGGTTATAGGCTAGGTTGTGTGTATATGGTTAGGGTTATAGGCTGCGGGGTGTGTGTATGGTTACGGTTATAGGCTGCGGGGTGTGTGTATGGGTAGGGTTATAGGCTGCAGGGTGTGTGTATGGTTAGGGTTATAGGCTGCGGGTGTGTGTGTATGGGTAGGGTTATAGGCTGGGTTGTGTGTATATGGTTAGGGTTATAGGCTGCGGGGTGTGTGTATGGTTACGGTTATAGGCTGCGGGGTGTGTGTATGGTTAGGGTTATAGGCTGCGGGGTGTGTATGTTCGATTAAGGTTATAGGCTGCAGGGCATGTGTGTATGGCAGTGTTTTTCAACCACTGTGTGCCCCCAGATCTAGTGATGTCCAACAGTTTGCAGCCACCACCACTTCAACTGTTATTTACTGGTCTCGTCTTTTCATGTAAAGGGCAAATTTTATTTTTGTTACCTGTGGGGACCAGTGTGATTGTTTTATATATCGGGGCCAAAAGGTTTGTTTTTATTATCTGTGGGAACCAAAGTGCTTTGCCCTGTGGGGATCTCATGGTGTGCCTTGGCAATTTAAAAATCTTATTTAGTGTGCCGCAAGGTAAAAAGGTTGAAAATCACTGGTGTATGGTTAAAGTTATAGGCTGCAGGGTAGGTGTTTGAATAGGTATATAGGCTGCAGGGTGTGTTTGTATGGTTAGGGTAATATGCTGTGATGTGTGTGTATGGTTACGGTTATAGGCTGCAGGGTGTGTGTGTATGGTTAGGGTTATAGGCTAGTGTGTGTGTATGGATAGGGTTATAGGCTGGGTTGTGTGTGTATGGTTAGGGTTATAGGCTGCAGGGGGGCATGTATGGTTAGGGATATAGGCTGGGGTGTGTGTGTATGGTTAGGGTTATAGGCTGCGGGGGGTGTATGGTTAGGGTTATAGGCTGTGGGGGGTGTATGGTTAGGGTTATAGGCTGCTCAAGGTGTATGGTTAGGGTTATAGGCTGCGCGGTGTGTATGGTTAGGGTTATAGGCTGCGGTTTTTTTTTTTTTCTGCTATGTACGGCGCTGCGGACACTTTGCGGCGCCTTATAAATAAACGTACTACTACTACATGTGTGTATGGTTAGTGTTATAGACTGTGGGGTGTGTGCATGGTTAGGGTTATAGGCTGCAGGGTGTGTGTATAGTTAGTGTTATAGGCTGCAGGGTGTGTGCATGGTTAGTGTCATAGGCTGTAGGGTGTGTATGGTTAAGTTAATAGGCTGCGGGGGGTGTATGGTTAGGGTTACAGGCTGCGGTTGTGTGTGTGTATGGTTAGGGTTACAGGCTGCGGGTGGGTGTGTATGGTTAAGGTTATAGGCTGCACTGTGTTTATTGTTAGGGTTATAGGCTGTGGGGTGTGTATGGTTAGGGTTAGAGGCTGCACGGTGTGTATGGTTATGGTTAGAGGCTGCACGGTGTGTATGGTTAGGGTTATAGGCTGCGGGTGTGTATGGTTAGGGTTAGAGGCTGCGCGGTGTGTATGGGTAGGGATATAGGCTGTGGAATGTGTATGTAGTAGCTACTAACCTGGCCCACTGTGCTTCAAAGGAGGCTGCTTCTGGGGGACAATCTGGATGATTCACCGCTCTGCTACTCTTCATTCATCCTGTCCGGACCTTTGGTTCCAGGTTTCCTGCAGCCTTCTTCCCCCTCCTCCGCTCTTCAGTGCACTCTCCTGAGCTTCCCAACCTTCTGCTGCTCGCACCGCGCGGTTGTCCTCGTCTGCCGAGGACCGTGCGAGGGAGACAAGGGGTTAGGAAGAGGTAATGAGTGCCGCTGAGCTGCTGATATCAAGCTGGATGGGGACTGGGGGAGGGTGACAAGGGGACAGGGAGCAAGTGCCGCTGAGCGGCTGATCGAGACCGCTATATATATATATATATATATATATATATATATATATATATAATTATGTAGTGTATCTGCTGTATGACACACACACACACAGTGAGTGTGCATAACACACTGGAAGTATATGTAGTGTATCTGCTGCATCTCTATCACACACACATATGCACAGTGTACATATGCAAAACACAAAGTATATGTAGTGGATCTGCTGTATCATCACACACAGGGGTAGATTTATTATAGCGGCGCTAAGAGCGAGGCGAAGCAGGAGGGGACACCGTCAAAATCTACTAAGATCTTGCCGCCGAAGCGGGGGAGCATTAACTCCCCCCTCCAGCGATGTCCCCTCCAGCTGACAGCGCGTCAGTTAACACTGACGCGCTGTCTGCTTCTCCCGGCCGGCTGGACTGCGCATGCGCGGGATCTCGCTACTCACGCGAGATCCCAGCGCAGCTCAGAGCCAGCAGCAGGGCCAGCGCTGTCCCTGCTGTAGGCATAGGGCATCCCCGCCTGCAGCTGTCGAAGTCGATAGCTTCTGGCGTCGGAACGGTCAGCGATGCTAATCGTTCATAAATTAGATATGCAGTATGCGCCCTGTACTAAAACTAGTACATGCGCTATGACGCCATCCCCCCACCGCCGCTGGTACAGCACCCGCACAGCGGGTGTGATAGATCAGGGGAAGCGCTATATAAGGCACGGGGATAGCGCATATACCCTTGATCGTCAGATCATAATTCTACCCCACAGTGAATGTACATATGCAATCAACACGCACACTGGACTGCTGTGTAATAACACACACACACACACAGTGTATGTAAGCCATGTAAGTATCACAAATGCTCCATATGCTACACGGTGCCTGTAGAATGTGTGCAGTAATGGAGACAGACCCCCTCCCAGCCATTGAGCCACCGCCGGGCCTCCTCTCCCCTCACAGCCCCGGGCTGTCACTCACCCTGCACGCCACTTGCCGTCCCTCTGTGGCCGCGTCCGTAGCGACTGAGGAGCAGGGATGAGTCACTGGGTGATAGCTGCACAATGGGACAGGGGGAGGAAGCAGGAGCCGCTGATTGGGGACCGGGGGAGGGAGATTGGGGACCAGGGGAATGAGACAAATGGACAGGGGGAGGGAGCAAGCAAGTGCCGCTGAGCCTCCCTCCTCTGCTGAGTGGCTGGTGCCATCTCTGCTGCTGTGTCTCAAAAAATTGGACAGCTGAGCCATCGCTCAGCTGTCCTGTCCTTCCATTGGGTGCAGACAGCTGTCAATTGAGGCAGCTGTTAATTGAGGCAGCGGGGAACCCAGAGCTCAGAGTAGCACAGAGGCACACTGCCACACAGATTTCAATGCATCCAGCCCCGCAGACCCCATTTGCGCTGGCAACCTCGGGGTCTGCACAGTAGCTCCGCCACTGAGGTCACCTCATCAGCAGTCTCAGCACTCTTCTTCCTGTGGATTCTGCAGAGCCCTCGCATCTCCGTCGGCCATCTTGGTACACCCAAGTGAGGCCTCTGTCTGTACTCCCCCTGCTGGCGCACTGCGCATGCGCAACAAGTTGAAATCTCCTATCTCTATAATGGGGGACGTTTCACTAAATTTAAAAAAAAAACTGTACCTATCTGAAAAATCTAAACCCCAAAAGGCACTACACTGGGACAATATCTACCTAATAAAACAAACCCCAAGTCTCAATTGTTCCTCTACCCTGAGTTATGCCTTCCCAAAAAAAAGCCTCATAGACTAACATGGGTGACAAGTGGTCATTTCTGAAGTGTAAGAAAAAAACTGACAGTTGGAAGTTTAGATCGCTCCCAATTGTTCAATATTTTGCCCTGAAATTTGGCATGCAGCACCGGTTGACGATTCTACGCATACATGCCAAATTTCAGCTCAGTACATCCAGTCACTTTTGAGGTGTAGTCCCTCAAACACCATGCCCCCATCCAAAAAGTTCCCTATGGGAAAAATCAGTTTGTTGCATTCAGCCTTAATATAAGGGCACTACTGTGCCCTTATAATATATATATACATGTCCGTCCAGCTGATCTCCTTCTCCGACATCCCTGGGTTTGCGGTGTTTGACGTCCCCTGCCTGCCGTCCAGCAAGCCAGCTTGGCGGCTTCCCTGGTGGTCGATTCCTGCCGTGTGTCCCCGGATATCGTGAGCAGCTTTGCTTTGGCTTTATGCTATTGTCGTGTGGTAACCAGCCCAGAGTGTCATTTTATATGGTACTAGTCTCTTGACTA
Organism: Crinia signifera; assembly: GCF_055691185.1. Classification (NCBI taxonomy): domain Eukaryota; kingdom Metazoa; phylum Chordata; class Amphibia; order Anura; family Myobatrachidae; genus Crinia; species Crinia signifera. The sequence goes on along the minus strand of NC_139219.1, from coordinate 115,879,720 downwards.
TTTTACCTGGGATATTGTGTGTCCAATAAATTTTACATCGTTTAATGCACCATGAAGCGCACCTTCTCTATTTTCTCCTAGAGAGATATATATATATATATATATATACTGTATATTGGGGGTTGCGGGTGACACTCACTACAAAAGTCCATTAAAGCTGGGGTGTTCACTCAATAATCCTCGTGAAAGGACAATATGAATACATGGGCGCCATCTTCTCCGGCAGTAGCCGGTTGCTCAGGACGGAAGTATTGGGCATTGCTAGGCAATGACCCAAACTTCCGCTCCCAGCCGCGTCAGCCAAGCGGCTGGCGTCACACGCCACTGGGCAGTGAATTTGAAATATAAGGCCGGCGTCAGCTGGACAGAGACGCCTGTTATAGTTCTGTCTGCCATTCTTGTATTCAGAGTGTTCCCAGTTCCAGCAACGTCACCCTACTGTGTCCTGTGTACAGTCCAGTCTTGTGCCTGCTCCTGCTGCAGTGTTGCTTTCATCCTGTCAGTCCGATCAGAGGAACTTCTGCGCTGGTCTCCGCTCTCCATCTATAGAGAAAAGTAAGGAGTTGCCCTCCATTTTTATTTATTGGTATCATCACTTTTGCATTGTTGCATGCCTGGTTTTGTGGTTTTCCTAAACTCTGGTTCCATCTTGTGTATTGTTACATATATTATATTTTCTGGTACCACCTTGAAGCATTGTTGCTTCCCCTGGGTCTAGTGGGGCTTGCCTCCAGACTCCTGTCTGTATCCCTGAGTCATTGGGGTATCCCGTTCCAGACTTTGTCTTAGTTAGCGTTACCTCTTGCCATCTTGCCGCCTCGACAGATGCGTTGACCTACGTAAGACCGGGGGCGGAGCCAGCATAACCAGCTCTGTTGAACGCGGCTGTTATAGGTGAAGCCTAGCACCGCACGCATCTGCCGACCACGGCTAGAGGCAACAGAGTTAGGGTTCTGGTTCGGTGCTATTCCCCAGAGTCGCAACACTTGCAAAGGTCTGCTAAAAGAGGAGTGCCGGTCTACATGAGAGCATTCTGTCCCTCCTGGAGAGGGTTATGTTGTGAAGTATGCTGTATTTATTTTCAGTTTCTTATATAGCGCAGCAGATTCCATTGAGCTTTACAATTGCATACCTCCCAACATGACAGAATTCTTTATTTCTGGACTTCCCTATTAATTTATGATTGCTGTCACCTGTTTTCAACAGGTTAATGGATAAGAAAGGTGTTTCACTACAGGTGATGGTAATCATAAATTAAGAGAAAAGTCCAGGAACAGAGCATTTTGTCCCTCCTGCAAAGGGTCATGTTGGGAGGTATGCAATTGTAGACAGTGATAGAACAAACTGGTTAACAACAGACAGACATGGAAGTAAGAGAGCCCTGCTGCAAGATTACAATCTATAGGGACATTGAAGATGTAGATAGATGCCACTGCATCATCCACCTTCTTCCAACTTACACTCAGAGGCTAAAGTCTACAAAGCTGGCAGTCCGGTCGGTCAAAAGTTGGACAAGCGAGTCAAAACAAACACTCCAGGCCTGCTTAGACTGCATGGACTGGAGGGTCTTCGAAGCCTCTGCCTCTAATCTAGACAAGCTAGCAGATGTAGTGATGGCCTATGTCCGCTTCTGCGAGAGCCTGTGCGTACCAACAAAAAACGACCGATCCTTCAGCAACAACAAGCCTTGGCTTGGCAGTCAACTAAGGAAGCTCTGCTGAGCCAAGGAGGAGGCAGACAGTACCAGGCCAGGAACTCCCTGAATCGACAAATCAAGCTAGCAAAAAAGCAATACGCCAACAAGGCGAACAACCTCTCGGCCAACGACCCTGCGGTGGTCTGGAAAAGCATGCAAGTCATCACCAGCTACAAGAATGCCCCTAGGCCGGCTGAAATGCACCAGGAACTGGTGATCGAGCTGAACACGTTCTACTGCATATTTGATAGGAGCCCCCAAACTCCAGCCCTCTCCCTGACCAGAGTAAAACTGCTCTACCACCTCTTCCCCCTGGACCCCTCTCCCAGGCCCTCCAGGTGGACAAAGAAGAGGTTGAAGCCTTGTTCAAAAGGGGCAAACCAAGAAAGGCTGCAGGCCCTGATGGAGTGTCCCCTTCCACCCTAAAGTCCTGTGCGGCGAAGCTCGCCCCCATCTTTGCTACAATCTTCAATACAAGAAATTATTTGACAGGTGGATGCACAATAAAATCAAGTGCAGCTATACCCAAATTCACAACGGTAGAAACACCAGAAACTACCAGAAAGATATAGACAATTTAGGAATGGTTTGTGAATAAGATGGATAGCGCTCAAGATAGCTATATTCAGAGATCAATCAAACCTCAGGTAGTAATACCATACCACATACACCTTGTTTTACTGGATGATCATATGGCTGGTGCACATAGGTCCCTTTTTCTTCCCCTATTTAAACAAGCAGGGGAGACACAATAGAACAGGACATAGTGCAGATCAATAATATAAAAAGGGGTTTAATACAACAATTGCACTTACAATAAAGTGACTCATATAAAAGCATGAGACAAGCAATCCTCGTGGCAAAGCAGCATACAGATGTTAAGGATAGAAGTCCTCTCAATCTGGGTTCACCGGTCCGGAATCGGATAGCCACAGTTCAAGGTCCAACTTCTGCCGAGATGTACCACTTGCGGGATATGCCAGTCCAAAGCATAAAAGATGGCACACTTAACGCATTTCGGAATCTACGTTCCTTCTTCAGAAGCATGCCAAACAGTCTTAGAGCTCAGGTATATATACCTGCAAGTAAATTTACACAGCTGGACCTTTGCGCCGCTAATCGGCGTACAGCTTCCGGGTTCCCCCTGAAAACATGGCGGTGCGTTCCAGATACCGGAAACACGTCACCGCGCAGATCGAGTGTAGCCGGAAGTGCCGCTCACAGGTTCTCCGGCAAAATCTCGCATACCCTCACGTTGCCATGACGCCTGCTTGCTGATGATTATATCTGGCCATCATTGCAATTCATATTTGTACAGGTTTGGAACGCACCGCTACGCCCTATGGAGCATAGGGCGTAGCGGTGCGTTCCAAACCTGTACAAATATGAATTGCAATGATGGCCAGATATAATCATCATAGAATCGCCGGCATATTAATGCTCAGCGTTCTATTACTAGGCTATAAAGATATTTATTCAGTGGATCATAATGGAGATTATTTTTGCAATTTATTTCAAAGGGAATACGGAAGTTGTTTACAATGAAGTTCAATCCATCCATGAGCTAAAAAATAGAAAAACAAAGTTAGGAACCACATATAAAAAAATGCAATAAAACTTTAATAATATAATAAAACAGGTTTGGAACGCACCGCTACGCCCTATGGAGCGCAAGCGGGCATCATGGCAACGTGAGGGTATGCGAGATTTTGCCGGAGAACCTGTGAGTGGCACTTCCGGCTACACTCGATCTGCGCGGTGACGTGTTTCCGGTATCGGGAACGCGCGCCATGTTTTCAGGGGGAACCCGGAAGCTGTACGCCGACTAGCGGCACGAATGTCCAGCTGTGTAAATTTACTTGCAGGTATATATACCTGAGCTTTAAGACTGTTTGGCATGCTTCTGAAGAAGGAACGTATATTCCGAAATGCGTTAAGCGTGCCATCTTTTATGCTTTGGACTGGCATATCCCGCAAGCGGTACATCTCGGCAGAAGTTGGACCTTGAACTGTGGCTATCCCATTCCGGACCGGTGAACCCAGATTGAGAGGACTTCTATCCTTAACATCTGTATGCTGCTTTGCCACGAGGATTGCTTGTCTCATGCTTTTATATGAGTCACTTTATTGTAAGCGCAATTGTTGTATTAAACCCCTTTTTATATTATTGATCTGCACTATGTCCTGTTCTATTGTGTCTCCCCTGCTTGTTTAAATAGGGGAAGAAAAAGGGACCTATGTGCACCAGCCATATGATCATCCAGTAAAACAAGGTGTATGTGGTTTGGTATTACTACCTGAGGTTTGATTGATCTCTGAATATAGCTATCTTGAGCGCTATCCATCTTATTCACAAACCATTCCTAAATTGTCACAATCTTCAATGCCTCACTGGAAACATGCACGGTCCCCACCTGCTTTAAATGATCAATCATTGTTCCGGTACCAAAGAAGTCACCTGCGAAAGACCTAAATGACTACAGGCCAATTGCTCTGACACCATTGGCCATGAAAGTACTCGGAAGACTGGTACTGAGGCACCTGAGAGAGGTGACCAATCCCCATCTTGACCCTTTACAGTTCGCCTACCGTGCGAACAGAAGCGTTGAAGACGCAGTTAACCAAGGGTTACACTACATCCTGAAACACCTAGACTGCCCGGGCACAGACGCGAGAGTCCTATTCATCGACTTCAGCTCGGCGTTCAACACAATCCACCACTGTATCCTACAGCCCAAACTTCTCGCCCTAGGAGTTCCAGAACCAACATGCTCCTGGATTGTGAACTTCCTAGCAGATAGGGAACAATTAGTGAAAGCCGAGGCCTACACATCTACCCTACTCACTATCAGCACTGGTGCGCCCCAGGGCTGTGTCCTCTCCCCCCTGCTCTTCTCCCTCTACACAAACGACTTCACCTCCACAGAGCAGCAAGTGAAAATCATAAAATTTGCAGATGACACCTCAGTCATCGGACTAATTGAGGAAGGGGAGGAGACCGCATACAGAAGGGAGGTGGAGAGGCTAACCAAATGGTGTGACACAAATAACCTTGACCTGATCCCCACCAAGACAGTGGAAATGGTGGTAGACTTCAGAAGGAAACCGAACACCGTGGACCCACTAGTCATCTCCAACAGCGTGGTACCTCAGGTCGAGACCTACAAATTCCTAGGGACAAAAATATTGTGCAACCTCAAATGGGGCTCCAACATAAATACCTCCATCAAGAAGGCCCAGCAATGGCTATTCTTCCTGAGACAACTCAGGAAATTAGACATCCCAAAAGAGCTGATGCGTATCTTCTACACAGCAATCATGGAATCCGTCCTATGCTTCTCGATCACAATCTGGTACGGAGGGGCACACGAGACCAACAAACGCAGACTACAAAGGGTGGTAAGTACAGCAGAAAAGATCATTGGGGCTGACCTCCCCCTGTACAGGAACTGCACACAGTCAGGTTAAAGAAGCATGCGTGGAAGATCGCAACAGACAAGCTTTACCCTGGGCACAACCTATTTGACATTCTCCCATTGGGCAGACGCTTCAGATCGATCCCTGCCAAATCATCCAGATCAGCGAATAGCTTCTTTCCGTTAGCTATCTGCCAATTAAACAATGTGCTACAAACGAATTCAAATAGAACTCGTCTAACTATGCTTGTCTAACTATGCTCATCAATGAAACGTTAAATATCCAATGTATGTACGCGAAAAAAGTTGAAATGTCTCTGTATGTCTCACCTCCCCCCGTGTTCCCTTGCTTGTTCCCTTGCTTGCAGCTGCTCTGTAATCCACAAATAATTCCTAGTATACGTGAGTATACATGGCCAATAAAGTTGACTCTGATTCTGATGTGTTCCCATTGTGGATCAGAGGGGTGCAGCAAATAGTAGCACAAGCACATTGAGTGCAGCATTGATGCTTCTTTCTTCCTACTGTACATACTGTATGTTTCACCACTGTTATGCCCCCCCCCCCCCCATCCACTGCGGCGACTTCTCCCCTCAGAGAAGTCGCACATAGTGCTCCCTTGAGCCACTCGGGAAGGTCGCATGCAATATAAACCAGGTTGATTTGCCATGTAATTGATTGGAGCTTTAAAACAATGGGAAAACTCTCCAAAAGTCTCTCACTTTCTGATTCAAAGACCATATTACATTTATTCCCAGGGATTTGTAATGTATGACCATCAGATATTTAATTAATATAATGTTCTCAATGTTCATTAGAATATGTCTCCATTGTATTTCAATCACTACTGTAGGTATTTTATGTATGTAGTCAAAATAATTAGTAGGCATGATGCATTCAAATATATTTTGAAACTGGAGGTTATTCTTTTCAGTAGTAAAATTGAAATGGTCAATACTCAGGTTATGATGTATTTAGTATATGTATATATAAATATATTTAATATTATTTATTTAATACCTTTTCAGGGTTTTGAAGACTGTCTTGTATTTTCTGAATTAATGGAACAATACAACAATGATTTCGGTAAGTAGAATTCTAACCCATTCTTTTTTAACGGGTGTGGTATGAGGCTCTGACAGTGGGGATCCCGACAGTCAGTATCCCGACTGCTAGTGCTCCAACGGGGGGGTGCAAGATTCAATTCTTCCTCTATGGAGGTCATGGACCCCCACAAAGGAGAATAGCCCGTGAGTCAGGATACCCCTTGCTGGAGCTCCAGCACCCGACCTCGGGATACTGACTGTCGGGATTCCCACTGTCGGATCGCCATCCGGCACCCTTTTTAACTATCTGCTGAAATATCCTAGCAACATTGTATTTCTCCAGCTACCTTATAAAAATAATAACATTGGTAAAACTTACTTTTCCAGCAGTCTGCATACCTGAGTTTTCCCGACTTAGGGTACCAGATGCACATGCAATTTCAGATCTGGCTATGTACAATTACAAAGAGGTATGTTGCCATATATGTTTACAGTAATATTTTCATACTTTACATTTATTATCTTTGCTACAAGATTCCAACCACACATTGGACCTACAGTACTTCAGACCTGATTGCAAAGCAATTTTTTCTCTAATGGAAAATATCATGTTTGTCTGCACATTGCATTTGCCCCACTTGCAGTGCATGTTACATTTTAGTGAGTTATTTTGTTTCTTTGCAGGGTAAATACTGGCTACATTATTTTTACTCTGCAATTTAGATTTCAGTTTGAACACACCCTGTTGAAATTTAAATCTTTCTACACATGCTACATTTTCCCCACCTGCAGTAGAACATCGTTTTTTATCCTTTGGGGGGGTCCCAGTTCATGGCCAGGGGTTGGATTGGCCCACAGGGGCACCGGGCAAACCCCTGGAGGGCCCTAGTATCATTGTGGGTGTGTGTAATTTGGTTATTAATCTGGTACATAATTATACAAGTATTAGCAGTATTTACTCTATCTACAGTACATATATATATATATATATATACATATATTTATCAATATAATGGCTAGGGATTTGAGGTAAAGCTGGAACACCAGAAACTGTTAGGTGCCAGCTTCCTCACTGTCTCTCTCACGCTGTGCCCCTGAGCTCCAGTGGAGGCGATGGTGCTGGAGTCTCGGGGGACGGAGAGGCGGCGGCCATCTTCTTCCGGCTTCAGCTGGTCAGAGTGGACGGAGACATCGGGGATGTTGCTTAGAAACTCCCTGAACTTCCATCCTCTGTGTGGCAGGGGGGAGCTCGTGCAGCAGCTGCAGATTATGTCGCCCATGCCAGAGAGGCAGGGTGATTTGAATATTAGGAAGCTTCTTCTCTGTTATGGCACCGGATATTCCCTGTTCGCTTCCTGTGCAGCCTGAGATCCGTGTCCCTGCAGTTAATCACCTTATCCTTCTGCAGAAGGGTCCAGTTCATGTCCAGCCTCCTAGTACCAACTTCTGGGTTACCTGAACCACACCAGTATTGAGATAAGTGCCCTTTGTCATCTAGGCATCAGTCCTTTCTGGTTATTGCAGTTTACAGGATAACTCTGTATGGAGTTATATGGTCTTTTGCACCCGCAAACAATAGTACTGCCAAGGTAGCCGGTTCGCTGTAGTATCATCTTCCTATACTATTGCATACATGAGTCTAGTTTTATAGGTATCGTGTATTGTTGCATTTATGGAAGTTTGGTAAAATGCTGCGTCGCTGCACTCTACTTCACTACCCCCTAATGAATCCATTCAGGGGTCACTAGTATATCATGTGTACGGTGGAATGCTGGAGGATTCCCCCCGTGGAGGAAAGTTGTGCCACATTCAAATTCACCACTTCAAACGTGGCTATTATAGGTGAAGCCTTAGCTCTGCACGTGTCCATCTCTTCTGGGGGGGGGGGGGGGGGGATTAACAGAGTCAGGGATGGGATTGTAGCCTGTCCTTATCTCAGGGGTCCTCAAAGAGTCGTAACAGAAACTTTAGGATTGTGATCATGTATAATCAATTTTAAATACTATTTGAAGCTACTGTATATAGTATAATAGAAAATAGAATATATGATATAATGCTATCCAACCTGGGTTCTTCCTCCCTTTACTACCCCCTGCATTTCTCATACCTTCTTTAACCCTGCAATCTTCACTCCCACCTTCCATCTTTCACTTCTTCACCTCACTCCCATCTTCCATCTCTCACCCCTGCACCTCACTCCCATCTTCCATCTCTCACCACTGCACCTTACTCCCACCTCAAATCTCTTGCCTCTGCTCCTCATTCCCTCCTTCCATCTAGGCACATAACTCTCTCCTTCTATCTCTCACCCTGCACCTCATTCTCTTCTTCCATCACTCACCAGTGGACCTTACTCCCCTTTTCATCTCTTGCTTCTGCACCTCATTCCCACCTTCCATCTCTCACCTTTGCACCTTATACCCTCCTTTTATCATTTGCCTCTGAACCTCACTCTTCTATTGTCAGTTCTGCACCTTACTCTCTCCTTCCATTACCTCTGCAACCTACTCTCTTATTTCATCACCTCTGCACCCCACTCTCTCTTTCTGTCACCTCGGCAGCTCACTCTCTCCTCCATCACATATGCACCTCACTCTCTCCTTCCATCACATATGCACCTTACTCTCTCCTTCGGTCACCTCTGCACCTCTCTCTCCTTCTGTCACCGATACACCTCATTCTCTCCTACCATCACCTCTCCATCTCACACTCTTCTTTTGTCACCTCTGCAACTTACTCTCTCCCTCCATCCCTTCTGCAACTCACTCTCTTCTTCTTTTACCTTTACACCTTATTCTCTCCTTCCATCACCTATGCACCTCACTCTCTCCTTCATTTCTGTCACTTCTAGTCCTCATTATCTCCTTTCATCTCTCACCCCTGCACCTGACTCCCACCTTCCACCACTCACCCATTCTACAAGAAAAATTGGTTGGGTGAGGGCTTGGTGCTTGGGCTAAGGCTGATTTTAGTGTTAATATTATGGTTGTGCATCGGGCACTTTTTGTCTTTCGTGTTTTGTATCTGGATTTCCCATCGAGTTTTGGATCTGGATTTTTTCAAAGAAAAATCCCAGAAAAACAGCTAAAATTGTAGAATTTGGGTGTTTTCTTTTCTTCCTATGCTATTATTAACCACAAAACCATTAATTTCCACTAATTTCCAGTCTATTCTGAACACCTCACAGTATTGTTTTTTGGCCAATAGTTTGCACTGACTATGCTAAGTGAGACAAGTGGATGGCACAGACACCTGGCCCATCTAGGAGTGGCACTAAAAGAGATGTGTAAATAGGACACTTTAACAAACCAATCATTTCAGTTCCAGGTTCTGCCACATGACTGTGGCTGAAATTATTGGTTTGTTTGGGCCCCCACAAAACAAGCTGGCAATTATTCTCTCCCTGCACAAAATGGCTCTACAGAGACAAGATGTCTTCCTCATCCTCATCCACTGATTCAGTACCCCCTTTATTGTTGTATACATCCTCATAGAGTATTAATTTGTCCCTGCTGGGGTGACACTGCAGTGACAGATAGGATGGAATACTAGTCCCCAAAGAGCACATAATGCAAAGAAAAAAGTTTAGTGAACCCATAATTTCAGCAACGGTTCTTCCCCTGGAAAATTCTGGCCAAGTTCCCCGAATCATACAACCTCCATTTGTTGATGGCTTTTCTTCACATTTTGAGAAGTGGCAAGATACGGCAAGTGTGAGATGTCACTCTGAGTTAGTAGGAGCTGGCAAAGAGGAGGAGCAGCAGAAATTGATGATCGCAGCTAAAGACACTATGTAGAATCATACAGGCAGGTGTGAAATGTCACTCTGACATAATAACAGAGAAAATATGAGGAGGAGGATGAGCAGCAGCAATTGCTGTTGGCAGATGAAGAAGACACTATAGAGAATGATATGGACAGGTGTGAGATTAGGTCACAGCGTCATAGCATTGGTAGTTTGTTTGGACCCCCACAAAACAAGCTTACAGTTAGTCTCTCCCTATACAAAATAGCTCTACAGAGGCAAGATGTCATCCTCATCCTCTGATTCCTCACCCCCTACAGTGTTGTGTACATCCTCATAGAGTATTCATATGTCCCTGCTGGAGTGACACTACAGTGGCAGACAGGATGGCATTTTTGAATACTAGGCCCCAAAGAGCACACAATGAAAAAAAAAATAGGTGCAAGATGCAATTTTCCTTGGGCCCTCCCACCCATCCATATGTTTTATAGTAAACAGGACATGCATACTTGAACAAACCAATCATTTCAGAGACAGGGTCTGCCACACTAATGTGGTTTGTTTGATCCCCCACAAAACAAGCTGCCTGTCTCTCCCTGTACAAACTGACTCAATATGTCACCCTCATCCTCCGATTCCGCACTTCCTTCAGTGTGTACATTCTCATCCTCACAGAGTATTAAATCTTCCCCACTGAAATCCACTATCACAGGTCCCTCTGTACTCTTTGAAGGTAACTGCTGGTCTTCGGTGAAGAATTGAGGATTCATTTTGATGAACATCATCTTCTCCACATTTTGTGGAATCAACCTCCTACACCGCTCATTGACCAGGTTCCCGGCTGTACTAAAAACTCTTTTGGAGTACACACTGGAGAGGGGAACAACTCAGGTCAACTAGAGCCAGATTGTACTGGGGCCCTCAAAAATTACCTATTTTTCCTGCCAGTACAGATAGGGATTGTCTGACATGTCTACTTGGATGCTGTCATCAATATAATCCACCTTTTTCAATGGTAACAGCATCATATGGAGTGACAGTAACCATGGAGAGAGTTTTTTTGGCTGCCCAGATGTGCGCAATAAAACCATAGTGCAGCTATTCACAAATCACATAGGCCTTTATTCAGATCTGATCACATTACAAATTTGTGGGCAAAACCATGTGCACTGCAGGTGGGGCAGATGTAACATGTGCAGAGAGAGTTAGATTTGTGTGAGTTATTTTGTTTTTGTGCAGGGTAAATACTGGCTGCATTATTTTTACCCTGCAATTTAGATTTCAGTTTCAACACACCCCACCCAAATTGAACTCTCTCTGCACATGTTACATCTGCCTCACCTGCAGTGCACATGGTTTTGCCCATTTTCCAAACAAATTTGTACTGCAATCAGATCTGAATAAGGGCCATAGAGTAAAGACACCCCAAAATAATCCAGAAAGACATAAAGATGCACAAGTTTGTCAGATGAGAGAATAGCGCTCCAAGGTAACTTTATACCCAAGGTGACTTGTTATTTAAAATTGTGCTTAAATAAAAAGCATGCAGCAAGATACTCAGATGTTATGGATTATTTCTAGGAGTCACAATTTTCCATATGTACCAGCAGTTTAGGTCTCAAGCATGTTGTGACCCCCCTATTGAGGATGCTAAAAAACAGCATAGTGCAGGGCAATAATATCAAACTAATTTTAATACAGTAAGTACAGTACACTCACAATAAAGTGACTTGTTAAAAAAGCATTAGACAATTATCCCTGGGCAAGCAGCAGGCAGGCAGATGTAAAATGGGTCAACAATCCCTCAGTTCGGACAGGAACCTCCGGTTGGTCAGCCAACATAGCAGACGTAAGAAATGATTGCTAGCGCATAAGAATCATTCCCACCTCATTTAAGGGGCTAAATGTATTAGTTTTTTTTTTAAAAAGGGACTAAAAAGAAGATAAAAATTACATTATATCTAAAATGAGATCATAATAGAAAATTAGAAACTGTGAATGAGTAAATTGGAACTTGTTCACAAATAAGCAGAGTCAGTGTAGAACAGATCAGGGTACTTTAATAGTGATGAAAAAGATAAAAAAAAACAGGTATTAGTATAATATTTAATCCATACGAATGCCCACACAGTACAGGACACTAAAGCAAAGGGAAAAAGTAGGTGGGAAAGAAAGCGACAAATTTGTTAAGTCAAAAAAGGTTTTAATTCAAATTCACTGTTTAGGCCCCTTGGAACCAGGGTACCCAAATGGTGAATCCACCGCATCTCAGTCTGTGATAATCTCTTATCCAGATCTAGAGTGCGCCATTTTGGTTGGATTTGTTCAATTCCCCAAAAGTTAGTAGAAAAACATTCCTTTAACTTATGAATCACCCTGAAATGTTCATACACTGTGTGGGTTTGTACTTGTTTAGGAATATTGTACACATGTTCGACTACTTTAAGCTTCAACTAGCTGGTTGTCTTACAGACATATGAAAGGCTGCAACTAAATTAAATAAATTGAGGTTTGGGGTGCAGTTTTGATCCAATAATAGGATCATTCTGCAATAGATGCCAATTTTGGTGAAAGATTTTTTCCACATCTTTACAATTTTTAGATCAAATCAAAAGAAAGGAAATTTACAGAGTGTGTGTACAATATTTGTAAACGAATACACACCCACACAGTGTCTGAACATTTCAGGGTGATTCATCAGTCAATGGAATGTTTTATTACTAACTTTTGGGGAATTGAACAAATCCAACCAAAATGGCGCACTCTAGATCTGGATAAGATATGGATAAGAGATTGTCACAGACTGAGATGCAGTGAATTCACCCTTTTGGTACCCTAGTTCCAAGGGGCTTAAATGGTGAATTTGAATGAAAACCTTTTTTGACTAAGCAAATTTGTTGCTTTCTTTACCACGTACAATTTTGCATCTATTGGTGTCCTGTATTGTGTGGGCATTCTTATGGATTAAATATTATACTAATACCATT